>NC_081413.1:614881708-615484208 GCF_030272615.1 Cryptomeria japonica
TGACTAAGAAATAGAACAGGGCAGAGTTGCAGAGGTATTACAGTCAGACTTTTTGCACTTAACCGGAACTCATCCAACCATTGTTTGATTCTATTTTGGAGTTCAACCATTGTAGTTCTAATTATAAATGATATGTAAGTCAGTGATACTTCTATATTGTAATTTGAGCAGTGACCTCTAAGCAGTGAGCCTGAATGCATTTGCATTCCCCTTTTGTAATATTTATGTACTCCTGATCACAGTATATGAATATTGTGGGTTCCAATCCCACCGTGGTTTTTCCTTTCTAGGTTTCCATGTAAAAATCCTGGTGTTATTATTTTGTGGTTGATTATCTTGTGTTCTTGCATTTTACTTTCTTACATTTGCTTTTGGTGGTCTGAGAATAAGTTTGAAAATTTATTTAATGGTAGAACAATGATTCACCCCCCCCCCCCCCTCTCAGTGTTCCTTGATTCCAACAATTGGTATCAGAGCCTAGTTCCTCTGAGGAATCCTAACCACTTGAGGAAGGTCTGGGAGATTTAATCAATGGATTCCAATTTGTAGAGACAACTTTGTGTGGCATTTGAGGATCTTGATACAACAAGAAATGAAATAAGTTCCTTAAATAGAAACTTGAATGCAGCTGAAGACTTCGTTAATGGTTTGAAAGAACAATTCAACACATCAAGAGACAAGAAGAAAGAGATTATGGACAAGTTGAAGGAGAAAGAAGAACAAAGATTGGAAAATCAGGACAAAGTTGATGAATGTGATAAGATTGCTAGAGAGAATGTTGTATTAAAGAATGAGATGCAATCCATTGTGATGAAGCTGACTCAGGAGATTGAAGACCAGAAGAAGAATGAAGAAAGTTTGACTCAATCATTGAAAGATAGATTAGATGAATGCTTCAGACTCACTTATGAGAATGATCAATTGAAGCTTGAGTTGACACAATCAAGGAATGATGAACAAGAACTTGAAAGACAAATTGTCACCCTAAGAGATGAACTTGCTACCACAAATGAATACAAAGACAAATTCAATGCTAGTTCAGCAAGGCTTGATGAGATGCTGGAAAGTCAGAGAAATGGAAAAGACATGCGAGGACTTGGATTTGAGAAAGTAGAATCCTCCAGTTCTGAATAGATCAATGCAAAGCCTAATAATAAGAAGAGAAAGAATCCTTTGGTAAGATAGCCTAATGCTCACAAGTTAAATGGAAAATGTTTTGTTTGCAATAAATTTGGTCATATGGCAAGTCGTTGTAGAAATAGAATCAATCAGAATAACACATCACTCACCGATCAATGTTACAATTGCAATAAGTATGGTCATAAGTCAATTGAATATAGAAGTCTCAATAATGTCAGATGCCATGCTTGTAGTAGATTAGGACATATGGCTAATCAATGTATATCTAGAGCAAAAATAGGGCTATTCAGAAGAACAATGTTGTTTGCCATGCATGCAGCAAAACCGATCGCATTACAAAATATTGCAGGAGCAAGAATATAGACAAGAATGCTCCAGTACACAAGAACAAAGCTGATGAAAAAGGAAAGGCAAAGGTAGAAGAGATCAGGAACAAGCATGAGAAGATGTGAGTTAGAAAAGATGAATCCAAGGAAGCTAGTGGATCTTCACCTAAATGCGGTGCACGATCTTCATCTGGTAACTAAGGCATTTGGCCTTAGGGGGTGGCATCTTCATGCAAAATCTTGTAGAATCCCCCAAAGAGATCTGTGATCAATAAAGGTTGATTGCAGATGCTTAGAGATGATTATCCAAAATTCATCATACCGATCTTGGAATTCGGTGGAATGGATTATGTTGAACAAGACATCCAATTAAGCTTTACAATTGCATTTATTTCAACTTAAACTTAGGGTTTGCAAAGTTAAAAAAAGGGAAAAGTGTGAATCATTTCTCACATTGTGAGCAAAGATTTCAAGCTGCAAAGCAAGGTGAACTAGATTTCAAGGTGATCAAAAGGCTTGAGGTGATCTAACAAAAGAAAAAGGTATTTACCAAAGCGCGTTCATCCTTTAAACCCTAAATTTCTTGAAATGGCGTCTTCTTTTGTTGATAATCCTTTGGTAGTAGAAATTTCTGAGCGAGCAAGGTCATAATTCAAAATACATCCATTTAAGTCTATTGAGGACAATCCCAATGATGCTTTTTCATTCATGTCATATGGAGTTTTGAACGTTGATGATGTTAGGGCATATATTCATTGCACAATTGAGAAAACTAGAAGTAAGGATATCTTAACCCTATATACTAATCACATAATGGATGAAGTTGGAAACCCCACACCATAATATGCACAATTACAGAAGAAGGGTTTCACATAGTTTGTTCATTTTTTGACATTCAATGAAGATGAATGGCTAAGGTACATTTTGAGTCGTGTCCACGATGAATTCATATGGTTGGACAAACCCTACAAGGTAACCAAGAAGTCCATTCATGTAATCGCATGTCTGCACCAAACCAGTGGAAAACCTAATTTGAGGAAGGTAACAAACCCAACCATCACAAAACTAACTAGAGCTCAATTCGACAACAGGTCAATGACGATAGATGATAAGAGCATGATGTTAAATTTGCATCGATGACTATTGGATACAAATTTTATCAGTCTAGCAGATTGAATTCGGTCTCCAGTACTGCAATATACACAGCTTATCAGATGGTGAAAGAGGATATGCAGTATGACTTGTGCACAATTATTTTTAAAGATCTCCTGAGAAATCTAAAGAAAATCAAAACAAACAAGAAGAATGTCTTCAAATTCGGTTTATTGATTGTTTGTCTAGCATTATACTTCATGAATGAAATACTTAGGATAGGAAGGGTCCAATGGGCATATGACTTACTGGTAGCCACTCAGATCAAACAAGGTCTGCAAAGATTGGGAAATAAAGAGAATCAGACAACTACCCTGTGGAGTTTCTTCAAAAACTTCCAAGGATGAAGAATAGAAAGGATCCTTAAAGAAGTGGTGGACAAATATACAGATACTATCCGTTTCAAGGTTGACAAGGACTAGTGCCATATGGAGGATGTAGAACGAAGAATAGTATGGATAATGCCAATGGGTTATGAGGTTGATTCTCAAACTCTTGAAAGTTATGCTCAACATCTCTTGAGAAAACTGGTTGACCCTCAAGAAGCAAAATTTGGCACATTCAAGGAAAAAGATATGGAATTGCATAAGAAGTTCACTCAGTCTGAAAGGAAAAGAAAAGTAACAAAAATGATAGAGGCAGTGGCTGAATAGATGGGATTTACCAAAGAAACTATCAAGAAATCCAAGGTGAAGAAGACTCAGATGGAAGCGGAGATGGAATCAAAGAAGCCTAAGACTAAATCGGTTCCCTCCAAGTCAAAGCTTAAGGAGACTAAATCTTCCCCTACTCTGGTAAAGTCATCAACAACTCAAAGCTCATTTGGAAAAGGAGTACTTAAGTAGAAGCAGAAGCCAAAAAGAACTTATGTAGTTGTGTGTCTTATTGCATCTGAGATAGAGTCAGATGAAGAAGCAGAGAAAGCAAATAAGAAAGGAAAAAATTTTAGAGTGATTAGGAAACCACAGTTTGGTGGTGTCCAGAAAAACAAGAAAATAAAGTTGGAACCCTCTTTAACTGGTAGGCCTAAAAGAGGAAGAAGGCTAAGGAAAAAGTGATGCAGAGGGATCTCCTCTAGGACTCCAAGGTTCAGTCACTCAAGGAGACACACTAGAGGATCCTTCTACATGCTAGGTGTTACAAACTCTCCATTCCAACTCCTATTGATCATGACTAATCATCTCATCACTTGGCGTAAGACTACAATTTCAAGGTTTGATAACCTACTCACTCCTTTGGACCCTACTCAAGGATCAACACTTGAATCTTAGTCTTATCCATACCCTAACTCCAAGGTAGACTCTTCCCACATTGCATTTGAAAGTCTTACAACCCACTAGACTCCAAACTAGATCCACATGACAAAAGACTCATCATTGTCCTAACACTGGTTGTTTCACAGTCAGCCAATACCCCATAATATGAATACTCAAACAATGCTTACATAAACTCCCAAACACTCAAGGAACTCTCACAATAATATAAGATCTATCCACAACCCATGGCACATCTGAAATCAACTTGTCTTGGAAATCAACCCTCCATATATTATAATGTCCTTATTGTGATAGTTTGCTACTATCTCTAGCAATCTACCAGTTTAGGCCCTCCTTTGGGCACTCCACTTGCACCAACACTTTGGAAAGGTTGTCAACACACTATAAAACCCCCCTCTAAGCCCTCCTGGCCATAGCATACTTTGTCACACCAGACAAAGTCTCTACTCTTGACTGTGATAGTCAAACTGCCCCTCTGTGACTGCAATAGTCATGAAAACTTCTTGAAGCATGTGCCAAACCCTTGCATGACACCCTGCACACACCTTGGATAGGTAGTATACACCCTTGACCTCATCCTTTCCCAAAATGAGGATTGGTTAAACATTAAAACAAAAGATATTACATTTACAAAGCCACTGGATACCCTAGTTCGGGGTTTTGGTAGTTTTCACAAAAATGCAGAGAACTTTAATTAAACATTATAAAAATGCATACCACCACTTCCAAAGCAAGGTTAAATAATTCCCTTATAATTCCTAAACAAGAAACTTTCAAGATACAAACATCAAATTCATTAAAATCAATAAGGATCTGACTGTAACACGTTGAGACTTTGAAAATGCACATAAAAACATAGATTTTATTGCTCCAAATGATTGTCTTCGTTCATACACTCTCAATATCTCACAATATCTCTCACTATAATTGTTTTGAAAAGTTTTATAGTATTTGTGGCCTTCAATACCAAACTATAACTACCCAACTACCTCTAACCACCTATTATTGTCATTTTTGCAATTTTGACAATAAAAGTTGCTCTCAAAAGTTGTCATTTGACAAACAAAGTTGTCAACATGAACAACTTGGACCTCTAACTCTACCAACACACAAAAATGGTCTTAAGATTACCTTAAAAATATTTAAAACATGTTTTATTCCCCACACACCTATTCTATCCTTCAAAACCCAATTTTAGCATTTTCTAGGCCTAATTTCCAACATTGACAACTTTACACTTTTTTATCTTTTTGTTACATTTCATTGCACATTTAGGCTCTATTGGCCATTATTACACTGTTTTAAGACCTTAAAGGTATTTTAGACTTCATTTCCCTTTGATTCTCCATGAGGGCCTATCAGTGACCCTAGTGCACCTTGTCTTCATGGGTGCTCCTGCACCACAAAGCTTGATGAAGATCTTGAATCTGACAAGGTAGAAGGTAAATATACCATTATTCCCCCATTGAATGCAAAATAATTGACTGATGAAATAGTTAATGATGGTAATCTCAAGAAAATTAGTGCATACTATGATAATCTTGATGAGAATGATCAAGGGAAATTGAGGAAATTGTTGTGTTGCATTTGCACAGCTTTATCAAATCATTAATTGAGTTAGAACACAGTATTCCAAAATATTTATATAGCATTCTTGATGTTAGAAGGCTAACTACAAGTCGATTAGATAAAGAAATGAAAGAATATGAATTGATCAATATCAGTGCTTGCATCTCTTGAGAATAAGTTGATAGACTCATGGAGCTAGCCAACAAGAAGGAATTCAGAAGCAAAAACAAGGTAAACAGGCTTATGGTTAGTAGGATTGACGAATTTAGAAAAGAAACTAAAGAAATATGGAATTTTTTTCTAAAGAACAATCAATTACCAATCAACCCCAAGTATGATGATGACTATAAGAAATTGTTGGCATTTCAATAAGGATATTGAGAAGGTTGTTGATGATTATGGATATAACTGATTAAGGATGTTTACTGTCTTAACAATATTATTTTGTCATTGATGTCAAGAAATTGATTTTTTGATTTAGTATGATGTTGCCATATCTTAAGAATTATGTTTTGAAGAGAATTAAGATGTCGGTAAAAGACACAGAAAGAATGTGATGAATAAGGGGAGGAATAAGTTATTCAATGGCAACTATTATCGAGTTAGACAATGATGAGATCATGATGTTTAGATTGTTTTGATATCCTACATATGCTATTGTTTGTAAGGTTAATACTATACTATGCTACCGAGCAAGGAACCTAGTCGGTAAACCCTAAGGAACCTAGTCGGTAAACCCTAAGGTTATCGCTATCGGTTAATGAAGGCGAAATGTCTACCGAGTGAAGTTTAGTATTTACCGAGTTGCAACCAAGTAATAACAGAATGCATTGGATGAATACATGCGTTATTTAATGATGGAAGCTGATGAGATGGATATGATTAAATGATTGATACAATGTGTATGAAGTTTGTTAAGGATCTATGGCAATGGAAGATCGGTAGGAAGATCTACAACTCAGATTGAACCGCAATACCCTAGCACAAGTTCCAAGAAATGTATGCAAGTTCCAAGGCGAGGTAAAATGTTTTCAGATCAAAGGATACATTGATCCTGGTCAAGATTGAAGATCTTATGGCTATGATTGATCATGGGAAATGTGATCAAAGAGATTAAGCGGTTAGCAAATTGTTTATAAATAAGGAACTGTTGATAAACAATGTATGTGGGCAAGTGTAAGCATAGGGATGCTACATAGTGATTACCGAGCTTAGAAGCTTGAAGACCTGTTTGAATAACAGAGTAAGGAGCCCAACAGAGGGACGAGATAAGTCCTATGACTAGATTGTATTGAGCAAATAAGAATCTACTTTAGCATTTTAGATGCAAAGTTGCAGACATACTCATTACTGTTGTTTATTTGTAAGTGACAGAAAATCTCTTAACCGAGTGGACTTAACAGTCTTATTTGTAAATCCTCTAGCAAGGTGACATTCTGATTGAGTGTTTGAAACCCTTTAACAAGGTCACCTCTAACAAGGTGAAGATCCTAACAAATCTGAGGGAAATCCCTTAACCGGGTCACATCTAGCAATGTGTTTTGTAATCTTTAACAGGATTTTCTTTTAACCGACCATACTCTAGAAGAGTATATTTCTTAGTGGGTCCGAAATCCCACAGTGGTTTTTCCCTATTTGGGTCTCCACATTAAATCTGGTGTTATATGTTTTGTGGTGTTATCTGTTTATGAGTTTACATGTTTTACAGTTTTGGTTACATATATCTGTTAAAGCTACCGAGGTTGAATCTGTTGAATATATTGAAGATTAAGTTTGTATGATTCATCCCCCCCTCTCATCTTATTAACACCAATAGCATAGAAGGACAAGTGACGACTCTAATTGATTAAATCTTGAACCTAAAATTAGAAAAGCAGAGAATACCGAGGCAAGTTGGTGAGCTTCGGAACCTTATTGCTCCCCGGATAGACACCATGTTGAGCAACAAAGTTGATTGCATGTAGACAATGGCACAACTAGTTCTGACTGAGTTGAAAGATGTGGAGATATATGCTTATGTTTTTAGTGCTTTCATTACAGTTTTGGACAACTTGAAGAATGGGTGGGATACCCACTTAGGATTTTTGAAGACCATTTTTGCAGATATCTTCAAGTATGTATAATATCTAGTATATACCCTTGTATATAAGTTTTTGAGCAGCACCCCAACTTTGGCATTGGTGTCATAGGGGGAGAGTGTTGGAAAATGCACACTCCAATGATGAATTGAAGGTGATTGAAGGTATTGTCATTCATGGCAACCTTACAATCATGTGATACCGGCAGGCAGACACAAGCACCGACATCGACAGACTCTACACCGACATACAGATCACCGACACCAAAAAATAAGATTACTGGCACCATGGCCGACATGAATTTTGTATAAATATAATTTGTAATTATTTGTAAAATCTTTTGTAAGCCGACATGGCGGATTGTAATATGACTCATATATGTATGAGATCATTGTAGATCATTTAGATGTGTGAAAAGTGTGAAGTATGAAAGGAATATAGCAGACCTAATATGTGAATTATTGGATAAGGGTTTATGTATATTGCAGAGCTTAAACAGGTACTGAATTTGGCATAGCAGATGCTGATCTGAAGCAGTACAAGACATTGGATTAGTATAATCCAATTTTGTAAGTCAATGTGACTTCTTTTGTAACTAAGCAGTGAGCTCTAGGCACTTGGCCTTCCTGCATGTGCAGGCCCCTATTGTAAGTAGTAATATTCTCTTATTGGCCAGTAAGTGAATATTGTGGGTCACAAATCCCACCAAGGTTTTTCCCACACCAGGTTTCCTCATTAAAATATTGTGTTATGGTGTTCTTTTCATATTATGGTTGTTGTTCTTATTTGCTACATTATTTCTGGTTTATCGGTACATAGTTTTAATATGTTTTTCATGTTATAAGTTAAGAAAATTATCTAACCGGTCAAATACTGATTCACCCCCCCTCTCAGTATCTTTGGGAATCCTAACAATTGGTATCAGTGTAAAGTTCTAATGCCAATAGCTAGTAAGATGAGAGGGGGGGTGAATCATACAAACTTAATCTTCCATAAAATCAACAGATTCAACCTCGGTAACTTATACTTCAACAATATAACCAAAAACTGCTAAACATGCTAACTCATAAACACATAATCATCATAACACATATAACACCAGATTTAACATGGAAACCCAAATAGGGAAAAACCATTGTGGGATTTCAAACCCACTAAGAAATATACTCTTCTAGAGTATGCTCGGTTAAAAGCAAATCCTGTTAAAGATTACAAACACAGTGCTAGATGTGACCCGGTTAAGGGATTTTCCTCAGATCTGTTAGGATCTTCACTTTGTTAGAAGTGACCTTGTCAAAGGATTTCAAACACTCATGTAGAATGTTACCTTGCTAGAGGATTTACAAAAGACTGTTAAGTCCACTCGGTTAAGAGATTTTCTGTCACTATACAAAATAACAGTAATAAAAATATATCTACAACTTCACATCTAAAATGCTAAAGCAGATTCTTATTTGCTCAAAACAATCTTGTCAAAGGACTTATCTTGTCCCTCTGCTGGGCTCCCTACTCTATTAATCAAACAGGTCTTCAAGCATTTGTGCTCGGTAATCACTATGTAGCATCCATGTGCTTACACTTGCCCGCATACATTGTTTAACAACAATTCCTTATTTATAAACAATTTGCTAACCACTTAATCTCCTTGATCACATTTCCCATGATCAATCTTGGCCATCAGATCATCAATCTTGACTAGGTTCAATGTATCCTTTGATCTGAAAACATTTTACCTCGCCTTGGAACTTGCATTCCTTCCTAGGAACTTGTGCTAGGTTATTGCGGTTCAGTCTGTGCTATAGATCTTCCTCTTGATTTTCCATTGCCATAGATCCTTAACAAACTTCATGCGCGACATACCAATAATCTATTCATCTCCAGCTCATCAGCATCCTTCATTAAATAATGCTTTTATCCATCCAATGCGATCTGTCATAACTCGATTGTTACTCAGTAAATACTAAACTTTACTCGGTAGACATTCTGCCTTCTTTAACCGATATCGATAACCTTAAGGTTTACCGACTAGGTTCCTTAGGGTTTACCGACTAGGTTCTTTGCTCAGTGACATAGTATAGTATTAACCTTACAATAAAACAACATATGTAGGATATCAAAACAATCTAAACAACATTATCTTGTCATTGTCTAACTCGATAATAGTTGCCCAGAGAATAACTTATTTCTCCCCTTATTCGTCACATTCTTTCTGTGTCACTTACCGACATCTTAATTCTCGTCAATACATACTTCTCAAGATATGGCAACATCATACTAAATCGGAAAATCAATTTCTTGACATCAATGACAAAATAATGTTATAAAGACAGTAATCATCCTTCTTCAGTTATATCAATAATCTCCAACAACCTTCTCAATATCCTTATTGAAATGCCAACAATCTCCCCCTTTGGCATTGATGGCAATACCAACTTGTAAATGGTAATACCAACAAGATATTCAAATTGATTCGGATTCAGATTGTTGTGGAGACTTCTCCTGTTATCCTTGAGTTGTTTTCTTCTTCTGAAGTCTTCTAGGCTTTCTCCTTCTTTCATGAGTCTTCTGAGTTGTTATCTTGCATTTTAATCTTCTCCCCCTGTCATTAGTCTTTTGTTATCTTCTTCATTTTAGGGCTTAATCATTTAGTCTACCATTTATTCTTCTCCCCCTTTGACAACAATGTCGAAAAGTAAAATAACTAAATCATGAACTCTTCTGTTGTGAAGTGTTTTGCCTTGTTGTGTTACACATGCAAATGTAACATCTAGAACTTGATCAGAGCAATCTTTCCTTCAATACTATTTCCTGCACACCTTTAGAAAACCTCCTAAAGTGCGTAAATCAGCATCAATCCACACATAATATTCTGTAGATTCATCGAATTGATGCTTTCACCGAACTCTGTTAGTGAATAGAAGATAGGGGTAGGACCCCTAACTTGCTTCTGAGATACTCAAAAGTGTCCCTTGGCAGTGGCTTTGTGAAGATGTCTGCTATTTGCTCCTTTGAACTGATATGTTCCAACACAACTTTCTTCTCTTGAACTTCTTCTCTGAGATAATGATACTTTATAGAGATATGTTTTGTCTTAGAGTGCATTACCAGATTCTTTGAAATGTTAATGGCACTAGTATTATCACAGAATATAATTACTGGCTCGGTAACTTTTTCATTGATACCTTCCAATAGTTGTTTGATCCATACAATATTGGTACAATTCAATGCTGCAGTGACATATTCAGCTTCAGCTGTTGACTGTGAAATACATCCTTGTTTCTTGCTAAGCCAACTTACTAGTCTATCTCCCAAGAAGAAAGATCCACCACTTGTGCTTTTCCTGTCATCAATGTTTCCTGCCCAATCAGCATCAGTATAAACTTTTAAATCAAAATCATTCCTCTTTTCATACACTAAGCCATAGTCTTCAGTGCCTCTCAGGTATCTAAAAATTCTCTTGATTGTTGTCATATGGGTTTCTTTGGGATCTACAGAAAATCTTACAACAATACCTACTGCATGTGCTATATCCGGTCTACTATGCACAACATATTGTAACTTTCCAATCATAGATTGGTAAAGCGTCTCATCAATAGATGCAGATTCATCATTCTTTGATAGTTTACAGTTAGTAGTCATACGAGTACTTACATGTTTAGAATCCTCCATTCCAAATTTCTTCAAGATTTCCTTTATGTACTTGGATTGAGTAATGAAAATCTCATCTTTCATTTGCAGTATCTGTAAACCTATAAAATACTTTATCTCACCGATTAATGACATCTCAAATTCTTTGCACATTTCATTTCCAAAGTTCTTGCATAAGGAGTCATTACTACAAAAAATAATATCATCAACAAATATGGTTGAGATCAGTATTCCATTGTCCTCATCATTCTTCATGTACATATTGTTTTTTTCACTTGTCCTTATAAATCCAATCTTGATCAAATAAGAGTGCAGTCTTTCATACCATGCTCTAGGTGCTTGTTTCAGACCATATAAAGCTTTGTTTAATTTGCATACCTGATCTTTATTCCTGTCTTCAGCAAATCCTTCAGGTTGTTCAATATAAACTTCTTCTTCTAGTATACCATTCAAAAATGTAGATTTAACATCCATTTGATATACCTTGAAATTTTTGAAAGCAGCATATGCCAACAATGTTCTTACTCCCTCAAGTCTAGCCACAGGTGCAAAAGTCTCACCATAATCTATTCCTTCATCTTGAGCATAACCTTTGCAAACTAGTCTTGCTTTGTTGCAAATGACCTCACCTTTTTCATTTAGCTTGTTTCTAAAAATCCACTTTGTACCAATTACATTTTTGTCCTTCGGTCTTGGGACCAGTGTCCATGTGTCATTCTTCTTGATTTGATCAATCTCTTCTGTCATAGCATTTATCCAATCTTCACTGTTAAATGCCTCTTTTACTATTCTCGGTTCAAATTCAGATATCAGACATGTGTTTTGTCTCAGTTTGTTCCTTGTCATAACTGGATCATCCTTATCTCCTATAATCTGACTTGATGCATGATGTCTTCTAACATATTTGGCTAATATAGGTTCAGAAGGCTCTGTATGATCTTCTTCATCACTCGGTAACTAGACATTATCTCCATTTTCTTCAGTAGCTCTCTCGGTAGAACTTCTCGGTTGAACATAAATAAATTCTTCATAATTTTCTGGTTCTTTGGAATTTCCTTCATCATTTCTTTCTGCAAATTCATCAATTTTCACATTTGCACTTTCTACTATTTTGTTAGATGATTTGATTAGACATTTAAATGCTTTACTTCTAGAAGAATAACCAAGAAATGTTCCTTCCTCGCTTTTCTAATCAAACTTTCAATTTCTATCATCTTTGTGTACATAGCATCTACTTCCAAAGATTTTAAAATAACTTACATTAGGTTTCTTGTCATACCAGATTTCATCTGGTGTCTTCATAGTTCCTTTCTTCAGTTGTACTCGATTCAGGGTGTAAACTACAGTGTTGATTACTTCTCTCCAAAATATTTGAGGTACCCTCTTTTCTATCATCAGGGTTCTGGCACAATCTACAATTGATCTGTTTCTTCTCTCAGCTATCCCATTTTGCTGAGGTGTTCTCAGTGTAGATACTTTCCTTTTTATACCATGATCAT
Organism: Cryptomeria japonica; assembly: GCF_030272615.1. Taxonomy (NCBI): domain Eukaryota; kingdom Viridiplantae; phylum Streptophyta; class Pinopsida; order Cupressales; family Cupressaceae; genus Cryptomeria; species Cryptomeria japonica. Next base: position 614,894,398 of record NC_081413.1, read on the forward strand.
TACAAAATAAGTTAAATTCATCATAAGTGAACTCTCCTCCTCTATCAGATCTAAGACATTTCAGCTGTCTTCCTGTTTCATTTTCAACTCTTGCCTTGTACCATTTAAACATTTGAAAAGCTTCTGATTTTTCTTTTAAAAACATAACTAACATCATCCTTGAGTAATCATCCACAAATAATATGAAATATTTATCATCATAATAACTTTGAACTTTCATGGGACCACAAAGATCAGTGTGTACTAGATCTAAAATTCCTTTAGAAGTGTAGGACTTACTTGTAAAGCTTGATCTTTTCATCTTACCCATCTAGCATCCTCGACACATAGCATTCTCAGGTTTTTCCAGACTCAGTAGACCTCTTACTCGGTGCTTCTTACTTATTTTGATCAGATTATCAAAATTTACATGACAAAACCTTTTATGCCATAACCAGGTATCATCTATCTTTGCATAAAGACACTTGTTCTGAGTTGAGTCAAGATGAAATGTATTACCTTTTGTTTGTGTCCCGGTAGCAGCTAACTTTCCATGCTTGTCATGAACTTTGACAATTCCTTTCTGAAATTCTATTTGGTATCCTATATTGTTTAGTTGTGCTACACTCAACAAAATGTATTTCAAACCTTCAACCCAGTATACATCATCACATTTAGCATTGTCAAGAAGTGTGATAGAGCCTTTACCTTTCACCGGACATGGTGCATCATTACCAAATCTTACATAACCTCCATCATAATCTTCTAATTTAACAAATTTGTGTTTATCACATGTCATGTGATGTGAGCATCCACTATCTATGATCCAAGAATCATTATTATTTATGTGAGATATTAGGGCTTTTTCTTCATACCTTTCTTCATCTGATCCATCTTTAATAGCCACATAAACAACTTCCTCTGTATCAGTTTCATCAGATTTATCATTGTTGGATTCCTCATTAGCTACTAGGCATGTCTTTCTGTCTCTCCTTCTGAAGTCTCGGTGTCCTCTTTATTGGTTGTCTTTCTGCCTGATATCTCGGTATTCTCTCTTTTCACTAGATTCTTTGTCAGGGCAGTTAGAAGCCATATGTCCTATTTTATCACAACTAAAACATTTTAAAGGTAGCTTCCCTTTATACTTACCTTTTCCTCTAGGTAACCTTCTGGCGAACAATGCTTCAAACTCTTCTTGCTTTTTGATTTCTTTATACAGTTTGTGCACTTCTTCCATGTTCTTACAAAATCTTTCACTTGCTCCACTGTGATTCCCTTCAGAATACTTACTCATTCTATCACTGTAATCATCAGATTCACCAATATGAAAAGAACTGAATGCAGATTCTACTTTATTTACCGAAGACCCACTGTTATCAAAATTACTTAACTCAAATGCATGTAGCTTACCAATAGTAGCATCCAAATAAACTGGCATATTTGGTACAGACCTTAGTTCATTGATTGCAGAGACTCGGATTGCATAAGCAGGTAGAACGGTTCTAAGCAACTTACTTGTTACATACTTTTCATCAATAGTTCCTCTTGCTCCTTTGATTTGATTGACAGTCTCCTTTAACCTTGTACTGTATTGGGTTATGTTCTCACCTTCATTCATTCTCATGGATTCAAGTTGACCTCTTAGACTATCTACTTTTTCTCTCTAAACATGTTCATCACCGCCATACACAGATATGAGCTTGGTCCACATTGCTTTTGCATCATTACAGCCTTCTAGATCATTAAACTCTGAGTCGGTCAATGTTGATGTTATTTCAATCATAGCTTGAATATGTTCTTTCTTTGCCTTTATCTCCTCCAAGGTCATTGGGTTGGTGCTTGGTGGTATGTAATCATTCTCCAAATAATATGTTGCATATTCTCCAATTCCTGATAAGAGTAGCTTCATCCTTTTCTGCCAAGTGGAGAAACTTGACTTGTTCAGCTTTGGTGCATCTCTTTTATACATCTTTGGATCTTTGCCTCAAGTACCTTTAAAATTTTCTTCCAGAGTCCATAGCTCTGATACCAATTGTAAAGTTCTGATGCCAATAGCTAATAAGATGAGAGGGGGGGAGGGGGGGGGGGGGGGGGGGGGGGTGAATCATAAAAACTTAATCTTCCATAAAATCAACAGATTCAACCTTGGTAACTTATACTTCAGCAATATAACCAAAAACTGCTAAACATGCTAACTCATAAACACATAATCATCATAACACATATAACACCATATTTAACGTGGAAACCCAAATAGGAAAAAACCGCTGTGGGATTTCAGACCCACTAAGAAATATACTCTTCTAGAGTATGCTCGGTTAAAAACAAATCCGGTTAAAGATTACAAACACATTGCTAGATGTGACCCGGTTAAGGGATTTCCCTCAGATCTGTTAGGATCTTCACTTTGTTAGAAGTGACCTTGTCAAAGGATTTCAAACACTCATGTAGAATGTTACCTTGCTAGAGGATTTACAAATAAGACTGTTAAGTCCACTTGGTTAAGAGATTTTCTATCACTTTACAAAATAACAGTAATAAAAATATATCTACAACTTCACATCTAAAATGCTAAAGCAGATTCTTATTTGCTCAAAACAATCTTGTCCCTCTACTAGGATCCCTACTCTATTAATCAAATAGGTCTTCAAGCTTTTGTGCTCGGTAATCACTATGTAGCATCCCTATGCTTACACTTGCTCGCATACATTGTTTATCAACAATTCCTTATTTATAAACAATTTGCTAACCACTTAATCTCCTTGATCACATTTCCCATGATCAATCTTCGTCATCAGATCATCAATCTTGACTAGGTTTCATGTATCCTTTGATCTGAAAATGTTTTACCTCGCCTTGGAACTTGCATTCCTTCCTAGGAACTTGTGCTAGGTTATTGCGGTTCAATCTATGTTGTAGATCTTCCTCTTGATTTTCCATTGTCGTAGATCCTTAACAAACTTCATGCGTGGCATACCAATAATCTATTCATCTCCAGCTCATCATCATCCTTCATTAAATAATGCTTTTATCCATCCAATGCGATCTGTCATAACTCGGTTGTTACTCAGTAAATACTAAACTTTACTCAGTAGATATTCTGCCTTCTTTAACCGATATCGATAACCTTAGGGTTTACTGACTAGGTTCTTTAGGGTTTACCGACTAGGTTCTTTTCTCGGTGACATAGTATAGTATTAACCTTAATACTAAAACAACATATGTAGGATATTAAAACAATCTAAACAACATGATCTCATCATTGTCTAACTTGGTAATAGTTTCCCAGTGAATAACTTATTTCTCCCCTTTTTCATCACATTCTTTTTGTGTCACTTACCGACATCTTAATTCTCATCAATACATACTTCTCAAGATATGGCAACATCATACTAAATCAGAAAATCAATTTCTTGACATCAATGACAAAATAATATTATAAAGACAATAATCATCCTTCTTCAATTATATCAATAATCTCCAACAACCTTCTCAATATCCTTATTGAAATGCCAACAATCTCCTTTCTATTGTAATGCCTACAATCAGAGCCAAGTTCTCTATTTTCAAAAGCCTAATAGCTTGAGGAAGATCTTGACACCGGTAGAGATGGAAAATCTGAGAAAGCAATTGGAAACAACTCTTTCAGACTATAATGCAGAAAAAGTGAAGAATATCAAACTTGAAGATGGTCTGAAGGCTGCTTAGGATATTATTCGAGGACTTCAAGAGAATTTCACTATTGCAAGGAAAAAGAGAAGAGAACTTTTTGAAAAGATGCAGAATGATGAAGATGAAAAGGAAACTCTTAATGATTTGGTAAACAAGCTGAGACATGAAATCAGTACAACAAAGAATGAGATGCAGGATATGACTATGAGATTTTGTAAAGAAATTGAAGATAGAAAGAAGAATGAAGATGACTTGACTAGAAGACTAAATGATGTTGGAAATGAAAACACAAGACTCAATCATGAAAATGATATGTTTAAGACAGATTTGATGCACACACAAAATGACAGAACTGAACTCATAAGACAAAAAGGAATCTTGGAGAATGAACTGACTGCTGCAAATCATCACAAGGAGAAATTCAAGAAAATTTCAGAAGAACTTGATGACATGCTGAAGAATCAAAAACCTAATGGTGATACAAATGGCCTTGGCTTTGAAGTTGGTGAAAGCTTCGGTACTGCAAACAAACATGGTCATAGCAAACCAGTAAGACAACCTAATGCTTACAAATTTAATGGGAAATGCTTTAACTGTAACAAGTATGGTCATAGAGAAAATTGGTGTAGATCTAGAAATTATCAAAACACTAATACACCCACCAAACAATGTTCTAAATGCAACAAAGTTGGTCATAATTCAGAAAATTGCAGAATGAATGTAAGATGTTATGTTTGTGGAAGATTTGGACACCTATCTAATCAATGCAGAACACATACTGACATAGGATATGGGAAAGCTATTCAGAAAAACAATGTGACTTGTTATGCTTGTAACAAGATTGGACATATTGCAAAATTTTGTAGAAGCAAGACCCCACCGGCAAATAACAAAGGTCCTAGTTTGAAGGGTAAAGAAAAGGTTGAAGAGGTAAAGCAAGAATTCTCAAAACAATGGATCAAAAAGTCAGATCAGAATGTTGATGGGAATACTCCTCCACTAGTAGAACAGAGTAACACTCCACCGGTAGGAGACTCTTCATCTAACTCAAGGAAAATCCTTTGGGGGTTTAGCAACAAACTGAAAAATATGCTATTATACCCTCGGTTAATGGTGAGAAGTTGAATTACTTCTTTACCGGCAGATGAGTTAAGTTGAGACTTAATCGGCAAGCATTAAATGCGATAGTTGGAGAAAAGAACATTATAAAGCAAGTGTTTTGGCTCTTTTCATTCACCGAGCATTCAAATCTTCGAGAGCACGAAAATTCCCGAGTGAAGGCATCCTTAGCAAAGAAGTGAAGCAGTTCATCCAAGCAGTCATCCTAAAGGTAGATTAAGGTATTTATAACTATGGCTTCCTCATCCACTCCTAAATTTATAGAAAACCCTATTGTGATTGAGGTTATCAAGTGCCCTAGACCCGTATTCAAACTTGTTCCCGAAATAGCTAAGAAAGATGATAACATAGGTGCATTCTCTCAAATTCCTAAAGGACTAGTATATGTTGAAGATCCTAGAATATACATACACTATCATATAGAGGAATTTGGAGATGATGAAATCAAGAAATTGTACAGAACTGTAATTTGTGATGAAAATGACAATATTAAACCGGAACACAAGGTAATAGAAACCCTAGGTTCTATGGACATTCTTAGCATTCTTGATTTTCCTGAAGACGTGATAAGAATAGTCCTAAGCAAATTCCATGGTGAATTTTTTTGGTTGGATTCAATTCATAAGATCACCAAAGAAGTCGTTAAAGCAGTAACAGGGTTACCTTCCACCGGTAGTAGACCTGACAGAACTAAAAGGGTCTAAAATGACACAGTGATAGATCTAACCGGCGCTACATTTGATAAAAGGTCTCTAAGGGTAAATGATGTGAAGGACATCAATGTCAGATTTATCAGTATGATTTTAGGCTACAAAGCTACACATGAAAATAGGTTGAACTCAGTATCTGCCTATCTATTAAAAGTGCATATGACATGGTTAATGATAATGCTAGAATAGATGTGTGTGAATGGCTCAAAGATGAATTGATGGACAATCTGAAAAAGATCAAAGGAGATAAGAAAGGAACCTTTAGATTTGGAAATTTTCTTGTATGTTTAATGTTGTACATTACTAAGCAAGTACCCGGTATTGGTAGAAAAGATTTTGGCTTTGATATACTAGTAGGAAAGCAACTATTGGATCTATTAAACAACATGGGAGAAAATAGAGAGAAAAATATAAACGAACACTTTCAACCACTGAAGGCTCAGATGAAGACAAGAATAAGATTGTCACAGGAAATTGTAGATAAATATCAGAAGGAAATATGCTTTGTAATTAAAAAGGATGAAATCTGGATGGAGGCAGTTGTCCCTAGGACTATCTGGGTAACTGAAATAGGATATGAAATAGATGATACTGTAAACATAAGCACAGAAAAACCTACTCAAACAGAGCAACCGGCAGAAGACACCACTGGTAAAACATTAGAAGAATTGGTAGATAAAACTGAAAAACAATCAAAAGAACTAGAAATTGATAGTGCAAAGGTACAAAAATGAGAAACCAGAAGTGCATACAGAGGCTACATCTGAGAAACCGGCAGTTGAGAGCTCAGAGAAACCTTCTGAGACACAGATGGAGAAACCTTCTGAGACATAGATAGAGAAATCAGAATAGGAACAGGTTCAGACACAGGATCAGACCGAGACAGTGGCACCGGCTAAAACTGAAAAGCCTAAACCTTTGCTAATAGAAATGCAAACACAAACTGACCTACCAGAGGTCGAAACAAGCAAGGTTATCACTACAACTGGCAGCATGGATATTGTGAAAACAGTTGGGCAGACATCTGGTACTTCAATAATAGAATCCCGGCCTATAAATGTGACAAAGTTCTTATTGGATTCTATAAAGAAAATCATAGAGTGTAATGCATAAGCCTATAAGGCTATTGATGACACAATTCCTATTCTCAAATTGGTAGCACCCAAGTGCATTGTGGATAATAAAGATTCTTTAGGTCAACTAGATACATTGTCTAAGTTCATCACCGACAACATTTTGATAGTTGATCAAATAAATGGAGACACATTCAAAGAGAGGATGAATAAGGAGAAAGAGAAATTCTTTGAGGAAATAGTGAAGAAGAATAAGGATCAAACAGAAACCTTATTACCGACATTAGGAGAAACAATTTTGGATTTTAAGAAAATGTACAGGGATATTTGCAAAACCGACATCTTGACACAGGACATAGATTTGGAGATCAACAAAACACAAACTGAGATTAACAATATTGTTGACAATTTGATAGGCACATCAGATTCATTTTTGGAAATAGAAAAGAAAATTGCAGATCTTGAAGAGAAAATTGAGAAGTTAGAAAAGGATAAAGAGAGAATAAAGGATAAGGCAAAGAGCTTAAAATGTAAACTTGGTCCTAAACTAGATTACCTCATTTCTTTGAGAAAAGAAGTTGTTGAGGCTCTGGTTCCTAGACTTAAGACACGGGAAGAGAAAATGCACATACTCACTGGTACAGTTCAGAGAACACAAGAGGCATTATAGGATAGCAAAAGATTCAACGACAGTTTAAATTTGGTTTTGGCAGATATTTTCCAGATTGTAACCCACCAGTTACAAAAATCTAGGCAGGAACCACACTCCACTGACAGTGAATGACAACCTTTGTCATTGATGTCAAAGGGGGAGTAGTGAGCTAAGACAAATGATCAGAACAGGACATCATCAGCTCAGGGGGAGCATACATTTTTGGGCACACAGTTTTGGTGAGACAATTTTGGACACTTTTTTATTTTTCTCATGAGTGTTGCCATCAATGCCAAAGGGGGAGATTATTGGCAAATGCACACTCCAATGAGAAATTGTAGGTGATTGAAGGTATTGTCATTGATGACAACCTTACAATCATATGATACCGGCAAGCAAACACAAGCACCGGCACCAACAGACTCTACACTGACATACAGATCACCGGCACCAAAAAAGAAGATTATCGGCACCATGGCCGACGAGAATTTTGTATAAATATATTTTGTAATTAATTGTAAAATATTTTGTAAGCTGACATGGTGGATTGTAATATGACTCATATATGTATGAGATCATTCTAGATCATTTAGATGTGTGAAAAGTGCGAAGTATGAAAGGAATATAGTAGACCTAATATGTGAATTATTGGATAAGTGTTTATGTATATTGCAGAGCTTAAATCGGTGTTAAATCTGGCATAGAAGATGTGGATCTGAAGCAGTACAAGACATTGGATTAGTATAATCCAATTTTGTAAGTCAGTGTGACTTCTTTTGTAACTGAGCAATGAGCTCTAGGCACTTGACCTTCCTACATGTGCAGGCCCCTATTGTAAGCAGTAATATTCTCTTATTGGCCAGTAAGTGAATATTGTGGGTCACAAATCCCATCGAGGTTTTTCCCACACCGGGTTTCCTTGTTAAAATATTGTGTTATGGTGTGCTTTTCATGTTATGGTTGTTGTTCTTATTTGTTGCATTATTTCTGGTTTACCGGTACACAGTTTTAATATGTTTTTCACGTTATAAGTTAAGAAAATTATCTAACTGGTTAGATACTGATTCACCCCCCCCCCCCCTCTCAGTATCTTTGGGAATCCTAATAGAGAGTAGAGTGAAAAATGTACAAAGAATGATAAAATTTTTTGGTTGATACAAGTTTTGAGTTTTTGGTCTAAGGTTCCTTAGAAATTTTGATCAGGTATACAAGTTGACACAATCATTTTTCAGAGTGTTGCCATCAATGCCAAAGGGGGAGATTGTTGGAAATTGACACACATCTGGTGGATACCATTGCATGGATAATGGATTAGGGTTGTCATTGATGACAACTCTTTTTGGAAATTCTATCTGGTAGTTATGGATTTTGGTAACCGGTAGAGGAAGTGGTTCGATAATCTATCACCGGTATTTCAGAATATGCAAAGCACTTTTGGTCCAGAATCTTTGTGGTGATTTTGGTGGATAGATTTGTGCATGGGATGATAGGACCAACATGTAGAAATCATTTGGTTGATCTTCATATGTTTTAGAGATCTGGTTTAAGCCGACACCCGGTTACATGTTACATTGCATATTATGGATGGCCGACTTGATGAATGTTTTATTTTGTGATTGCGGATATATATGACCAACATAGAAGATCATTTTAGAGTATGATATGAGCAAGTAGTGATTGAGAAACCTATTTAGCGTAGTTTCGCGTGCGCATTCTTGATCTGATAGCTGATTGAGAAGTAGAACAAGGAAAACTTGCAGAGGTGTTACAGGCAAACTTTTTGCACTTAACTAGAACTCATCTAGGCATTGTTTGATGCTATTGTGGAGTTCAATAATTGTAATTCTTATTATAAATGATCTATATGTTTGTGAGACTTCCATATTGTAATTTGAGTAGTGAGCTCTAGGCAGTGAGCTTGAATGCATGTGCATTCCCCTTTTGTAATATTTATGTACTTCTGATCACAGTATATGAATATTGTGGGTTCCAATCCCACCGTGGTTTTTCCCTTTCTAGGTTTCCACGTAAAAATCTCAGTGTTATGATTTTGTATTTGATTATCTTATGTTCCTGCATTTTACTTTCTTGCATTTGCTTCCGGTGGTCTAAGAATAAGTTTGAAAATTTATTTACCAGTAGAACACTAATTCACCCCCCCTCTTAGTGTTCCTTGATTCCAACATATAATTTTTAAAACCAGTGGTGATAATAAGCACATTAAAGAGTATACTATATGATTGTGATAGTGTGAAAGTTCCTTGATGATACAAGAGGTATTCCTTCCTTCTATGAACTCACAAAACTTACAACACAATATATATTGCAACACAAAAAAATCTTAGTTTTATTTGATTCAAATCAACACAAGTATATAAATATGCATCACAATATCTACAATCAAATTTACACATGGGCCTTCACATGGCTTCTCAACTTTGTAGGAAAATTCCTCTTAAATCTACAACATTCAACCCCCTCTTTCTCTAAAAAAAATCTCACTTAAATACAATTTAAAACTTAACCTTTCAATTGCTTAGAAAAACCAACATCTACCTTTTAAAATTCTACCACATATCTTCTAAATTTTATTACTTTAATTTCCTCATGCACACTCCTTGTTGTCTTTTACACTTCAACTTATTTCTCTTTTTACTTTTAGCATCTGGTAGTTATATTTTGAAATAAAAGGTTGTAAATTTGTTACAACTCTTAGTTAAGCAATTAAATGAATAATTTGGTGTTTAGGAATGTGCAGTTGGGTGTTAGAAAGTGAAAAAATCAAAGTACACCTTTTTTTTTTTTCCTAAAAATTGGTGAGTATTCTTGGAACATACCTACCGAGATCCCTTGGTAGAAGGATTTCACTATAGAATTCCAAAATTTTGAAATATTAATTTTTTCATAAATTTGCCAACATTTTTTGACAAGCTTCCAATATTAAAATATTCCAAACTGGAAAATATATGAATTTGATTCTTTTTGAAAATTTCATGTAGTACCTCTAAGATTGTCCCTACAAAGAGAGTTTATTCAATTTCTTACAAGTTTTCCATTTTTTTTTTGAAAACTACTTGTGGAGCCTTAAAATGACAATTTGGTGAAAGTACAGGGAAGCTAATTCATGTGCTAACTGGGCCACCAACTTGGCCTGCCAAATTGAGGAAATCATTACTATTAATGGTGAGAGTGAACTTGCATGTGAAACGAAATCCTTGTTCAAGCTGGACCATATTCAGATGAGGCAACGTGGCATCATAAACCATAATTTCTAAATGCTTCTTTCACTTATTTTGATGAAGGCTTACAACGGCGGTGATGAGCATTTATTTAAGTGTCTTTTCATAATAACTTGGCATGGATTCAGGGTTGTTTTTTAGGGCAACAATAGAAACCAGAGAAGAAGAATCAGAGCCGAGAGTAGGAAATTCAGTGATTGCGAAGGAAAAATGGGAGGGAACAAAAAAAGGTTCGAACCTACCTCTTGTTTGGAATGGAGGAAGAACAGAGAGGTTTGGGATATTCTACAAGAGGGGGGTTTAAGTGTGTTTGTGGAGAGGCTTAGTGGGAAATATCCAACGGTCACTAAGCAATTTATCAAGAATTGGAAGAATGGAGAAGTTTTGGTGGGGACCCAAATGATAATTGTGGATGAGGAGATTATTGCTGAAGCCACGGGGATGGTGACAGAGGGCATGAAATTCTATAGAGATCGTAGTATCTCTGATAAGGCAGCGGACAAATTTCCTATCACAGAAGGTGAGAAGAAGAAAATGGTGAAGGTCGACAACTCCTATCACTCCCCAACACGTATATGCAGGCCATGGAGGTTCGTTTTGTTTGCTACAATTACCTATATAACATTGGATGGCAGATTTACGAGAGCTTACGGGCACCATTTTGTGTTGCTCAACCATTTCTGCCATGGGGAAAAGGTAAGCCTGCCATATTATCTTGCATGTTCCATGGACCATACAATCAAAGAGATACAGAAAGACCCCAAGGGCGACCATGCTCTTCATCAGGGTCTTATGGATCTTGTGTATAAATTGTTGAAAGGGAAATGCATTGAAAAACCTATTAGAGCTAAAAATGCAAGGGATGAGGAAACAAAGAGTGAGGTTAGTGGTTTTAACTTTGACTTAGAAACTAAAGGTGAGTCGGAGGAGCTAAGAAAAAATGGGAGGAACAAGGGAAAGAGGAAGAGGATAGTGGTGGATTCTGATATCTCAGAGTCTGAGGATGAGTCCTTCGAAGGTAAATTTATCAAAAGAAAGAAAGGTAAAGGTACCGGAAAGAAAACCCAAAGGAAGAAGAACATCAGCAGGGGAGGTAACAAAGATATTAATTAAATTTTGATTGATTCTGATGAGGAGGCAGAGGAGGATAAAAATGATAATGGGCAGGGTAAGGAGGGGGATGATATCCCGTTGTGGGTAGCAATGAGGATTTGAATACTCAAGGTCTGTAGAAAGAGGACCAAGAGGACAAAAGGGGTAAATCTAGTGATTGTGTTGGAGATAATGAGAGTATTAAAGGTTTCTCTGATACCGTCAGTATAATGGTGAAAGGCATAGGTAGCCTGAAGAAGGATATGAATGTTGTCAAAAGAGCCACGATACAAACCTCTGTCTGAAAATGTGAAAGAATTGGCGGTGGCAATTAATAATGTTGAAGCCATTGAAAACATGATGAGTAAAATTATTGAAACTGAAAAGAAGGTTAAGGAGATGGAAGGAAATAAAGAGGTGAAAGGGATGGAAATTGCTATGAACAATCTGGGCAACAGAGTTGACAAGATGGAACTCACAGTGAAGAAGATAGTTGAACATAACTTCTAGATTCTCAAAGCCTCGGTGGACAATATGAACATTTTAATTAATAGATTTGATAACATCAAAGATAAAGAGGGCGACAAGGATCAACTGGATAAAAAAGGTCATGAGAAGAGGAGTAGAGCCCACACGAGGAATAAGGGCAACATCAAGGGTTGAGAGCTAGATGATTTAAAGACCTTTGTGAACAACATGAAGCAGATGGTGGTCCACGCTGAAGATATCATGAAAAATATCTAGCTGTCTCGGTCTCGGTCTCTATCTTAGTCTTTGTGTTGTCTTTTTGCTTTCCTTTTGCTGTCTTTTTGTGGTTCTTTATGTTATGTGTGTTGAGATCCCTTTTTGTTTGGGTGGGATCAGTTTTTGTTGTTGGAGTGATCAAGCACAGTTCTTTCAAGCTCTATTGCTCTCCTAATTTGTAAAAGGTTCGAGTTCCTTTCAAAAACCTGTTTTTACTTAATCAAGACAATTTGGCAAAAACTTCAAATTCAAAATTTTGATTGCATAGTTGAGTGCCTTATGCTTAGAGATACACAAAGAGAGAGAGAGAGAGAGAGAGAGAGAGAGAGAGAGAGAGAGAGAGAGAGAGAGAGAGAGAGAGAGAGAGAGAGAGAGAGCAATATATTTTTGGTTGATGTTGATTGCCAATTTATCCAAATGCTCTTGCATCACTTGAACTTGATTCAAATACCTTTGTTATTTTCATGAGATTTAAAAACAAAAAATAAATGAAAATAGAATATGGCTTAAGTTAGTATCTATTAATGATATGATGCAATGAAGGCTATTGCCATGTGCACTATCTAGAAAAATAATTTGATAAAACTATTAGGACATCATAAATTTCTTATTGATTAATATATTTGACTAGTGAAAACATTTTAATATATTGCTAGCAATCATAGATAAGTAATATTTAATTGGAAAAAATTAAATCTTAATATGACTATTTATTAGCACATTAAAGGGGTGTAGGATTTGGATGAGATTATATTCAAATGTCTGGGAGCTATTTTTAGATAATTTATGTCAATATTGATAAGAATTTATGATAGAAATATATGACAGGTTGTTCATGTAGCTAACGACTATATGTGATAGGACATTTTGGTATACAAGTGATGCAGGAGCATCCAATGTAGGTAGCAAAAGTGCATTGTTGAGATGCATCAAACATTATAAAATGTCTTTTAGACTTCTAAGTGGAAAGATGACTAAGCTTCAAAAACCAAAAGATAGCTAAATGGCATAGCATGATCCAGCATAACAAGATGAAGGGGTGCAAGAAACAAAGAGGGAGAAAAATATGCAAGAGAATGAAGGCACATAGAAAAAGATAGTTTTATTGAAAAAAATTCAATTTTTAATTATCAATAAAGGGACATAACAGAGAAGACAAAGAGGCAACATGGAAATGAGAAGGAAATAGGGAAGATAGAGTACACATTAGGCATAAGAGGGAGAATTTTGAAAAGAAAAGAAAAGTTGAGAAGTTTGAGGGCATATTTAAATAATAAGAGAATATCAAAGAGAGGAGTAGCCTACATTGGGAAAAATAGAAGAAGCGGGGGAAAAGGAAAGAATTGTGTGTAGTACAAAGTCAACTAAGAACCATTTTTAGATTGGAGAGGTGAAGGGAGAAGTGTTTTAATTAGTTAAAGACAAAAATACAGACCTAGAAATAAGAAGGATGCAGTGGAAAATATTAGAAGGAGAGGGTTAAGGCGTACAAGAATAGAGGATTGAAAGAATTCTCAAATAAATGTATGGAAGGCTATGAGGAATATAAATTTAGACCTCAAAATAGACATTGGTTGAGAATTGAAGCATGTGGTAGATGTTGGTATTTTGGTATGGTTTTGTCATTGATGTCAACACCTACTAAAGCACTAGCACTCTGGAGATCCAGCAGCATTCACCGGCAAGCAAGTAACTATTGCACAGTTACTAGTATATGGTTCACTGGCAGGATATAATGATCACCAGCACTTGGAATGATATGGAAGACACTTGGTAATGTCGAAGACATCGTGTGGACACTTTGTTTTAAAAAATTAATCATTGGTATATTCATATTTGCATATTTTCTTTTACCGACAAATAGGTCCAGGGTTACCTAAGGTTACACCGACAGGTTTATCTTTTCCAGATCAGCATGGCACGCTATGGAGATGATTTATTATTGTTGTAAATTATTTAAGCCGACATGTTTAATCAGTTATTACATTGGATAATATATTGTTTGTAAAATGTTTTTTGTAATATCTTGTAGAGCCGACCTACTAAATTTGGTCTTAGGTTATGGTATAAATGTAAGATCTTATTTGTAAGATCGAATGTGGAATGCGAAAAAGAATTGTGAGAAGGTGTTGGCAATATTGCATTATAATACACAATGAAGATTGTTGGCATTTCAATAAGGATATTGAGAAGGTTGTTGATGATTATGGATATAGCTGATTAAAGATGTTTTACTATCTTGATATTATTATTTTGTCATTGATGTCAAGAAATTGATTTTCTAATTCAGTATGATGTTGCCATATCTTGAGAAGTATGATATGAAGATTATAAAGAAGTCGGTAAAAGACATAGGAAAGAATATGATGAATAAAGGGATGAATAAGGTATTCAATGGGCAACTACTACTGAGTCAGACAATGATGAGATCATGATGTTTTAGATTGTTTTAACATCATACATATGTTGTAAAATGTAAAGGTTAATACTATACTATGTTATCAGGCAAAGAACCTAGTCGGTAAACCCTAAGGTTATCGCTATAGGTTAATGAAGGCAGAATGTCTACCGAGTGAAGTTTAGTATTCACCGAGTTGTTACTGAGTTGTAACCGAGCTATAACAGAATGCATTAAATGTTTACATGCGGTATTTAATGAAAGAAGTTGATGAGCTGGAGCAGATCAATGATTGGTAAGTTGTGGAAGAAGTTTGTTAACGAATCTAAGGCAATGGAAAGTTGGCATAATATCTACAGCTCAGATTGAACCGCAATACCCTGGCACAAGTTCCAAGACTATTATGCAAGTTCCAAGGTGGGGTAAAATGTTTTCAGATCGAAAGATGCATTGAACTTGGACAAGATTGAAGATCTGATGGCTATGATTGATCATGGGAAATGTGATCAAGGAGATTAAGCGGTTACCTAATTGTTTATAAATAGGAAACTGTTGATAAACAATGAATGCAGGCAAGTGTATGCACAGGGATGCTACATAGTGATTACCGAGCACAGAAGCTTGAAGACCTGTTAAAATAACAGAGTATAGAAGCCCAGCAGATAGACAAGATTAGTTCTATGTCTAAATTGTATTGAACAAATAGGAATCTGCTTTAGCATTTTAGATGTGAAGTTGCAGATAGATTTATTACTATTATTTTGTGAAAGTGATAGAAAATCTCTTAACCGAGTGGACTTAACAGTCTTATATGTAAATCCTCTAGCAAGGTGACATTCTGATTGAGTGTTTGAAATCCTTTGACAAGGTCACTTATAACAAAGTGAAGATCCTAACAGATCTTAGGGAAATCCCTTAACCGAGTCACATCTAGCAATGTGTTTGTAATCTTTAATAGGATTTTCTTTTAACCGAGCATACTCTAGAAGAGTATATTTCTTAGTGGGTCCAAAATCCCACAATGGTTTTTCCCTATTTGGGTTTCCACATTAAATCTGGTGTTATGAGGTTTATATTGTTCATATGCTTTTGAGTTTGCATGTTTGACAGTTTTGGTTATATGACTGATATATATGTTACCGAGGTTGAATCTGATGTTTTTATGGATGATTAAGTTTGTATGATTCACCCCCCCCCTCTCATCTTGTTGGCTATTGTATCTGTACTTATATTAAGTATCAGAACTATCAGAAGGTATATGCGAGATTAAGCAGAGCTATACATGAAGACACCATTTGAAGGAGAAGCTAGGTTTTTGTGGAAGCATATCAGCATTACACCGGTACTGAATCCAGCATATGAAGATGTTATTTTGTGTAGTACATTCTTATTGGATTTAGCCATCCAACTGTAGTCAGTGTGACTCCCATTTTGTGATTGAGCAATGAGCTCTAGGCTGTTGGCCTTTCTGCATGTGTAGACCCCATTTATGTACACTTACTATCTGTAGTAGTATCATCTGATTGTGGGTAAGGTTTCCCACCGTGGTTTTTCCCCTTACAATGTTTCCACATACAAATATTGGTGTTATGTGTTGTGGATGACTTTGTGTTTATGTTTCATGCATTAATCTTTACCGATATAGCAATTAACTGTTAACACTGTCTACCGGCATACTTAACTGGTTTACCAATATTAAGCATTAAGTTGGTTGAGTTGTTTCTGGTTTGAATTTATTACACAACTAATTAACCCCCCCCCTCTCAACTGTCTCCGGGACCTAACAATTGGTATCAGAGCTTAGTCCTCTTTTGCAGAAGTTTAACTACTTGAGGAGATCCAATGACTACTAATTATTTCAGGAAGGACAATCCTAAACTTGATGGAACCAACTATGGGATATGGAAGATCAGGTACTGTTGCTGTAGCTGGTCAGACTGCTCAAACTACCTTAGCTAAAGATGAGAAGAATGATTGCAAAGCAAGAGAAGCACTTTTGAGCTCTTTATCAGATCAACAAATCATGGGATTATCATATAGGTCTACTGCTAAAGCTATTTGGGATCATTTGGAAACACTGAATGAAGGATATTCCACAGTCAAGATTGCAAAACTTGAAAGCTTCCAAGTTAGGTATGAACATCTGAAAATGGAAGAAGATGAAAGGATTTCTGCTTTTATGGAAAGAGTAAATGAAATTGTTTTGGGTATTAAATGTTGTGGAGGAACCTTGAGTGAGGATGAAATTGTTTCAAAAATCTTAAGAGGATTGCCACCGGAATATAAAATGAAGGTTACTGCTATAAATGAGTTGAGAACAATGCCTAATACATCAGTAACTAGGGATACATTAATTGGAAAACTTTCAACCTTTGAAATTGAGGAATTTGGTCTTGTTGCTACTATAAAGACAGATTTGGCCTTTAAAGCATCAACATCATCTGCTCCATCATTTGACAAATCAGATTGGAAAGCCTTTTATGCAAGAGATCTTGAAGAAACTAGGAAGGAGAATGAAGAACTTGAAGCACTATTTGCAAGGAAAATGCCAAAAGGTCCAGTTGGAAGTAAGTATGAAGGTAAAGCACCCTTTAAATGTTTTAACTGCAATAAGATTGGTCATATGGCTTCGAGATGCCCTGATAGACATGCTAGACTAAGAGAAGAAGCTAGAAGAACATACAAGCCTAATCCTGAATATCAGAGATATGGATTTAAGAAGAACAAAGACAAATCTTGTTACGTTGTTGATGAAGGTGTGACTGATGATTCTAATGAGGATCCAATAGACAATGGATGGGTTTTTGTTGCTATAATAGAAGATCAACCGACACCTACTGCTCAATCGGTAGAACAAGCTCTAGAAGCTAAAGTTGAAGTAAAGGATGAATGGATCATTGACTCAGGATGCTCACATCATATGACAGGAGATAAAGGTAATTCTTGAACTTTCAAGAATACAATGGAGGTTTAGTAAGATTTGGGGATGACAAAGCCTATTCAATCAAAGGTAAGGGTACAATATCTCTTGATGGTAAGCATAACACTGACAATATCTACTATGTTGAAGGATTAAAGCATAATATTTTAAGTGTTGGTCAATTAGTTGAGAAAGGATTTCAGTTACAATTTAAGAATGGAAAATACAAAATCATGAATAGAACTGGTTTAGAAATTGCAACCGGTAATCAAACTAGAGGTAATATCTTTCATTTGAATAACAGTGAAAAGGCATGCTTGATTGCACATATAGATGAAAGTTGGTTATGGCATAAGAGACTCTGTCATGTAAACTTTAATTGCATGGTAAAGATCAGTACTTCTAAGGCAGTTAGAGATCTACCTAAAATTGTGAAACCTCATAATACAATATGTAAGGAATGTCAATTTGGAAAACAAGTTAGAGCAAGTTTCAAAAGTATTCCAGAAAAATCCAATAATGGTCTTGATTTGATTCACACTGATTTATGTGGTCCAGCTAGAACTAAAAGCTTACAAGGTGATAGATATTTCATGCTAATTATTGATGATTATTCTAGAATGTGTTGGGTTACTTTTCTCAGAGAAAAATCAGAAGCACTTGGAAAGTTCAAACTATTCAAAGCAATGGTTGAAAATGAAACCGGTAAGAAAATCAAATGTTTAAGATCAGATCAAGGAGGAGAATTCACATCTAAGGACTTTAATACATCCTGTGAAGTGAATGGAATCAGAAGATGGCTATCAGCACCTCGGACACCACAACAGAATGGAGTTGTTGAAAGGAAAAACAAAACTATCTTGGATGCAGCAAGAAGTATGTTATCTGAAGCAAATTTACCACATGTATATTGGAGAGAAGCAGTCAGCACAGCCGTCTATACATTCAACAAAGTTCACATCAAAGGTGAAACCGGTAAGACCCCTCATGAACTATGGTTTGGTAAACTCCTACTCTTAAGTATTTCAGAATTTTTGGAAGTAAATGTTATATTAGAAGAGATGAGTATATTGGCAAATTTGATCCTAGAAGTGATGAAGGAATATTTCTTGGTTATTCATCTAAGAGCAAGGCATATAGATGTTTTAATAAGAGATTGCAGAAAATTATTGAGAGTACAAATGTAAAAATTGATGAACAATTCAGAGGAACTTCAAGGTATATAGATTCTGAACCGGAAATAGAAATTGTGATAAATGAACCTACACTAAATCCACCAGTACAGAATGAAGATCCAGTTACCCTGGTACCATCAGAGGATTCCACAGTAATTGAAGAACAATAACAAACTAAGACACCCCGGTATGTAAAATTGAATCATTATGAAGATCAGATAATTGGAAGCAAATTTAAAGGAGTTATGACAAGAGGAAGATTGGAAAATGAAGAGGTATGTCTTATTTCTCAAATTGAACCATCATTTGTTAATGAGGCATGTGAAGATAAATTTTGGATTAAAGCTATGGAAAAAGAATTAGAACAAATTGAGAAAAATAATACTTGGACATTAGTTCCCCGGCCTAAAGATAAAAATATAATTGGAACCAAATGGGTATTTAGAAACAATCTTAATGAAGATGGTAAGGTTGTCAGAAATAAAGCAAGACTAGTGTGTAAGGGATATTCTCAGAAAGAAGGAGTTGATTACAATGAAACCTTTGCACCGGTAGCTAGAATTGAGGCAGTCAAATTATTCTTGGCTTTTACAGCTCACAAGAACTACAAAGTTTATCAAATGGATATTAAATGTGCATTCTTGAATGGAGATCTTGAAGAGGAAGTCTATATTGAACAACCTGATGGATTTTCTTTGACAGATGACAATGATATGGTTTGTAGGTTAAGAAAAGCTCTGTATGGATTAAAACAAGCCCTAAGAGCTTGGTATGCAAGGTTGGATAAGTATCTTTTAAAGATTGGTTTTACTAAAGGAAATGCAGACAGCAATTTATATTACAAAATAACTAATGATGACATCTTGATTATAGAAGTATTTGTTGATGATATAATCTTTGGAGGAGAAGATGGATTATGTAAAGAATTTTCTATTAAAATACAACGAGAATTTGAAATGTCTATGATTGGAGAAATAAAATTCTTTTTAGGATTGCAGATTTCACAGACTGAAAAAGGTATATTTTTGAGTCAATCCAAGTACTTGAAAGAGTTACTAAAGAAATTTGGGATGGAGAACTTAAACTGGTAAGCACAACTATGACTACAAATGACAAATTATCTCAAAGGGATGAATCTACACCTGTTAATCCAACTAGATACAAATCTATGATAGGAGGTTTGTTGTATTTGACACAAACCAGACCTGATATTATGAATGCAGTATGTATTGTTTCTAGATTTCAAAGTAATCCTAGAGAAAATCATGAATCAGTAGTAAAAAGGATTTTCCGGTACTTACAAGGCACTGCAAATCTTGGATTATGGTATCCTAGAGATGAAAATGTTGATCTATGTGCATACACAGATGCAAATTGGGCAGAAGATGTGGATGATAGAAAAAGCACCACTGGCGGAGCATTCTTTCTTGGAAAGAGATTGGTCTCTTGGTTAAAAGTAAGAAACAAAGTTGTACATCTTTATCAATAGCAGAATCAGAATATGTTGCAGCAACAACTAACTGTACACAGGTACTATGGCTCAAACAAATGTTGAAAGACATAAAGGTAAAATGTAAGGAACCTATTACTATATATTGTGATAACACTGCAGCAATTGATATATCTAAGAATCCGGTAATACATTCTGAAACAAAACATGTTTCTATCAAACTGAATTTTCTAAGGGAAAAAGTTGAAGAAAAAGAGATAAAACTGGTTTATGTGAATACTAAAGAACAACTTGCAGATATTTTCACAAAACCTTTGCCTAAGGAGACTTTTGAATATCTCAGAGATCAGCTTGGAGTCATACCACCACCAGTAGAGACTTAGACAGTTGATGATTGTCATCAACCGGCAGAATTAAAAGACAAATCTTTTACTCCAATCTTTGATGAGGAAGCTACTTATCAGGGGGAGTAGTTGGTATATTGAATTGATTGGTATTTTGTATATGAACTTGGTATTATTATGACTTTGGAATTTGATGTCAAAGGGGGAGAGATATCTATGGAAAAACACATTATCTTTTAAGAGAACTTTGAATAACACATGTTGCTCCCAGGGGGAGAGATTGTTGTTTGAGAAAGACTATTACTCTCTGTATTCTGGTTATGATCTTTTTGGAGAGATTATTGGTTTTTGGTTTTTGGCATTTCTGTTTTGGCACTTTGATGGTTTTTCCATCTTGTGTTGCCATCAATGCCAAAGGGGGAGATTGTTGGTATTTTGGTATGGTTTTTTCATTGATGTCAACACTTACTAAAGCACTAGCACTCTGGAGATCCAGCAACATTCACTGGCAAGCAAGTAACTATTGCACAGTTACTAGTATATGGTTCACCGACAGGATATAATGATCACCGGCACTTGGTAATGTCAAAGACAATGTGTGGACACTTTGTTTTAAAGAATTAATCATTGGTATATTCATATTTGCATATTTTCTTTTACCGCCAAATAGGTCCAGGGTTACCTAGGGTTACACCAGCAGGTTTATCTTTTCCAGATCAGCATGGCACGCTATGGAGATGATTTATTATTGTTGTAAATGCTTTAAGCCGACATGTTTAATCAGTTATTGCATCGGATAATATATTGTTTGTAAAATGTTTTTTGTAATGTCTTGTAGAGCCGACCTACTAAATTTGGTCTTAGGTTATGGTATAAATGTAAGATCTTATTTGTAAGATCGAATGTGGAATGCGAAAAAGAATTGTGAGAAGGTATATGCTAGATTAAGCAGAGCTATACACGAAGACATCATTTGAAGGAGAAGCTAGGTTTTTGTGGAAGCATATCAGCATTACACCGGTACTGAATCCAGCATATGAAGATGTGGTTTTGTCCAATACATTCTTAGTGGATTTAACCATCCAACTGTAGTCAGTGTGACTCCCATTTTGTGATTGAGCAGTGAGCTCTAGGGTGTTGGCCTTTCTGCATGTGCAGACCCCATTTATGTACACTTACTATCTGCAGTAGTATTATCTGATTGTGGGTAAGGTTTCCCACGGTGGTTTTTCCCCTTACAGGGTTTCCACGTACAAATATTGGTGTTATGTGTTGTGGACGACTTTGTGTTTATGTTTCATGCATTAATATTTACCGGTATAGCAATTAACTATTAACACTGTCTACCAGCATACTTAACTGGTTTACCAATATTAAGCATTAAGTTGGTTGAGTTGTTTTTGGTTTGAATTTATTACACAACTGATTCACCCCCCCCACCCCCTCTCAGCTGTCTCCGGGACCTAACAGTAGATTTGTAATAATACTCTAGCCAATTTCAATAGAATAAGTTTGAAATTCTTCAAGTTTGTGATTGTGTGAATATAAATTAAATCAATTGATGTTTGTTATTATATTTTTAGTCTGATAAGTGAAAGCTTTTCCTTCTTTCATCAACAAGCCGAATGGAAATTTTCAAATATATTTTTCTTCATATTTTCCCTCCCAAAAGGGACATTAGTATTTTGGGCATCCAAATTGACCATTCATGGGATAAATATATGATTTGCAAATATTTTGGGTTTCATCTATTTTACTTAATCACTTTAACTTTGTGTATGAGTAAGCTCTTATATTTCCTTCTTTGGATGACAACCCATAGAAGGATGGTGGATGTGGAAAAAAATGTATTAGTTTCTTAGAGGAAATTGGACTCAACAATTTCATTTGGATCACTAGGAAATGCAACAATTAGTTTCTTGTGTTGTGTTGTGTTATTGCAAGTTGCGATGAAGTTGTGTGTAGTTGTTTCTAGTTTTCGTGTGGTCTTTTTGGGTTATTGTGCATTGCTAATTTTTAACATTTCTATTGTATAAGATCAACTTTTTATTGTTTTTAGAGTCTTTTGGATCAAACTTGGTTGTTGAAGAACTTCATTCTTTATTTTGAAGCTGATTAGTGTCAGTGGTGTTGTGTGAGTTGCAATTATGGGTGTTTATTTCATTTGAATGATTTCCAGATGCTTTTATGATTTTTATGTTGGAGTTTTTTATATTGTAACATTTTTTCATGTATTAAAATTAGATTTCATTGATGGAAGAAATTTATATTGTTCTATGCAAAAACTTGTTAAATGAAATGCTTAAAATTATGAAGTAATTACGAAATCCATGCGGGAATGTCAAAATAATTTTGAAAAGCAATTTCATGAGAGCTTTGCAATAAATGATTTTCCTCAAATTTATTGTGCTTTGATATGTTTAAATAAATTAAAATTGTAACTATTCTAGTTATGATATAATATCTCCTAAAATGCTTTTAGACATGATTCTAGTGTCCTAGGGCTTATTTTAAATATGTCATTCTAGACACTAAATTCAAGTATTTTGACATGCAAATTGATTAGAAATGTTCTAATTTAGATCAAGCGTTGGGTTTGGATAAGTAAAACTTACATATTGATTTGATGGATGTAATCTCAAGTATGGTTTTGTCTAGAGAAAAAAATATTCACTTGCTATTTAGTCTATGGTGAAAAAAATTGGTATGGTTCAGGATGGATCTAGACCATAAGGGTATCAACTTATGCTTGAGATATGTCAAATTATTTACCAAAATAACATATCTTAAGACAAGACCTAAAATAACTATAAAATATAAAAAGGGGCAAAACACACACTTTTCTCCTCTACAATATTATGACCATTATATTTAGAAACCATCTTTTTATTGTACAAAAATATATTGTACCTTATTTTACTATCTTTTAAATATTATAAAAAATGATATAAGCTTTTCTAGAAAAACAATTGAAACAATTACTCATTAATCAATAGATTTAAAAGAGATAACTCAAAATTAAATGCATACCAAATATTTTGAAAATGAAAGATCAATTAAAAGACGTTAATTATTTATCAATGATCTGATAACAATTAGATTTATCTTAATCTCGTGGTCCCACCAATCACAATTGAATAAATTAATTAAATTTTAAAAAACACCACTCTTAAACTTTAAGACTAATTAAATGCATACCAAATATTTTGAAAATGAAAGATTAATTAAAAGACGTTATTATTTATTAGTAACCTGATAACAATTAGAGTTTATCTTAATCTTGTGGTCCCACCAATCACAATTGAATAAATTAATTATATTTTAAAAATAACCACTCTTAAACTTTAAGACTTAAATTGGTCAATTCTCCTTATGTTAAAAAAATCCAATTTACTCTAAGGTCTTAGATGGGTTTTATCATGGATTATCAAAAATACTAGAAAGTAAACGTGTGTAATTGATGTAGCTTAAATTGTTTTTCCTTGAAAGCTTAAAAAGAGAAAAATCTTGTAAATTTCCTTTATTTAGTTAAGTTTCGACAAGGACATAAGGAAAATACATAATGGCCATCTAACTTGATAAGGACATAGGCTAAATTCATTTTGCATCAATACATCTATATATTTGGTTTGATAAAGATATAAACTTAATTCATTTTGTAGTTGATTATCTTGTGTTCCTGCATTTTACTTTCTTGCATTTGATTTCGGTGGTCTAATAATAAGTTTGAAAATTTATTTATCGGTAGAACATTGATTCACCCCCCCTCTCAATGTTCCTTGATTCCATTAGATATATGATTTTTTAAATCAATGGTGATAATAAAAACATTAAAGAGTATACTATATGATTGTGATAGTGTGAAACTTCCTTGATGATACAAGAGGTATTCCCTCCTGCTACGAACTCACAAAACTTACAACAAAATCTTAGTTTTATTTGATTCAAATCAACACAACACGTATAGAAATATGCATCACAATATCTACAATCAAATTTACACATAGGCCTTCACATGGCCTCTCAACTTTGTAGGAAAATTCCTTTTAAATATACAACATTCATCCCCCTCTCTTGCTCTAGAAAAATTCTCACTTAAATACAATTTAAAACTTAACCTTTTAGTTGCCTAGAAAAAGCAACATCTGCCTTTTAGAATTCTACCACATATCCTTCTAAATTGTATTACTTAAATTTCCTCGTGCACACTCCTTGTTGTCTTTTACACTTCAACTTATTTCTCTATTTACTTTTAGCATCTGGTAGTTATATTTTGAAATAAAAGGTTGTAAATTTGTTACAACTCTTAGTCAAGCAATTAAATGAATAATTTATTGTTTAGGAATGTGCAATTGGGTGTTAGAAAGTGAAAAAATCAAAGTGCACCTTTTTTTCCCTAAAAATTTGTGAGTATTCTTGGAACATACCTATTGAGATCCCTTGGTAGAAGGATTTCACTATAGAATTCCAAAATTTTGAAATATTAATTTTTTCATAAATTTGCTAACATTTTTTGCCAAGCTTACAATATTAAAATATTCCAAACTAGAAAATATATGACTTTGATTCTTTTTGCAAATTCCATGTAGTACCTCCAAGATTGTCCCTACAAAGGGAGTTTAATCAATTTCTTACAAGTTTTCCATTATTTTTTAAAACAACTTGTGGAGCCTTAAAATGACAATTTGGTGAAAACTTCAATTTCTTACAAGTTTTCCATTTTTTTTTAAAACAACTTGTGGAGCCTTAAAATAAAAATTTGCTGAAAACTTCAAATTGAAAATTTTGATTGCATAGTTGAGTGCCTTATGTTGTGTGTGTGTGTGTGTGTGTGTGTGTGTGTGTGTGTGTGTGTGTGTGTGTGTGTGTGTGTGTGTGTGTGAGAGAGAGAGAGAGAGAGAGAGAGAGAGAGAGAGAGAGAGAGAGAGAGAGAGAGAGAGAGAGAGAGAGAGAGAGAGAGAGAGAGAGAGAGAGAGAGAGAGAGAGAGAGAGAGAGAGAGAGAGAGAGAGAGAGAGAGACAGAGAGAGAGAGAGAGAGAGAGAGAGAGAGAGAGAGAGAGAGAGAGAATTTTGAAATATTTTTTTGGTTGATGTTGATTGCCAGTTTGTCCAAATGATCTTGCATCACTTGAACTTGATTCAAATATCTTTCTTATTTTCACGTGATTTAAAAACAAAAAATAGATGAAAATATAATATGGATTAAGTTAGTATCTATTAATGATATGATGCAATGAAGGCTATTGTCATGTGCACTATCTAGAAAAATAATTTGATAAAAATATTAGGACATCATAAATTTCTTATTGACTAATATATTTGATTAGTGATAACATTTTAATATATTGTTAGAAATATTAGATAAGTAATATTGAATGGGAAACAATTAAATCTTAATATGACTATTTATTAGCACATTAAAGGGGTGTATGATTTGGATGAGATGCTATTCAAATGTCTGGGAGCTATTTTTAGATAATTTATGTCAATATTGATAAGAATCTATGATAGAAATATATGACAGGTTGTTCATGCAACTGACGACTGTATGTGATAAGATATTTTGGTATGCAAGTGATGCAGGAGAATCCAATGTAGGTAGCAAAAGTGCATTGTTGAGATGCATCAAACATTACAAAATGTCTTTTAGACTTCTAAGTGGCAAGATGACTAAGCTTCAAAAACCAAAAGATAGCTAAATGGCATAGCATAATCTAGCATAACAAGATGAAGGGGTGAAAGAAACAAAGAGGGAGAAAAATATGCAAGAGAATGAAGGCATATAGAAAAAGATAGTTTTATCGAAAAACTTGTAATTTTTAATTATCAATAAAGAGACATAACAGAGAAGACAAAGAGGGAACATGGAAATGAGAAGGCAATAGGGAAGATAGAGTACACAATAGGCATACGAGCGAGAAGTGTGAAAAGAAAAGAAAAGTTGAGAATTTTGAGGGTATTTTAAAATTACAAGAGCAAAGCAAAGAGAGGAGTAGCCTACATTGGGAAAAACAAAAGAAGCGGGGGAAAAGGAAAGAATTGTGTGTAGTAGAAAGTCAACTAAGAACAATTTTTAGATTGGAGAAGTGAAGGGAGAAATGTTTTAATTGGTTAAAGACAAAATTGGAGACCAAGAAATAAGAAGAATGCGGTGGAAAAGATTACAAGGAGAGAGGTAAGGCGTAGAAGAATAGAGGATTGAAAGAATTATCAAATAAATGTATGGAAGGCTATGAGGAATATAAATTTAGACCTTAAAATAGGCATTGGTTGAGAATTGAACCATGTGGTAGATTTGTAATAATACTCTAGCTAATTTCAATAGAATGAGTTTGAAATTCTTCAAGTTTGTGATTGTGTGAGTATAAATTAAATCAATTGATGTTTGTTATTATATTCTTAGTCTAATAACTGAAAGCTTTTCCTACTTTCATCAACAAGCCGAATGGAAATTTTTAAATATTTTTTTCTTTATATTTTCCCTCCCAAAAGGGACATTAGTATTTTGGGCATCCAAATTAACCATTCATGGGATAAATATATGATTTGCAAACATTTTGGGTTTCGTCTATTTTACTTAATCACTTTAACTTTGTGTATGAGTAAGCTCTTATATTTCCTTCTTTGGATGACAACCCATAGAAGGATGGTGGATGTGGAAAAAAATGTATTAGTTTCTTAGAGGAAATTGGACTCAACAATTTCATTTGGATCACTAGGAAATGCAACAATTAGTTTCTTGTGGTGTGTTGTGTTATTGCAAGCTGCGATGAAGTTGTGTGTAGTTGTTTCTAGTTTTGGTGTGGTCTTTTGGGGTTATTGTGTATTGCTAATTTTTAACATTTCTATTGTATAAGATCAACTTTTTATTGTTTTTAGAGTCTTTTGGATCAAAATTGGTTGTTGAAGAACTTCATTCTTTAGTTTGAAGCCGATTAGTGTTAGTGGTGTTGTGTGAGTTGCAATTATGGGTGTTTATTTCATTTGAATGATTTTCAGATATTTTTATGATGTTTATGTTGGATTTTTTTCTATTGTAACATGTTTTCATGTATTAAAATTAGATTTGATTGATGGAAGAAATTTATATTGTTGTATGCAAAAACTTGTTAAATTAAATGCTTAAAATTATGAAGTAATTACGAAATCTATGCAATAAATGATTTTCCTCAAATTTATTGTTCTTTGATATGTTTAAATAAATTAAAATTATAACTATTCTAGTTATGATATAATATCTCCTAAAATGCTTTTAGACATGATTCTAGTGTCCTAGGGCTTAATTTAAATATGCCAATCTAGACACTAAATTCAAGTATTTTGACATGCAAATTGATTAGAAATGTTATAATTTAGATCAAGGATTGGGTTTGGATAAGTAAAACTTACATATTGATTTGATGGATGTAATCTCAAGTATGGTTTTGTCTAGACAAAAACATATTCACTTGCTATTTAGTCTATGATGAAAAAAATTGGTATGGTTCAGGATGGATCTAGACCATAAGGGTAATAAGGTTGAAAGATAACTATTTTATATTTTTTCAACTTATGCTTGAGATATGTCAAATTATTTACCAAAATAACATATCTTAAGATAAGATCTAAAATAACTATAAAATATAAAAATGGGCAAAACACACACTTTTCTCCTCTACAATATTATGACCATTATATTTAGAAACCGTCTTTTTATTGTACAAAAATATATTGTACCTTATTTTACTATCTTTTAAATATTATAAAAAATGATATAAGCTTTTCTAGAAAAACAATTGAAACAATTACTCATTAATAAATAGATTTAAAAGAGATAACTCAAAATTAAATGCATACCAAATATTTTGAAAATGAAAGATCAATTAAAAGACGTTAATTATGTATCAATGATCTAATAAAAATTACATTTTTATCTTAATCTCGTGGTCCCACCAATCACAATTGAATAAATTAGTTAAATTTTAAAAAACCCCAATCTTAAACTTTAAGACTAATTAAATACATACCAAATATTTTGAAAATGAAAGATTAATTAAAAGACGTTATTAGTTAGTAGTGACCTGATAACAATTAGAGTTTACCTTAATCTTGTGGTCCCACCAATCACAATTGAATAAATTAATTAAATTTTAAAAAACACCACTCTTAAACTTTTAAGACTTAAATTGGTCAATTCTCCTTAGGTTAAAAAAATCCAATTTACTCTAAGGTCTTAGATGGGTTTTATCATGGGTTATCAAAAATACTAGAAAGTAAACGTGTGTAATTGATGTAGCTTAAATTGTTTTGCCTTGAAAGCTTAAAAAGAGCACAATCTTGTGAATTTACTTTATTTAGTTAAGTTTAGACAAGGACATAAGCAAAATACATGATGGCCATCTAACTTGATAAGGACATAGGCTAAATTCATTTTGCATTATACTTGGTTTGATAAAGACATAAACTTATCTTTTTCAGAAACTTCATAGACACCCAACAAGGACAAGCAACACCAACTGGCACCAACTTGCAAGCAAATTGTCTACACACAAATCTTATTTTGTCATTTGGCTTCAAAAGTTTAGGCAAAATGTGAGATCATCTTCTTGTCCAAGAAAGGCACCAATCAAATTATTCTCTCCTTTGATTGATTATATAGATATAAGATTGTTTTAAGAAAATCTCAATATGTAAGTTTTTTATATAATTAATTATGATATTAAGAATGGGAATTAGTATTTTTATCGATAACATTGTTTCAGCATTGAAGTCATTTATAATTCAATTTTTTTTGTCGCATCTTTGGAGAATTTGAATATAGTGGAGAGTGTAGTTGAGAAACATACCATCACCATGTGAGATAATATTTAACAACAGAGTCGTATTTTTTTTATTTTTTTTTTAAATAGAAACAACTGAACGACACAAATATCGACATCTTCGCTTTCTATATATCAAATTACAGTAACATAAGAGAACATACATCTAAATTATGAGATGAACTTCTTGCCCAACAAAGCCACCAATCCAATTATTCTCTCCTTTGCTTGACCATACAGATATGAGATGATGCTTTTAAGGAAATGTGAAGATTATATAGATATGGGTATTTTTTAATATAGTTAATTATGATATTAAGAGGGGGTATACATTTAAAATTAGCATTTTTATCGATAAAGTTGTTGCGGGTAGGGGGTCGAAATCATTAAAGTCATTTATAATTCAAATTTTTCATTTTTATTGTACCTCTAGAGGATTTGAAATACAATAGATAATACAATCGACAAACATAACATCACCATCACTTTCACCATGTGAGATGATATATAACAACAAATTCCTATATACTTTTCGACAAAAAACATCTGAACAACACAAATATCGACATCTTCGTTTTTATATATCAAATTACAGTAACATAAGAAAACATACATCTAAATTACAAACCATCCTTTAACTAAACTGCTACAAATAACAGAATCTAATCTATCGAAATCGTCCAAAAAAAACATCACTTTTCCTATCACTCCATCCTTAGAAGCTTCATAAAAAAGAAAAAAGTTGTCACCAACTGGATTTACTTTAATAAATCTAATGATGAGATATGTTCCTTGTTTAAAATCACAATGAGAACCTTCTATAAAGATTCGTATTAATCTCTTAGGGAATATTATTGAGTATTACAACCACATCTCACCAATTCATGAGAGTCCTTATCAAGAGGAGGAACCTTCAAATGTTAACATCAAATTTAATATACATTTGAATTGTATAAATTATGTCTTTTAAAGATGAATGTCACTTTAAAGTAAATTCAAACTCTATAATGACATCCCTATCTGAAGAAAAGAAGTGCCCACAAGCTGACAAATTTTGAAAGGAAAACAACAATTATTATTATTATTATGTACATATATATTCATTTTTAGTTCATTACGCTTTGTTATTTGAATTTTTTACAACACCTAACTGGTTAGTACTTGTCACCTCAATGGTGAGCAAATGATGATGAGAGCATGATCATTATTTTTGTTTTCACAATCAAGAAAACAATAGTATGATATAATTGATTTATTTTTAGAGCATTCACATTGTTTATTATTGGGTTAAATAAATAAAACAAAATAAAATAAAAATTTATTATTGGATTATAAATAAAAAATCTTTTTTTAATTGGTTCTTACAGGGTAAGGGTGATAGCTTTGATTGTGGTTGTCTTTATTTTGAGATTTGAATTTTGTATATTCTTATTATTAATATTTTTTTATTAAAAAAGTGTTAAATGTTGATAAAAGATCCCCTTTTTCATATTGTAAAATATTGTAAAGCTATGAGGCAATGAGAGCAACATGGGCATTATTTTTTAAAAAGTAATGGGTATAATTAAGCCTTGTTTTAATAATGGGCACTTCATTATATTGTAAAAAAGTATCTTTTTATTTTTTTAAAGTAATTTTTAGTGATGAAAATTGTATATCTTGTATTCTTTTCTTAAATTTAATTTAATTAAATTATTTTATGAAATTATTAGTGTATAAGTTATATATATATATATATAGATTTTGATTTGTTATATTTTAAGAATTCAGATTTGACTTACAGATTATTCATATCTCAATCTAGTTTGAAATTGTAACGACAAATTTATCTATGGGCTTTCAGATTCAAGTTTTTTTTATGACTAGGTGTATCAAATTGTAAAATATTAATTAAAGTATTTTACTTTTTGTATCTTAGGGTGTTGTATAAAAGGAGAAACACTAATTCACTTTTACATATATAGAATTTAGGAATCAATTGAAATTAATTTTTAGAGAGATTGAGTTCACATTCTATCAACATTTTTAATAAGAATGACTAGGTATATTACATGATTGATTGACATATCTTCAATATTTTTTTGCAATTTTTAATTTATTTGTCTAGTGATCTAATTGAGAAAGTGACCCTCGTTTAACAAGCTCCCTAGATGTGTTTATAACCACCACAGATTCTTTATTGCAATGCTAGATACCCAAAGACAAGTTGACAGTTTTTTAAAATGTAATACAACCAAATAATTTTGTGTAACATAAGTCAATTTTGTACACATTCTAATAAACTTCTTCTTGTGGTTTAGGAATGAAATTGCAAATTCCAACTAACATGGTATTGTTAGAACTGAACAAACGGGGTTCATTGAAGGCATATATATTCTTGAAAATTTAATGCTAGCATGGGAAACCATTGAATGGGCTCGAAAATCAGGCCAAAATGCTTTGTTGGTTAAGCTTGAGTTTGATAAACCTTATGATAGAATTCGTTGGAGTTTCACTCTTAAAATGCTTCATTGGCTAGGTTTTGGGCCAAAAATCCAAAATCATGTTCTAATGTTTTTTAGAGGCATTAATGATTATCTCATTATTAACCAAACTATATCAGAATCATTTGAATTGCAACAATCCATAAGACATGGATGTCCTTTATATCCATTCCTATATGTCCTTACAATTGATGCTTTGGGATACCTTCTTCAAAAAGACAATCAGATGAATCTTATTATAGGAATATTTGATCCTCACGGTGAGGTTTTTATTAACTCTCATTTTGTTGATGATAGCATGTTATTTCAGAAAAATTTAGAAGAGGAATTGAATAATATTTTGGGCATTCTTAGCATGTATTGTTTAGCTTCTAGACTGAGTTTCTTATGGTCCACAATTGCACTATCCCTCATTAGATTTCTAGGAAATGGAGGCATATTAAGCATGGGGAGATCATTAGATACCTTAGCATTCCTTTTGGTCAAGGGGTCTCTTTCTCAAATGAGGGATTGGTTCTTGGAAAGGTTTAAAAATAAGTTGTTTAATTGGAGTAATAGATTCTTAGCATTATTTGGTAAGATTCAAGTTAATAAAATTCTCATAGCCACACATGTCTTTTATTCTTCCTGATGAATGTCTTTCAAAAAAGGATATGAAGATTTCATCAAATTAATTAGACCATTCCTTTGGTCCAAGTGGGATGGTAGTGTTGGATTTATTTCTTATTCTTGGTCTCATTGCATAGGGAGATCACTAGATACCTCGACATTCCTTTTGGTCTGGGTCTCTCTTTCTCAAATGTGGGATTGGTTCTTGGAAAGGTTTAAAAATAAATTGTTTAATTGGAGTAACATGTTCTTATCATTAGCTGGTAAGATTCAGGTTGTTAATTAACTTCTCATAGCCACACATGTCTTTTATTCTTCCCATTGGATGCCTTCCATAAAAGGATATGAAGGTTTGGTCAAATTAGTTAGATGATTCCTTATATCAAGTTATGAAGTGATTTATATCCTTCGCTCAACCATTCTTTGGTTGTGTTGTACATTGTTTACTCTTATTTTCATTTCAACTACATTATGGTAGCTTCATTTTTGTACTTGCATTATTTCAATATTAAAAAAAAATATACACATTAAAATCAATTTCATGCAACAAAATTGAAGTTTATCAATTTTACACTATGATTTCATGCTAGATCAAGATAGATTTTAATTATTTTTTTCCTAGAGCATTATAAATATAGATTTACTATTAAATATTCATTTGGATCATGAACAAATGTTAGTAGTACAATGACACTGAATCAAACCTAGAGTTAAGTAAACCTAATGCTTCTTTTTTCATTTGAAAAACATACTTGTATATTAGTTTACTTCTAACAAATCACATCTAGAGCTAAGTAACACTAACCCTTCTTTTATCATTTGGAAAATATTATTTTCTATTTTTAAGTTATCTTCATAGCTCCATTCCTTCTACATTAGTGTTTTAAATCTATTTTTATTGCTTTCATTTTACATCTCATGAGGGTTTTATCTACCTTCTATTATTTTATCTCTATTAGGTTTTTGAATTCTATTATGTGATCTCCATTTTCTCCCTAACCTACCCACCCTTTTCAGCCCTTAAGGTTTAAACATTGATTTCATTTTCAAACATAAGTACTTGATACTTTTTTACATTTATACCAAACCTTACATCTATTTCATATAATTTAGTTTGGTATTTCATCATTTGATATCTATTTTATGAAGCACACACAATATAGTAATAGGGGGGAGTGAATCAGTATATGCCAATTTCAACTTGATTGAACATTAATTATCATTAATAACTTCTCCAAATATCACATCTGGATCCACCATTAAAAAATCTATTACCAATATATAGAATACATAACATAAATACACATTCACACATATGAACACTATATTTATATGAAAACATAGCAAGGAAAAGCCACGGTTGGAATAGCTACTTGGATCTATTTCCCAAATCTAGCCTCACAAAGATAATAAATTACTTACAATATAAAGTAGGCACTAACCTACTAGAGACACCCATCCCCTATTACATTTTGTAGGTACCAACCTATGGAAGACACTAATACCCTCTTCCATGATCTAAGCACCAACTTAGTTGGCTAGACACCAATCCCACCAAAATAGAGAGATATGAATTGTGGACCTTAATTTGAAATCTCAACTTGCACTTGATCTAATAAAACTCTAGACCAATCTCCCACACTTCATATGATCTTATGATGAAACCACACAATTATTAGTGTGATGCTAAAAATGTGGTATATAGGAGGCATACACATATAATGAGACAATAAAATGTAATTGAAAAGCTTAATTGAAAACTAGATTAGAAATGCAAACCATAAGCCTTCCTTGAATTGTCCCATTTTCCTCTATTCTTGGGGACTTTGAAGGTTTTGGATTGATAGGCTCTCAGCGAAGCAATGACCTCCAAAATGGCAACTCAAGAGTTGAGTAGCTATTTGATCATGATTGACTATGGAGATGATACGAAATGAATGATTTAAGAAACTAGACTAACATGCTATGATTAATCCAAAAAGCTAAATTACTAGATGATTGAAATGAAAATTGCCTATAGTAATGATGCTAAAGCTATGAATGCAAGGGATGGATATGCCTATAGTAACAATACCTAAATTGATATGATATGGGATCCTTATTGCTCCAAAATGGGGGATATTTATATGAATTCCAAGGCCAAAGTTGAGGTGGCAAGAATCAACAGTCCAGATCTGATCTGAAGATATCAAGGGCCAAGATTGAGGAAGTTGGAGAAGAGGCTGGAGGAAGGGACACTTGTCATCTCTATGGTGACAAGTGTCAAGAAGCCTTGCTCATGAGAGGGCAAGTGTCCAAGGGAGGAGACATGTGGCAAAAGTGCCATGTGTCTCAAGGAGAGAATATCCACACCATGGGAGGTTAGGATAAGGATGTTAGAATGTGCAAGATAGGATAGGGTTAGTTAGACCCAAGGTTAGGTGGAATGGGTTAGGCTAGGGGATGGTTAGGTTAGGTGGTTAAAAGTTAGGAGCCATGTGCTCATTTGAATTTAGAAATTTAAATAATTGGAAAATGATAATTAATCTCAACAAACTTGAGTTTGTTAATCTTAATTAGGGATTAGAAGAATTGATTTAATGTGGGGGATTAATCAATTTGGATTAATTAATCAAAGGGAACTATTGAGATGAACCTATTAAATAAATCCTTAGATTTATTAATAAGTACATGAAAGGGATTTAATCAAATTTCTAATGAATTCAATTAAATTGGGAAGGGGGGTTAATTAAATAATTGCTTCTTTAATTAATTACCTTCAGACCATTTTTAGGTGTATACATTTTGCCCCTCTTTGAAGCAAAGTGTGATGACACGTTGATTCAAAGAAAAATCTCAATGTGATGATGTTGATTTGATATTGGTTCGATAGGATGCCCCAGACATTGACTCATAAATTGTGATACGATGATGCCCCGTCAGGAGATCAATTGAGATAATTAACCTTTGGAGTTTTTGGATCTTTGCAAAATTGATTTCCCGATAGACTATTGGATGATTCCTGCAACTATGGTTGATGAAAGTGTGAGTTCTTAGATATCACTTTAATGTGGTTCTTGATGTGATGATTGATAGAGTTTGATTGAATTGATTAGATTGATTAGATTGATTAGATTGAGATCAAGTCTAATTTCAGGAATGGAACCTCCTGTATAAGACAAAGATGATCAAAGCATCTGGTTTCAAGAATGATATATCATGTATAAGACTTGATCAAAACGTCTGGTTCCAGGAAGGATTCATCCTATATAAGACATGATAGAATGGATCAGATGAGATCAATTGATAAAATTGATAAGATTGATTGGATAAAAAACTGGCATTTTGTTGATATCCTGTTGCAGGAAGATTCATATATGCTGATGTGGGTTCATATTTGAGGGGGTATCATAAGATTTATGTTGGGTCGACAATATTTGGAGAGATGATTCATCATTCTGATTGTGTATACACCTATGATGATTCCTGTGATAGATATGGCCTTGGATAAGATGAGAATTTGTGATCCCATGCAAGAATGAAATGCAAACTAAATGCAAATGCAAATGAGAATGAAATGCAATGCGGCGTTCGGACTGGCCATGGAGTCATTGCTTTGTTTCATCATTGAGCCTTTAAAATGTGGGAAGTGAGTGCAAATATTGATGGTATAACTGAACCATGATGACCTGAGCACTACTTACCTGGATTTTGATATTGCAAGTTAGCACAAGCATCGAGGTATAATTGAACCAAGATGACCTGAGTGTTGCTTGCATAAAACATGCAATATTAACCATTTCTATATGCAATTCTGAAATGTCTTCCATGATACTCTGATTATTATGTCCTGAGACAACTTTTCACATATGAATGATTAATTTACAGACAATAGACAAGAAAAATATCATGTTCCTTCCTTGTTCCTCTAGTCAAAAATATCCTGGAGTTACTTAGAAATCATGATAGCTAAAATCAAAATAAAATAGTTGAACCATTATTGCCAAAGTGTTAAAATCATGAGTCAAGATATATTATCCATTGATATATGTTTTGTCATGTTTAGATTGATATGTGATAGTTACTGGTTGACAATGTGATCTTATGTTCAACATTGAATGTGTCTCAGTTTTTCGCTTGACAAGCGTTGTCTGACTGTTGTTCTACCTGTTTGATTAAGCTCAAAACAATCAAAACTTTTTTCCCCCACCCAAGTTCAAGATTTTGCCTCCAGCCTAGAAACAAACCTTATTATGATATAGTCAATAATCCAAACCATGACGATAAATCACTTGGGATGCCTGCGTATGTACAAAGGTTTTATGATGGATATGAACAGACGATGATGGAAATGAATGCAAGTGGAAGGATGCATGAACCAATAGATGGAAGAGATAGCTGACAAATAATGTCTGTTTGCCAGGTTTTCACCATCTATTTTTATTGTACTTTTTCTCATATTTGATTTTTTCTTTTTTTTCTTTTTCATTGTTTTTCACTATTTTTGTATTTTCTGCTTTTTCATTGTTTTTGGATTTTCTATTTTTTCACTGTTTTTTGGATTTTCTGCTTTTTCACTGTTTTTGGATTTTTTGTTTTTTCACTGTTTTTGGATTTTTCAAACATAAAACTTCTTCAGATGTATGCTATTGATGGGTTCCTCAAGCTGATCCCCATCTTGTGTTGATAGTTGATATGCTCCTGATCCAAATACTGTTGTGACCACAAATGGACCTAACCAATATGGTTCAAACTTTCCTTTCTTTTCTCGATCTGACTGGTTTTGTGGATTTTCCTTTAGTACTAGTTCTGCAACTTGAAAGACTCGTGGTTTGACCTTGTGATTATAACTTCAGCACATTCTTTGTTGATATACCTTTAAATGATCAAAGGCATTTTGTCTTCATTCATGGATCAATTCTAACTCCTGCAGTCTAGATACTCATTGTTCTTCATCTGGGATCAAACCTCTTAATGATACACGTAGAGAAGGTATCTCTACTTTGATTGGAAATATTGCTTCTGATCTGTATACAAGAGAGAAAGGTGTGGCACCTGTTGGTGTGTGGATACTGGTATGGTAGGCCCATAGAGCAGGGTTCAGTTGAATGTGCCAATCTCTTCCAGCATCGTTCACTACCTTTTTGAGGATTTTTAGAATAGTTTTGTTAGATGCTTCTGCCTGCCCATTCCCCTTGTGGATAATAGGGTGTGGAGAATCTGTGTTGGATCTTGAACTTCTCACATATCTCTTGTACATCCTGATTTTTGAATGGTCTCCCATTATCAGTGATAATGGTCATTGGCATTCCATAGCGACATATGATGTAGTTCAAGATAAATACAACAATTTATTTTCCTGTGATATTTGTGAGAGATACTGCCTCGATCCATTTTGTGAAATATTTTGTAGCTACAAGGATGAATTTATGACCATTAGATGAGGAAGGATTTATTTTTCCTACTAGATCCAGACCCCATTGACAAAAAGGCCAAGATGTAGCGAAAGCATGAAGTTTTTGTGCTAGTGCATGAATCAAATTCCCATGGATCTGACATTGTTTGCATGTTCTTGCTATTTGAAAAGAATCTCGTTCCATAGTCGGCCAATAATAGCCCAAGCGTATAAGGGTAAGACCACTTGAATGAGTACCACAAATGTTGTTATGTACTTCATTTAAGGCCTTCTCAGATTCTTCTTGTTCAAGACATCTTAAGAGAGTACCATCCAGACCTTGTTTAAATAGGGTATCCATGACAAGAGTAAAATGGGAGGATTGGCGAATAAAGTTTCTCTTTTGGTTCTTCGATAAATTAGGAGGTAGGGTGTTAACTTTCAGGTATGTATAAGTTTGGCCATAGTGGGAGGAATCATGCCCAACAAGGTGACATATAGTTTGGGAATCAGGACAATTATGAACAGGGTAAAACAACTCTTCCACCAAGAATTCATAACGCTCTTGATTTTCCTATGTCTGAAGTAGAGAAGCAAGTGTTGCCATGGCATATGCTGCTTTGTTGTCATTCCTTGGAATTTGCTCAAAAGTTATTTCGACAAAATACTTCTTGAAATCATCTACCATCTTTTTGTAAGGCATTAATTTGTCATCCTTTGTTTGGTAATCATCATTAATTTGATTGATAACAAGCTAAGAGTCTCCAAAGACTTGAAGTTGTGTAATGTTCCATTCTACAGCCATTTTGATACATGTAACCAAAGCTTCATATTTTGTTGTATTGTTGGTATATAGAAAGCTTAATTTGTATGCTTTTGGAATTGTATGACCTTGTGGTGTGATGAATA
This sequence comes from Cryptomeria japonica, assembly GCF_030272615.1. Taxonomy (NCBI): domain Eukaryota; kingdom Viridiplantae; phylum Streptophyta; class Pinopsida; order Cupressales; family Cupressaceae; genus Cryptomeria; species Cryptomeria japonica. Next base: position 614,933,138 of record NC_081413.1, read on the forward strand.
GTATGCTTGCTCATGATCCATGTTGTGTTCCATTATTGATGCCTGTTCCTAGACTGATATTCGAGTGATGTATTATAAGATCTAGATTGAACCCTAGAATGTCTGCATATGACCATCTTTTTATTTGCCTCCTTTTGAATAGTTCCAAATATTTTTGCCTTACTAGTTCTGATAGAGAAGTTGCTGGATATAGATCAGTTGTGCCAATGTTAACTGCCTCTATCAGTTCTATTAGGATAGATGACCTCTCTTGATAAAATTTAGGTAAGGTGTCAAATCTCCCATCTTTCGGTGCCTCAAGGAGGTTTTCACCATTAGAGGCATCCTTTCTTTTTACTTTTTCTCAGTCTAATGTTGCCAGTAAATGGTTTTCAGCATTAGACCTGATATGGTTTTCTTTATTTTCATTTTTGCAACTAGGAGATTTGGCACCCACTTGACTCGAAGATACGTTAGCAAAATCCCTAGTGAAAGTTGTTGCAGGTTTTATTTCATTAAGATATACTGATATTACATGGTCATTAGGTAAGGTATTAATGGCAGCGTGTCCTTCATTTTCCGAGTCCATAGGTTCAGGAAAGATTAAGGATAAAGGATCCTCATGTTGAATTATGTCAAAGATATTAGGGGTCATGATAGCGATGTCAAAGCTTTTAGTATGTATTTCCATGTCTAGAATGATACTCTCGTCAGAATGACCTCACATAAAAAACTCCTCATTGTCCTCGGTTAAGTCCATGTCAACTGAATGTGATTCTAATTCAAGTAGGCTAGTTCCTAACGTTTGTCCTACATACGTGTGAACTACATCGACTTCTACATCTTCTTCTTCCCTTTCAATTTCAAGTTGCTCTTATTTGTTTTCCCATGATAGCAAGTATTCTTCAGTCCCTCGATCTCTTAGCTGCATTTGTTTCTCCATGTTTGATAGAATTGATGCAAACGATTGTTCTTTGGATTGTGTGCTTAAATATGTTGCCTCTTTGTTATATGAAACAATGACCTCTTGAACTGATTTCAGATTATTACAACACTGCAATGGATTTGAGTCTGCTGATATTGTGATTTCTTGCCCATTGTATGGAAATTTTAAGTACTGATGACATGTTGATGGAATAGCTTGCATGTCTTGTATCCATGGTCTCCCCAAGAGTATGTTGTATGGTAGGTCCAAGTCTAGAACTTGGCATGTTGTGTCTTTTTGCAAAGGTCCCACGATGAGGGGTAATACCACAATTCCTTTAGAGTAATGTTCTTCTTCACCATAGGCTTTGATTTTACCTTTTTCAGGGGATCAACTGCATCTTAAGGATATCCTAGAGCATGGACAAAACTCAAAGAGAAAATGTTCAAGCCAGCTCCCCATCTATCAGGACATGTTTAACAGGCATTCTATGAATGAGGACTTTAATTTGCAAGAGAGTGTTATGGGGATGCTGCAATGAATTAATGATTGGATATGAAGGGGATAAGCTTTGAATAGGATCCTCTGAAATAGGTTTGATGGCAATTATGGATATCCCTTGGGGAACTTCATCTTTGGATGTATTCTTTGGTGATGATTCTATGGAAGATTCTTTCAAGATTTCAAGAGGTGTAGGAATAGACACCTTTGGAGAATCAATTTGTTTATGGGGGGATGAGCCATTGCTAGACATAGGTGCATGATTTTGATCTTTCTCAGCCAAATCCTTTAGGGATCTCTTTAAGAGTTGCATAAAAGAGCCACTTTTCTTTGGATATGTATTTGAATCTCTGTTAGGTTTTGACATGGATGGATTTTGATTCTGGACTTTTTTTTTCTGATATGTTGGCTTGTTATGCATTCTTGTCTTTTGTTCTAGTATGCCATGTTGCTATGATTTTTAGCTATTTCAAAAGTTTTTATTTCTATTTCTGCAATCTTCCATCTCTAAGCTTTAGTTAGAACGAGCATACATGTGTGTTTGATATTGTGCTATGATTTTGATTGTCCAAAAAGTTGTTTTGATAAGGGATCAACTATCAAGGTAAATGTGATAGTGCGATATGACACGAAAAGAGGATTCAAGTGTTTAAAGGTTTGCAAGTCTTTTGATCTTTGATTTTGGAGTGCAATGGTGATGATTTGATAAGAATCAAGTCCAATAGGAATGATATATCCTATGATAGAGAATGAGGTTATTTTGATCAAGCGTTGTAGTTTTGTGATAAAGGATGATAGATCCTGATGAGAAACTATGTTTGAACGATCAGTTTTTCAAAGAAAATGTGATGTTACACATTAAGGTGTTAGATCTTAAACTTGTTGGAGATGAATACTTGAGAACCTTAGTGTGTCTAGTCTTGAACCTATTTTGACAGAAGGTAACCTAATTGAATGACCCAAGAAGATGACCTACTCTCTATGTTTGATTGTTTGAGAAATGGGTTGTTTTTGTTTTCTGATTTTGATGCAGTTTACCAAAAACGCTAACAAAATGATCAGGAACTCTGCTATATTGACCAGAAACACTGACAAACTTACCAGAAACGCTACTATACTGACCAGAAATGCTGCTACACTGACCAGAAACGCAGAAAGATATACCAGAAATGCTAAGAAACAAACCAGAAATGTTGACAGACAGACCAGAAATGCTGAGAAATGGACCAGAAACGCTAACAAACAGACCAGAAACGCTGACAAACAGACCAAAAATGCTGAGAAACAGGCCAGAAATGCTAAGAAACAGAACAGAAACGTTGCTAAACTAACCAGAAACACTGATAAATTGACTGAGAACGCTACTATACTAACCAGAAACACTACTATACTGACTTGAAATGCTAACAAACTGACCAGAAACGCTGCTACATGGACCAGAAAGGCTACTATATGGACCAAAAATGCTAACAAACTGATCGAGAACACTGCTATACTGACTAGAAATGCTGCTATACTGACCAGAAACACTGAAAACCCGACTAGGAATGCTGAGGAACATACCAAAAATGCTATTATGTAGTGCAGTGACTCTAAAGTTCAAAATAGTGATGTTTAGACTCAGTAAATTGGGTGTTTGAACTTAGGAGATTGTTGCTTTGACCTAACTTTTGTTAGGAATCTCAAAGATACTAAGAGGGGGGGTGAATCAGTATCTTGCCATTAAATGGATTTTCTTAACTTATTAAATGAAAAGCATTCCAAAACTGTGTACCGATAGACCAAAATTAATGCAGTAAATAAGAACAACAACCACAACATGAAAGACACACCATAACACAATATTTTTAACGAGGAAACCCGGTGTGGAAAAAACCTCGATGGGATTTGTGACCCACAATATTCGCTTACTGGCCAATAAGTGAATATTACTGTTACAATAGGGGCCTGCACATGCAGGAAGGCCAACTGCCTAAAGCTCACTGCTTAAATACAAAAGGGAAGTCTCACTGACTTACAAAAGTGGATTATAAAAATCCAATGTCATGTACTGCTACAAAAGGGCATCTGCTAGGCCAGATCCAGTACCAGTTTAAGCTCTGCAACTTCCAAAACCTTATCCCAAACTCTGCCTTAGTATTCGCACATAATATCCATCATATATCCTATATATAAATTTTCTCTAAGATCTCATACTTATATATGAGCCTTATTACAAATATGCATTGTTGGCTTTCAAAAAGATATTACAATTAATTACATTTTGCAATAAATAAAATCATGTCGGTCAGGGTGTCGGTAATCAATCTTTTTGGTGCCGATGTAGAGTCTATCGATGTCAATGCCTGTCGGTATCATATGATTGTAAGGTTGCCATCAATGGCAGTACCTTCAATCACCTACAATTTCTCATTGGAGTGTGCATTTGCCAACAACTTTTTGATTTTCAAACTCAGATAACTGAGGTTTAGACCTAGCAAGTGTATACTAGGAGATTTAGTGTTGTAACATGAGCAATTTGGCATTCAACCCAAAAGAGATGGTGTTTAGACCAACAGAGATGACATTTAGATCATAAGAGCTAAGGTTTAGACCAAGAGAGCTGACATTTAGAGCAAGGGTGCCAACGTTTAGACCAAGAACTCTGAAGCTTAAACTAGTGATGTTAGAACTTAGACAATGATTATTTTGACCCCAAGAGTTAATGTGTAGAATGAAAAAAATGGTGTTTATACCTAGCAAGCTCAACCTTGGAGAGTTGATGTTGAAATATGAAAAATCTAGCATTCATACCAAGAGAGCCGACGTTTAGACCATAAGAGCGACTGTTTGGACCGTAGGTGCAACTATTTGGACCATATGTGCGACTGTTTGGACCGTAGGTGAGACTATTTGGAACATATGTGCGACTGTTTGGACTGTAGGTGCAACCGTTTGGAACGTATGTGCGACTGTTTGGACTGAAAGAGCTAAACTGTAGGTGCGACTATTTCGATCGTAGGTGTGACTATTTGGACTGAAAGAGCTAATCTGCTATGAAACTTGTGAATTTGATAATTTGAAGTTTGAGTTTTCAATTTTCAATGGATGAGATCTTGACTTGACTTACAAACACAGATTTCAGATTGTAATTTTGTCCCAAAGGACACATAAAGTGTATGTTCAAGAAGCTTTAAATAAAGCCCAAGTTTTCATGGGTTTTGAACAATTGAAAACACATCAATCAGTCTATCCTAAGGAGATTGGCTTCATTATTAGTTCTTAGCCCACAACTTGGTACCTTGTCATCTCACACAGCCTTGTTACCCCCTAAAGGGCGCCCATGTTTTTACCTTTGCGAGAGCTAGTGGAGTCCCATTATGAGCCTAGCAATAAGGTCTCAAAAGGGGAGTTCGCACATACGCTCAAGAGGGACATATGGTGAGTATCTTAAGGAGAGATTCTTCCCCCTCCATGCACTAAGAATTTAATAATGTTTGGAGGTAAACCAGGTAGCTTCTAATTTAATTGGAACTAGTAAGGGATCCGTTCGGTGCTTCGGGGTATAAACTCAATTAAGAGGTCTCCCAGGCTTGAAAACCAAGGTTTGATATACCTGAAGGTATGGAGGAGAGCTATTCCCAAGCACTACTGTTGACTTGATTTTCATCAAATAACTGTTGACTTGATTTTCATCAAATAATGTTTATTTTATAGTGGGTTGGAGTATTTGGTGTTAGTCGTTTCCACTTGGGTCGTTCCCCTCTCACCGGCCTTAAGGGCTTTAAGACTTATTATCTCCTCGAGAGGGCAAGGCCGCTAAATATATGTACTATTGAAAGAAAAAGATGAGTCTGCCTTTCTGATCACCTAAGAAAGGTGAGAGCATACTCGCCTATCATCGAAACACATAAGACATGTTTGTTCATTTCCATTGTAATTAGTCTATGTGCCTAATTTATCAAAAATAAGTGCAAAATCCCGCGACTGCAAACAAAGTTAGTAGTTTATATTGCATTCTTTGACAGTGAAATAGTTTATCACTCTATTTCTTTCACAATGAAATAAGTACCAGCAAAACCAACAATCTGCAAATTAGGTTTGGGAAAACGGCAGTCCAGAAGCAGAAATGAGGAATGTAACATACAATATTTGCAAAATCAATAGAAAACTAAAAATGCCATCAAATTTACCAAAAACTCCATCATATGTGCCAAGAATTCTACTCTGCACACTAGAAACGCTGCTCTACACACCAGAAATGTTGTTCAGCACACCAAAAATGTTGTTTTGCACACCAGAAACGTTGTCAAACAGACTGAAAACACTGACAAATGTGCCAAAAATGCAACAATACATACCAAAAACACTAAAGTACAAACTGAAAGTGCTAAAGTACAGAAAAACATAAAAACAAAGTTGAGGAATCTCCCAAAAACATCATTTGAGGTGCCAGAATGCCACAATAGAGACCAAGGATATGATTTGGGAGCCCAAGAGAGCTAATCTGCACTCTGAAAGAGCTAATCAACCTGTCAATGAAATTTCTTGCAAGCAAACTTGTTAAAGATCAAAGGAGCTAGGCCCCACGGTGGGCATCAATTAATGTGATGCTAAAAATGTGGTATATAGGAGGCATACAAATATAATGAGACAATAAAATGTAATTGAAAAGCTTAATTGAAAACTAGATTAGAAATGCAAACCATAAGCCTTCCTTGAAATGTCCCATTTTCCTCTATTCTTGAGGACCTTGAAGATGTTGGATTGATGGGCTCTTAGCGGAGCAATGGCCTCCAAAGTGGCAACTCAAGAGTTGAGTAGCTATTTGATCATGATTAACTATGGAGACGATATGAAATGCATGATTTAAGAAACTAGATTAACATGCTATGATTAATCCAAAAAGCTAAATTACTAGATGATTGAAATCAAAATTGCCTATAATAATGATGCTAAAGCTATGAATGCAAGGGATGTATATGCCTATAGTAACAATGCCTAAATTGATATGATATGGGGTCCTTATTGCTCCAAAATGGGGGATATTTATAGGAATTCCAAGGCCAAAGTTGAGGTGGCAAGAATCAACGGTCCAGATCTAATATGAAGATATCAAGGGCCAAGATTGAGAAAGTTGGAGAAGAGGTTGGAGGAAGGGACACTTGTCATATTTGTGGTGACAAGTATCAAGAAGCCTTGCTCATGAGAGGGCAAGTGTCCAAGGGAGGAGACATGTGGCAAAAGTGTCATGTGTCTCAAGGAGAGAATATCCACACCATGGGAGGTTAGGATAAGGAGGTTAGAATGTGCAAGATAGGATAGGGTTAGTTAGACCCAAGGTTAGGTGGAATGGGTTAGGTTAGGTGGTTAAAAGTTAGGAGCCATGTGCTCATTTGAATTTAGAAATTCAAATAATTGGAAAATGATAATTAATCTCAACAAACTTGAGTTTGTTAATCTTAATTAGGGATTAGAAGAATTGATTTAATGGGGGGGATTAATTAATCAAAGGGAACTATTGAGATGAACCTATTAAATAAATCCTTATATTTATTAATAAGTAGATGAAAGGGATTTAATCAAATTTCTAATGAATTCAATTAAATTGGGAAGGGGGGTTAGTTAAATAATTGCTTCTTTAATTAATTATCTTCAGACCATTTTTAGGTGTATACAATTAGAATGCAACTCACATAACATCACCCTCAAATTTATACATCAAACACAACAAATAATTACATTGAAGCCCAAATTACAAAGCTTTCCAACCTTCTAGGCAAAATACTAGACCACTATATATATGCATTACAATTACAAATACATTCACATGTCGACCTAAAATAAAGATTATTACATTTACAAGTTGACCACAAACATAACCCTTAACCACACATGTAATTCTTGGATATTGGTTGATGTGTTGTCATTGATGTCAACATATTCTCCTGTGTATTTCAGTCTTACAGTTTGGTTGGATGAGTTTGTTTTGCAGATAAGTTGATGCAGATTAAAGGGTTTCTGATATGTTGTTTGTAGATGGTTCATTCCCATTTGCATAGGTCTACATGTTGATGTGATCTAGTTATGAGATCCGGTATTAAGGATTTTATTCAGTTGTTCGTGTTATTTGGTATTCTGGTTTGTGCTTTGCATTACTCCGAAATTGTAATATCTTTTGTTGCAGATGTGTGGGATTTATTCTGGATGTTGATGTGTGTCCTCAGATTGATTGGTTCATGATTTGGAAATCCACAAGAAAAACTTTCAGGTTGACAGTCAGTTATGTTGTTGTTCTTGAGCTCTGGTAGAAAGATGATGATTCTGATAATCTGAGTTGTTGCAGTTGTTGTGGTGCAATTCATATTTCTTGTGAATATCTATAGATCGTGATCTATGCATATAGGTGGTCCGCATTGATTATTATGCATGTTATTGAAAATTTTCTTTGTCTAGTGATGTTCTTCATGTTATGCGGCATTCTTAGTGGTTGTAGCATGTTGCACATGATCGAGGCGTAATTATTGAGGTGTTGTTGGCTTGATGATGATTGTAATGAATGAATTCATATGTTGTCATTGATGGAACATGTACACACATATATGTTCACATTGTCCTCTATCCACCTGCAAGTCCACATAGCTGATTCCATTGACTTCTCTATCTTCTTTGTGTCTTTGACTCCATGTAACCTTCCATACTTATTCAACTTGCTTGTATACAATAAGATCCACTCAACTTGCACAACCCTACTAACCTGATGCAACACCATATCAGTCAATTTGATCTATGCATATCTTTGCATAATAGTCCAATGGGTGTGGAGCTATTCTCTATCATGCTACACATGTTCTCTGTGGCACTTATCATCTCTGCATCTCTGTCCACTGTATCTTCTCAACTGTTGACATCAATGACAATCTAATGCCAACACCATCCTCAACCATTGTATTTGGTCAAACAATCCTATTCCTTGATTTTTTTCAATCCTCTCTTGTCGCAAATGCCACTTGGCTATCCCTCATCAAACATAACCAATTATGAATCCTCCACCAATGGTATTCAAATTAAATCTCAATCATCCCTCCATCCCTAAGATCTATAAATATAATCCTCTCCAATAAATTTTTTATAACTCTCTGTGGAAACGTTGTGTAGGTTTTAGAAGTGATATATATTCCACAATTAACACAACAAATCAAGAGGATCCTTGGGAAACCTTTGAAGAATCTCAATATTTTGGGGGTGTACATTTATCCTCTTATTTCTCAAACAAAAATATGATGGGTATTAATGTATAATATTAATTTAATTGCATTTATATCCTTGTTTTCCACCTTAATTTTTATCATATACATCCTGGTGCACTTGATTAAACCCCATCCTAACATATAATTATTTTTAACCTTTTTTATGATTTTTTATATTACAAAGTTTAATTATTTCCATTTCATCTCTCAAGTCACCTCTTTCTCTCTAGATTTTGTCCACTTCCTAATTCATATTTATGTTTATTCGCTCTTTTTTAGTACCATTTCCATCATATATCCATTTAGTTTAGTTTTCACTCATTGGCTTACCTTTGAACCTCTTGTCTTGCCTATATGACCTCTTTAGTCAACCTAATCTTCTTGAGTTTCCTCTCTAAGCCATATTTTGTAAAAATATCCACTATAAGGTTATAGTGTGGGTTTAAAAATCAATATGTGCTCCATCATTATAACAACACATCAAACAACACACGAAGAAAATCTTTGGGAGGCCTTTGAAGACTCAAGATATTTTGGGTGCACATTCTTCCTATTCTTTCTCAAACAAGGGTATAATAGAGAGAAAGGTATAATATTCATTTTATTACATTTGTGTCTCTGTTGTCCTCTTTATTTTATATCATATACAATAGTGTGGCATATATCGATGCAAGAGCATTGGATTAGTTCAAACCAACACCTTTGATTTGATCCCGGTGAGACATCGATCCCAGTATTGGCCCGGTATTGGTGTACTCTTACTGGTTGGTTTTGCAGTGTATGGAATCAGGTTGCGGGTGATTTTTGTAACTTGCTGATCATTGAGCGATGTTGTTTTGGGTCTTGTCTGATGTTCCCAAAGGATCGCATGAATTTTTATGCACTTGAAGATGTTCTTGGTGATTTGGGCCGACATTTTATCGTTTGTGTGTTTCATCATGAACCGGTTGGTCTTTGGCCGACTTGATCTAGTTACTATTGCTTGTGGATGGTATAAAGGGAAAGTTTAGATAATCATTGGTTGATAAGAGACAAAGATCGAATAAAGGAGAGACCAAGCAAAGATGTAGTTTCCAGAGAGATTCTGGTCTGGGGGGACTGAAGTTCGGAGGGGCTGAAGTCTGGATCAATGCAGAGCAGTGCAAACTATTACCAGAGACCTATTTGTCGAGCAGAAGATCTACGGATCTTATATTTGTGTTGCATGAATTATTTTTTAATCTCGGGTTGTGATCCAGCATGTGTAGCTGCTGAAGGCTTATATAATTCTTTAACTAATTGTAATGATGGATTTATTTGTTACCGGTTATATCTTGTGTTGCTTCTACCTGTTATGGTTGCTTACCGGTTATATCTTGTGATCTGTTACCAATTGTCAGTATCTTGCATGGTGTTTTGTGTTATGTCGGTATCTTCTATGGTGACTTGTGTTATGAGCTACAAGGCGATGATGTCCTTCATTGGATCTCCCTACCTTGACTATGTCAAGTGGTATTAGAGCTGGTTTGTGAACCTATTGATCGAGGAAGACCCAATTATGTACCAGTTGGCTGGAAAGGAAGTTGAGGCAACTTGTAGACTTGTTCAGATCATCGAACATGAGGCAGTACAAGGCTTGCAAGTAGACCGCCGAACTTAGATCTTGATTTTGAGGCAGTTAGTGGGTGGAGACTTGTACAGATCACCGAACCGAGACATGCTGCAGAGTGGACCGGTAGATTGCCAAGGAGAGGCAACCAAAACCTATAGTCAGACCGCCGAACCCTTGAGGCAGTTGCAAGTACCTATTGACAGATCGTCGAATGAGATCAAGTGATGGGACTCACTTTTAAATTAACCCTGAGAGTCTGATGCAGGAGTATTGGATTAGTTCAAACCGGTACCTTGGATTTGATCCCGGTGAGGCATGGATCCCGATATTGGCCCGGTATTGGTGCGCTCTTACGGGTTGGTTTTGCAGTGTATGGAATCGAGTTGCGGGTGATTTTTCGTAACTTGCAGATCATTGAGCGATGTTGTTTTGGGTCTTGTCTGATGTTCTCGGAGGACCGCATGAATTTTTATGCACTTGAAGATGTTCTTGGTGATTTGGGCCGACATGTTATTGTTTGCACATTTCATCATGAATCGGTTGGTCTTTGGCCGACTCGATCGAGTTGTTATTGCTTGTGGATGGTATAAAGGGAAAGTTTAGATATTCATTTTGGGAGACAAGGGACAGAGGTCAAAGAAAGGAGAGACCGAGCGAAGATGTAGTTTTTGAAGAGATTTTGATCCAGGGGGACTAAAGTCTGAATCAGTGTTGAACAGTGCAGACTGTTACCAGAGACCTATTTGTCGAGCAGAAGATCTGTGGATCTTAGATTTGTGTTGCATGGATTGTTTTATAATCCTGGGATGCAGTCCAGCATGTGTAGTCGCTGAAGGTTTATGTAATTCTTTAGCTAATTGTAATGATGGATTTATTTGTTAGCGGTTATATCTTGTGTTGCTTCTACCGGTTAGGGCTACTTGTCGGTTATATCTTATGATCTATTATCGGTTGTCGGTATCTTGCATGGTGTTTTTTGTTGTCGGTATCTTCCATGGTGATTTATGTTATGGGCTGCAAGGTGGGGATGTCCTTCATTAGATCTTTCTACCTTGATTGTGTCATATATTCTAGTTCAAGAATGAGCTTAATTATTCTTCTACATATTTAGATCATGTGAACGAGATATGATTAGAATTATTATATTAAATTTATATTTCTTTCAATATAGAGTTATTGGTTATGTATTTACTTATCCCACCAACCATGATTGTAATTTTTTGTATGCTTTTGGACACATTTTCATGCCTCCTAATGTTATAATGTTAGTGGAATGTATCATCATGATGTGTTATAGACACAAGGTCCACATCTTATTAAGTAACATGAAGGCATGCATCATTTTTTAGATATGAATCTATTATTATATGTATGTTTTAACATAGTGTAGGGTATATTGGTGCATTGATAAGTGTATTAGCATGTATTATTTATATTTATTATATTATAATTATCATTTTTCTTTTTTGTGTTGCCATGTTTTATGAATCTAGTTATTGAAAGTATTTCTCCTTAGTAGTTTAGAGGGTTCCTAGCATGGCTCTAGACATTATGCAATTCTTGTGTGTAGGGGTTGTTATTTAAAATATTCTATTTTTTAAATACTTGGTATATGAAGTAAGGGAAAATTTCATGTTACTCTATTTTGTTATGAATTGATGATCTTAGTACATTGTGTAATATTTTAAACTAGAGTAGTATAGAATCAAAGTGATGCATGAAGAATCCATGCTACTATATTTTTTCTCCCTTAGTACATACTCCTTGTGGTAGAAGATCTCTTAGTGATCAATGTAGGCAATGGGGTAAATATTTCCTAGTTTGATACTTTAACTAGGTGATGGTTTGATCTTATGAGATCAATGGTTTGGGGAACTTGGACCATATTCTATATTTAATTATTCTTAATTATTTCTAATCTTCTATAAGTAAGCCTAATCCCAATGGAGGAGGATATAATACCCGCTAGTGTAAGCACCTTTTGTTCAATTCAGTTTTGATATTAATTGTGTAGATTGATTCAATCATTTATTATGGGATGCACATGTTATGATCTTTGGCACCAAAATTTCTAATTAGGTTGTTCTTATTCTATATATTGGATACTTGTGATTTTCTATAATTTATGAATATATGTGATGTTTTGGATTGTACCATAAATGTATGCTATTGGTGAAAAAAATTATTGTTATTTTTTTCCAATTAGGCATTATCGGATGCATACATTGTGATGTTTTATGTTTGGACTATTACAATATTTTATCTATCCTATTTTCACCATATTGTTATAATTGATATTGATGTTTGTAAATAGTTCGCACTTGTGTATTATTGTCGATTTTACATTGATTTATCTAGATCATGCTAGTAGTAGATGATCCACAATTAGATGCATTGAGTGATTTGTCTATCTATATATGGTGCACGTACACTTGATGTTTCACATGATTGTGTAGATAAAAGGTCCCATAATGTCGGATGATTGGAGATGGTCATATCAAGTAAAACATGTTTTATTACACATATACCACTTTATTTAAGTAAAATACAGGTCTTATAAAATTCAATAAAAGTCTAGATCCAGATCAATGGTGATTTTAGAATCTATATTTTATGGTTCAACCCATAAAATGAGTGGATTCTTTGTGTGTGTTTATTCATCTTATTACATTGCATTTAAATTTATTTCTAAAATTTGTGTTTGTGAAATATCTACTATACTTTAAATTAGAAAGATAATTAATTATACCAGTAAAAAAAATTATCTCATAATTCTATTTCATGCGAAAAAAAGTTACAAGTAATTTTAATAGCACTTTAAAAATAAAATACTTTACATAAAGGAATATAATTGCATTAAAGTGAAGTATTTTGGAAAAATTAATGAAAAATATTAATTGTAAACTTTTTTAATGCATTATCCTTTTTTGAGATAATATCTATTTTTTCATTAAAAAGAAATTTAATATTTAATTTAAAGAAAAAAACAAAAGGAAAATGAAAACAAGTGTTTATGGAATTTTGATTAAAAAAAAAATAGGAATTTTCAATATAACCTTTAGATTAGGAGTTGCTTGGAGTTAGATTAGTTTTGTATTGGGATTCTTTGTGAGAGGTAAGATATCTATGGGCATATTCTTCTAAAGAAACTCTTTCTTTTGTTTCAAGATTCAAAATGAAAAGCATTTCTCTTGTTTAATTATGTATTTTAATTAGATTTTTTAATTTTAATCTTCGTAATAGGTTCGTGCATATGATTTCTTTGTATAGGATATATTTCAAAAGATTTCATTTATTAGAATAATAACATAATTCTATATTGTTGTATTTTTTATTTAGTTTTAAAATATGGTAAAATGAGTCAAAAAAATGACAAAAAAAAAATCTTAAGATTTCAAATGAATAGAAAAGAATTATGTTAAACATTTTGTGAAATTTAGAATTTTTTTGTATTTTAAAAGTTGAGAATCTTAAATGTTCCTTGAAGTTCTTTAATGGTGGAATAGAGCATTTTGTATCTAAGGACAACCATTATTAATTTTGAAATCATTAGGGGGTTAAAAAAACATTGTCACAAAGTAGTCATGTTACATCTATAATAGTATTATTAGAGCACACCCCACCTTACATCATCTTAGACATTCTTGCATGCTTCTTGTATCTTCAATCGTTCTTCCAAAATAATTGAACTAGTTTGTTTAAGGACTTGACCAGAATAAAATCTCTTTACCTAACAAGTTAAACAAAATAACTCTTTACCTAGCAAGTTCTCCAACAATGTCTCTAGACACCAACCTTTCAAACACAAGTACAATAAACCAAAGCGTGTCCATTACAATAACTAACTCTTTACCTATTCACTTTCACAAATCAAAAATCAATCTTATAAATTCAATTGAATATTATATTTGATTTATTTTAAATTTTATAAAATTTATTTATCTCACAATTTTCCTCTTTTTTTACTTCGTGATAAAAAATCATGAAATTTGATTCGAAATGTCGAAAAAAAAATATACACAATCAAAATAAAAAACGACAATACATACTAATTCAAACTATGAAAACCATATATATATTTACAATTTCTTCTAGATTTATTATTCAATCCCAACTATAAGTCCTGAAATCTTTTTATAGTTATGAGATGTCAAATTTAGTGATTGCTGCGAAATAGCACATGAAATTGAGTGTTTGGTGGGCGCGTGGGGGGAAAGTCTAGTGGCTTGGAAAAGAACGACATTAATACAAACAAATTGAGGTAGGGACAAAATGTTATAAGAAAAAGCATGCGTGTTGAGGAAGTTTACCTAGGTGCACATGGAAGTTTATGAAAATCTCATAAACATTGAGCACATTTTAGGAGACCAATGTTTGATTCATAACATGGACACCATCATATTTAGAACATGCTTTTGTTCAAAAACAAAATTTTGACTTCAATGTCTTTGCAATTTTATTTTATTGCACTCTATTGACTTCAATTTTGGATTTTATGAAATTGTGGTTTTTGGTTTTTAAGCATGTAAAAGTGATTATTTACAAGTTATGGTGGTTGGTGTTTTATTCGTCATAGAAATATATATATATATATATATATATTTTAAAATGATTGAAGAGTTGTGTGATATCAGGTAAATGGAGAAATTGACAGTTGAATAAGGTTGAAATTGATATGATTAGATTGAGAGTTTGATAAGATCATGTTTTTAACATGTGTGACTAGACTTGATTCAAGCTTTTAAATAGATCAGTTCAATGAATTTGGAATGATGATCAAAGATAACAAGTGAAAATGTAGGGACAAGTGAGCTCACAACAACTAATTTAAAATATGATCCAAAGTGACAAAGGACAAAGGTTAATTTTGTGCACCAAATATGATCCAAAGTGGGAATAAGTGATGATGGGGGTGAGTTGGGATAAGACCATGCCCTAAGTTTTATAAAATAATATGACACTTGTGCACTTGTTATTGCCTAAAGGACACTTTAAAATTATAGTAAGTCAAAAATATAAGGGATAAAGGTATGGCTATGTGATTTGGGAGCAGTCCCATTTTATTGTACAAAGAGTGAAGTAAAGCAGAGAGGAAAGAAGAAATATAGATGAATGAATGTAATGTGAGATAAGAAATACATTACCCAAACATATGTGATGTATATTTATATGTTTGTGTTATCAATATATATTATATATAAGAAGTATGTGATATTTGATTGTATAAAATGTGTTAGCTAGCTCGATGTTAATATATTTTATGAAGGTGTAAGGTATGTCCCTCTATTTATATTTGTGTTTCATTATCCCTGAAGATGTGCTACACATTATCAAGTACTATCATAATTTACTTCTAGAGTCTTGCAGTAGTTGTGGTTTATTTAGATTTTCTTCCAACCCCACACCGACTATAACACTTTTATGACCACAAAGAGTGAAGTCAAGTGGAGAGAAAAGAAGAAATATAGATGAATAAATGTAATGTGTGATAAGAGATACATTACCCTAGCATATGTGTTGTATTTATCTATGCTTGCACTATGAATGTATATATGATGTGTGTGAATATGTATAATCTATATCTTTTACTTTTATGTTTATCAATAACAAACTATTTTGGTTTCATTTTATCGTGTCACTCTATGGTTAACTTTCTAACATTAATTATATAGACCTTAGATTGTATTTATCATGGCTCATCTATCTTTCTTACTCTTTATACAAACTCCCCTAAATTTGCCATATCAATATCTAGGTGATTTTACTATCACTCAAAAAATAACAGTCCAAAATATAAAGGGACACAACTTCAATTCTACCCACTATACACCAAATTCTAACAACCTCACATATTATCTTTCTCTATAAAAATCCATTTGGAAACATGGATGAACTAAGGTTTCCCTTTATTTCAATCCTTGTTGAATTGTGTCACATATCTCACAAAAATTTTGGTTGTTTGTAAATTGAAGGAAGATATATTTGACTGCTCTAATTATTTCCTCCATAACCTCTATCATTATTTACTCTACTTTCTTGTTTATCACAAGAGTATACAAATGTATCTATATTACAACTAGTAGATTTTTTCTCCTCTTACTATGATTTAAACTCATAGAAAATAAGATGAGTGGGAAGATAAATATTTTTAGGTTTGATAATGGAGGTGAGTATAGCTCCACAAACTTCACTGCCTTTTGTAAACATATAAGAATAAAGATGGAGTAGACTATGGCTTACATACCTTAATAGGATGGAATTGGAGAGAAGAAGAACAAGTCCACAATAGAGATAGTAAAGTTCATGATTCATTACCTAGATTAACCCATGTATTTTTTGGTAGAGATATGTAGTTATGTTGTGTATACGTTAAATATGTGTTCTCATAAGGTTTTAAGGATGAGACTCGAAAGAAATATTTCATAAGAGAGAAACCTAATGTTTCTTATTTTTAGTTTTTTTTTAAACTTATTTAAATTCATATGCTAGAGGATAATAACCATACTAAGTTTGAACCTTCTAGCTCAAAAGACACCCTTGTGAGAAACAATGAATCTTCCAACGCTTACAAGATCTATGTTTTATCACAACAAAAGGATAGAAATGAGTAAATATGTGAAATACCATGAGATTATTAGTCCTCTAAGTCTCAAGCGCTTCTAATAGATGTTGATGAAATTGAATGGGTTGTTTTCTCAAGGTTTGATGAGAAAAATAGCAGGTATCCTCATAAGGTGTTAAAGGATGAGGCTCCAAAGGAATATTTTGTAATAGATAAACTTAATTTCTCTAATTTTTAGGTGTTTTAAATCTTATTTGCATTCATATTCTAGAAAACAACCATACTAATTTTGAGCCATGTAGCTCAAAGGGCACCCTTGTGTGAAAGAATGAATCTTACAAGGCTTACAAGATCTATGTTTTGTCACGACAAAAGGATAGAAATGAATTAAAATGTGAGATATGATCTAATTATTATTCCTCATAGCATCAATATCTTCTCATAGATGTTGATGAAATTGAATGGGTTATTTTTCCTAGGTTTGATGAGAAAAATACAATAATTTCAATTGTAGTTCAACACTATTATAATATAAGAACACTTACATCAATGATACTTAAAGTATCCTAGAATCCTTCATGGCTTACTCAACCATATAAAATGCAAAAGGAAAATTAGGAACATTGGAAACTTCTTTAGCAGTGATTTATCTGTCTAAGAAGTTTTTGAGTTATGTTTCTTTGATGTATTCCATCATTGATACAAAGCCTTCTAGTTTGCAAGAGGAAAATTCAAAGCAAGTGTGGCAAGATGTCATGAAAGAGGAGCATAACTCCATTATATTGAATGATGCTTGAGAGATTGTGCAAAGACCAAATAGAAAGTTGGACATTGATTTCAAGTAGTAGTATAAGGTGAAACATGTAATAAAATGAGTATAAAAAATAAAGTCATATTTGTTGCATTTGGGTTCTCTTAAAAAGAGGGATTTGAATATCAATTTTTATTCATATAAAATGGAGGTAAAGGTAAAGTTATTGAATGGTAACAAAGAGGAAGACATGTATATAAATCAACGTAGAGGGTTTGAAGTGCATAACCAAAATATCTATGTGTATGAGTTGAAGAATTATATATATGGTTTGAATGAAGCACCATATGATAGATACTCATGGATTGGTGAATACTCATTAAAGATGAGCTTCCTCAAAATTATTGTAGTTTCTAATCTTTATTATCTATTTGATAAATCTAATTATTTTATTTTAGCCTTGTATATGAATGACATAATCCTTATAGCAGTCAATGAGAATGTCATGGAATAATGAAATGAGGACTTGACAAATGAGTTTGGTCTATTATTAGCCTTGTATTAGCCTTATGCACTATTTTTTAGGTCTTCCTCCTAGTGGCAATGCACAAGAGAAGTATTCTTAATACTAATACAGTATAAAGTAGAGATTTTATAGTAAACCCCTTAATACTCCAATTTTTTCAACATGAAGGTAATTATAGATTCATAATTAGATTCGGTTGATCCTTTTGTGTATAGGAAAATTATAGGTTCCCTCATACATATTTGTTTAATACAAGATATGCCATTTTTTTTGTAGTGGATAAATTGAGTTTGGTCATGGCTGAACCAAGTAAAGGTTACTAGACTATTTTTTTTTTTATGAATAGGCCTTCTCTATTAGATAATAATATTAAAATATGTAATTTGATTCTTAAAATATTACTAGTCCAACTTGTTATGGATTGATATATACCAAAGGCAATAAGTATGTTGCATGATTTTATGGATTGGACTAGGAAATTTATGCTAGTCTAGGAAGAGAACTTTAGCGTTTTATTTTAGTTTTGGGTTAGGTATGATATATTGGAGTAGAAAGTAGCAATATCCTTAGTTTTAGTTGAGAAAAATTAAGAAAATTTTCTTTTTCTACTTGTGAGGTTATCAAAATTCACAAGTTGACAAAAATAATATTGATGAGTTGGAGATGATAACTTCTAAGTTGTGATAGTTAGACTTGCATTAATCTCTCAAAGAAACTAGTGTTTCATGATTTCTTCAATAATATATAAAATTGGTACCATTTCCTTAAAAATGAAGTTTAAAAGGGAGCAATAATTCTTTATTATGTATTCTCAAATGTGCAAGTTGTGGAGATTTCAGCAAAGCCCCTACCAAAAGAAAATAGAACATGCCAAGAAAGAGATTACGAGTAGCAAAGCCTTTGAAAAATATTATTGTTATGAAAAAAGTTAGAATTTTTCTTGGGTGCATAATTCACTTACCATAGTATGAATGTTAAGAACCACTAATGTGTCAATGTCTATCCCTGAAGTTTTATATTCTTATGATATAAATAATAGCCTTATGAGATTTTACAATATTTGAACTTTTTTATCCCTATTTTCTATTTTCCATGAAAGGTTTATAGCTTGGTAAGTTGTTTATTA
Source organism: Cryptomeria japonica (assembly GCF_030272615.1). Classification (NCBI taxonomy): domain Eukaryota; kingdom Viridiplantae; phylum Streptophyta; class Pinopsida; order Cupressales; family Cupressaceae; genus Cryptomeria; species Cryptomeria japonica. The sequence continues at coordinate 614,952,328 of NC_081413.1, forward strand.
TATTAAAAGCAACAAAACAAGGGTGTTGACCCTTTACACTAATAGCCCATAGGCAATATTAACACATAAAATACACTAAACATCAACATACTAACAACAAATATCAAAAACAACAAAAAGTCTTAACCATATATAAAACAATATAAAAAGGCTTAACAACATAAACCAAAAGGCCTAGAAAGCTAAAACCAGCCACCCAATGGCTAATTGAGCACATGGCTCCAAACAATAGTAAGGAACTTGAAAAGGGACTTGTAATTACCTTCATTGTCAACATCTTTACCCTGGACTTTTTTCTACATCAGGCACAAGGATGTGGCAAAGTTGTGTATCACCCTCACATTGAACTTGGAAATACTGATAATTTTTTGTTCTATCCCCATCACCTTCTTCCTCAAGTCCTCTAATTCCTCTATTGTGATCTTGCAATTGATACAATTGTGCACAATCTCCTCCCGTCGATTGTCAACCTCTTATGGCATGTCATCTTGGGTTAGGTCCAAGGGTTCCTTTTTTCCACTATGTTCAAAGTTGTCACTGGTTGGTTTGTTTGAATTCTCCACCTTCCACATGTCATCCTCTACATCATATTCATCCTCAATGGAATCCTCATTGTCAGTTGCTACCTCCCCCTTTTATTCTTCCTCATAATCAACCAATTTTTTTTCATTATTTTTTTTATCATACAACCAGCCAACCTATTCAAGCATCTACAATTAGCACGTCCACTCTTACTATCATATTTGACTCTCTCCTCCTCATAATTACTAGCCACTCCTTGAATGGTAATTTTGTGCTTTTTTATCCAGGGAGGAGGGTCTCTAGGATTTCCTTTTCTTCTTCATGTCAAAGGTGGCATCTGGGAGTTTATCATTAGCCACCAAGCCCATGGTGGGGGTAGTCGAGGAGGTGGGGTGAGATAGGGCTTTAGTAGTAGAAGGTATTTACAGGTGTTTATTTTTGCCTGTCCCTGGGGAGTCAAGAATTGTAGCAACATGGAGCAAGTCAGAGCATAGGGCTTCGGGAGCTTCACTAACCATAAATAGTCTAAGCAAGCAAAGGGCTAGGTGAAAGTGGTACAGGAGGAAAATTAGGCCTTGGTGGAGGGGTATAGTTTTTAGGCCTAATTTTTGGCCAAATCTAAAGCATCATGAATAGAAATTTCCAAAGAAGTTTGTACAAAAAATGAAAGAAAGTGCCAATCATGGTTACTAAAATGATTAAGCAAAGGAAGATGGTAATAGTAATACACTTTGAATCTTCCTTCTAAGGTAAAAAAAATCATTAACATTAGAAAAACCTAACTCCATGGGTCTAGTAATTTAGCCCAAGAAAAACCTTTGTGAAGCTTGACCGATTCCTCATCCTCCTTGAAGAATTGGGCTAATATTTCATTGTTTGTAACCCTACTCTACTCCTTCCATTTTCTCACCCTCGTAGAAAGACCCATCGGTTTCCCAATGACCTCACTTTTTTCAAACGAAACTCAACCCATAGTAACCCTCCTATCTACCCAAGACTTAGTAAACTAACATGATAAGTTTTCATCATAGTCATTTTGTATTCAATAAAAGGCGCTACCCTTCTCTCTCTACAGATATGTTAAACAAGGGGGTTCCCTTTGAACTCAACAAGAGTGCAGTTGGGTAAGTTGTTACACATACACAAATATCTTTAATTAGAATTGAAATTATTATTGAAAGGGAATAGAACTTTGATAACAAATGAAAATCAATAAAAATGGTTCCTTTTAATAAAGTATTCACCTAGTATGTTGGGGTCCCTAAAAAAAAGGAAATTACTCTTTGATTGACATTAAGGGATGTTATTGACTATTGTTGTCATGTTAGTTACTTGTTTGAAATTTTATTGCTTAAAGTTAATAGTACAATTACATAGAAAAAGCAATTGACTCTTTTCATTTATAATTTTTATTTTTGTTGATACTAGCCTTGATTTCATATTCATTTATTGGTTTCTTCATGTTTATCATAATGGTTATTGTTATTCTAAGTTTGTTATAATGATCTACCAAACTATTTTGTAACTAGAGTAGAGAAAAATTGGATGCTAGTGAGATTTAGTAGTTTTTTAACTTTGGTTTTAGCTAGGGTTTTACATTTTAACCTTTAATGAAATAAGTAGCAAAAGAACTAATGAAATGGCAACAAGATTAAGATCCACGATTCTTTTTGTCTTTACCTCTAGTAACAAAGAAGTTAAAGTTTGTCATCTTGGCTAAATCATACAAAAGCTAGAATCTTCAAATATTTTTTCTCTTTGTAGATTAGAAAGCCTTAGAAGAAGCCTTCTTTAGGAAAGACATTATTTATAAATTTGAGTAGCAAAATAAAGTTCGTGACAAAATTAAAGATTAATCCAACTTTTGAAAAAATAAAGAAAATTAATATTGGGTGTCTTAATTCCGCAAAGAATAGTAACATCAACTAAGATGCCTACAATTGCATATTACAAAAATAACAAACAAAAAAATAATAATGAGAATGGATCATTAACCTTGAGAAGGAACTTATAGCTCATCAAAAGATGCAATCTAGTTACATAATTGTTTGGGGTTGAGAAGGTAGTGGAAAAATTAAGATTAACCATAACTTTCACCTCTATATATGGTTGTCTATAAAAGTAGATGATGTTTATAAAATATTATTTTGTTACCACCCAATTTTTTTATACATCTATTTTTTAGATCATATATGTGAAAAAATCAGTCTTATTAAAATTTGAATTACTTCGTCACATTTTTGTCCTTCATCAATTGTTCATTCTTCTTTTGTTTGATGTTTTTTAATTACTCACACTATTCGAAACGTTAGATGTGAATTTCTATCACGAATAAAAATCTAACAATAGTATTTTGTTACTGAATTGCTTGTTCAAAAATTAAAAATAATATTTTAAATATATTTTAACATAATTACAAATTAAAAAAATTAATTTTATAAAATGACATAAAATAAATATAGAACAAATAAACTTAAATGAAAAATAAAAAAATAAAATAAAAAATTTATATAAAAACATGTACCAACAAATCTTTAAAATATTTTTTTAAAACCCTCACCAAAGAAAAGTCTTATATTATTATATTATCATTCAAAAAATTTATTTTATACATGTTGTCAGTCAATTTTGTATATATGTTATTGATATAATCAATCAAAAACTAAGTAAAACTTCCACTACTAAAATATATTCAATAACTATATAATATTATTTATAATTTATCAACTATGCAATAATGATCTTGAGATGTTCATAAATTTATATTAAATAACTATTATAAACTTGTCCACCTTATTTTTGGCCTCTATAAACTTTTCCACCTTATTTTTGTCCTTTTCTATGACTTATTTCATGTTTAATTTCGCCATGTGAAATTTAGAATGTTGACAAGATAGCTCTTACCGAAATAAAATGCTTTAAGATTAGAGTTAGGATTGAATAATAAATTATTATAATAATAATCATTTTGTTTGATTAATTGAATTTAGAATGAAAATTGAATAAGTAAATAGTTGGTAATTGTACTAAATGAATTTTTATTTATTGTACATGTATCTTAAGAGAGGTGGTACATAGAAATATAGTTAGGAATTTTATTAGGCAAGGATTTATTCTTCTTTGGTCAAGCGTTTAAGGAGACTAACTCATTCAATTTGACATAATGATTGAGGATAATAAGTAAACATGTGACGATGCCTAAAATGATGTGTAATTTGATAATGCTCTTAAAGACGTACCATGGTGATGTTTTTCCAACCTCCCTAATTATTTCTAAATAAAATGATAGTTTTTATAAACAATAGCATAGCCGACAATTCCACACAAATGTGGATTAAGCGACCTCACAATAGCTAGTGAAAAAGGTTGACAAAGTTTAAATTTAAATATTTAAATATTTATGTTTAGATTCACATGCATAGAAATAACTAAGGTTAATATTGTGTCATAGATATGATCCAAGGTGATAAATGGGAGATCTAGGGATTGAGAATGGTTTGTGTGAATGAGTGATGATGGGTACAAGTTGGGATAAGTTCATGTGCAAATTTTATCCAAGAATACAAAAATCATTCACTTTTAATTGCATAAATAACACTTTAATTGAAGGCCAAAATATAAGGAAAAAATGCATGGGTATGTGAGTACATTATATGCTCACTTTAATTTGCATGCAAACTACTATGAGGATGAAAGTCAAAGTAAAACAATCAATCAACGTGGAAAGTAAATATATCAAACATTCAAAGAATATAGATACACATGACAAATCTTGTACTGCTATGAGGATGAAAGTCAAATTAAAACAATCAATCAACATGGAAAGTAAATGTATCAAACATTCAAAGAATATAGATACACATGACAAATCTTGTACTCTCCTTGTAATGAATGTTCCATGAGAAAACTACAAAATAAAAGAAAATACAATGAGTGGTAATTATCACACATTTAAAGCAAACACTTACAAAAATTGCAATAAAATATATTTAGAAATAGTAAAGGTAAAAAGGAGAAGGGGAAGACATTTTATCCAAGCAAGAAGGGGTAAAGATTTGATTAAGTAATTTCAATTGATTAACATTACAAATATCAGCCTGTATTAAAAAGATGGAGAGGAAGAGGAGGAGCGGGAGCGGGCGCTACTCAAATTTTGAATTGGGTAATGGGCGGGAAAATATTCTGGATCGTACTTGAGGTGCAAGAAGGACAGGTTTGCTGCAGGGTTTCAAAGGTAAATACTGGCTGAGTCAGAACTACAAAAAGAACACGTTATGCCCTGCATACCTAAACCCATTAGTTTCCTTGTGTTGAAAATATGGGTCCCTCTTTTGCTTTATGTTGCTTTGTTTTATGTTTTGGCTGACAACCCAGAAATCCCGAGGTCTCCGTTGTTTGTTTTTGCTTTGGCCTACCCCAGAACACCTGAACCCCGGAGTCCCGAGGTTGGTCTGCTTTGTTTGTTTGTTGGTGTTCAACCCCAAAGTCTTGAGGTCTCTTTATTTTTGTTTTTTGCTTTGTCAACCTCAAAACCCCGGAACCCCGGAGTCCCGAGGTTGGTCTCTTTTTTTTGTTGGTGCACAACCCCAGAGTCCCGAAGTTTTGAGGTTGTGCCTTGTCTTTTTCCTTTTTGTGGAAGCCTCGAGACTTCGAAGTCCCGAAATCCCAAGTTCTTCGCATTATGTTTTGTTTTGTTTACCTCGGAACCCCGGAGTCCCGCAGTCCCGAGGTATGTTTTGTTTTGTTTACCTTGGAACCTCGGAGTCCCGCAGTCTCGAGGTATGTTTTGTTTTGTTCACCTCGAAACCCCGGAGTCCTAAGGTCATTGGTTTGCTTGCATGTTTTGTGCACCCCAGACCCTCGGAGTTCTAAGGTGATTTTCCGTTCTTTGTTTTGCTTCGACTCTGGAACCCCAGAGTCTTGAGGTCTTGTTTAAGGCGTCATACAGATGAGGTTCGTGGGGGTGGGGGGTATAAATAGGAAGAATGAACTTTTCAAATTTCATTTGTACATTCAACTTTCCAGAGCTCTTGCCTTTGACCTTCCCACTTCATGACTTTGTCCCTCTAAGATCCTTTTGTGTTCTTGGGCAATTGCCCTCACCACGTTGGTGATTTTTTCTTGCCTTTCTTATTGTTCCCTAGTTTAGATCTTCTTGTTTTGTTAATTTTCTTGTTTGTCTTTGTCATTTTTGTGTCTTGTTTTTAGTTTCCCACATGCCCTAGTTTTTCACCTTGGAACTCCGGACCCTCGGAGTTCTAGGTTAGGTTGTTCTTCCTCGACCCTGGAACCTCAGAGTCCTGAGGTTGGTCTTGTTCCTTGTGCATGTTGACCCTGAAACCCCGAAGTTCCGAATTGGCTTTTTGAAGAGTAATGCCACGGACCCCGAAACCCCAGAGTTTCGAGGTCCGTCCCTTTTGAGCCCACTATGTTTAAATCCCAAAACCCCAGAGTTCTTGAATGTCTTTTTGGTATCTTATGGATTTATCTCGGGACCCCGAAACCTCGGAGTCCCGAAGTTAACCTCACATCTCAAACTTGAAACCCCGGAGTTCCGGACCCTTTTGTACTATATCAAGCTCGGAACCCCAGAACCTCGGAGTTCCGGACTTTGTATTTTAAGCCTAGATACTCCGGAACCCCAGAATTTTGAGGTCATTTGTTTAAAAAGGAGTTATCTACCTTGGAACCCCAGAACCCCGAAGTCCCGAGGTGGATGAATTTTTTAATGTTTTTATACAATGGATAAATGTTTGGTTCTTTCTTGCAAATTGAAGTGATTAGATGGACCCAACTCCCAGCAAGAGAGGCAAAGAGAGACAAATTTCCCATAACAATGAAGTACCATTACCAGGGGCAAGTCTATGTGTCAAAATCGGATGATCAGATCAAATGGGTCACGAACACTGAGATAGGCCACATTGAAATTGAGGATATCAGAGCGCAATTGGAGAAGTAAAAGTTAGAGGCCCCATTGAGAAGAATTAAGAGATCAGGCCTAGTGGAAGCTACTATCTTCCCACAGTCAGTACAAGCCCCTGAATTTATCATGACAATTGCTAAGTTTTATGATCCTGATACTAGGAAATGCATAGATGCACAAGGCAAGACAGTGATTGATTTGTCTCCAGACATGCTAGGATTTGTGTTTGGGCTCCCCACAAGAGATGAAATATTCCTTTCTACTGAAGAACAAGTTGTGGGAGTATGGAATAGTAATGTGACCTCAAACAAGAGACACATGAATGGGAATTGAAGAAGAAAAGAGAGAAGGCAGAGGAAATTTTGAAAAAGTATAAATTTAGAATCAAGCATGTTGTTGATCCTCTTGCTGAAGAAGTTGTTGGCATTTGCATGAAGATTGCATTAATGATATGTTATGTTGTCATTGATGTCAATTAACCAGTAATGATATTGTTGATATTGTTGTAATATTATTACTATAACTGGTAGGAAGAATTTGTGGAGTGAACCGGTAACCAGTGTAAACCTTATCTATTGATGTAACTGATAAACCCTAACTGATTAAGTCTGGTGAATTGGTTATATTGGTTTATGATCTAATGATGAGTAGTAATGATTATGACACATATGATTATTGTATGAAGACAATTCCAAGAGATTTTGGTGAGTTGTTGTAACAGTTTTTGTCTAGGGAATGAGAAAATGTATTGCATCTAATGAAAGCACGTGATGAGTTACTAAGTTCGATGAAGTGGTGATCAAGGAGCGATCAAGGCTTTCTTGATTGATGTGAAGAGATTTCTATGTAATCCAACGGTCATACTTGAACTGATTTGTTTGTAATCTCTATGAGAATTAGGTTTTTGTTGTGTTACCGACCTGATTGATTTGTTTATAAGGTCGATGAAGTTGTTTAGTTTAATGAGTTGGCAAAGAGTGAGCACAGATCAGTTGAGTGTGTGGTTGCCGAACTAGATGATGTGTCTACAGTTTGAGTAAAGGCAGATAGGAGCATGAAATGGATCTGATGAAGCAAGTGTAGTGCTATTCAGACAGATTATCAAACTCTTATTGTTTTTTAACAATTACAGCATAATTGAAATCCCCTAACCGGGTAAGCTCTAACAAGCTTGGTGTTATTCAAATCCTCTAACAAGGTGATCCATTAGATTGGATTTTCAAATCCTCTACCAAGGTTACTCCTTACAGGGTGATTCCTAATAGGATCAGTTCTTAACAGGACTTTTTGTAAAGCTTTAACAGGCTAGGCTCCTAACAAAGCGAACTTCAAAAGAGTTTAGATAGTTATCTTGTGAGTCTCATCTCACCGTGGTTTTTACCTATTTTGGTTTCTACGTCAAAAAAAATTGTGTCAAGTGGTGAATGTTTTTGTGGCTATGTTTTTACGGTTGATTTACTTAACTACTTACCTATTTTGATAAGTCATGATAACCGGAAGCATTGAGAAATGAAGAAGTTGTTTACTGTTAATTTTTTGTAACAGACAGCTGGTTTATCCTATGAGTTTTTATCTTGACAGAGGTATTACATTGTTAGTTCTAAGTTTACTTTGAGAGAATAATTTTTGAGATTGGTGAAGTTTGTATTAGTTTTTCTATCTACTGATTCACCCCCCCCCCCCCTCTCAGTAGTTGACCAGATACTTATTCTTTCATCATACCATCAATTGGTATCAGAGAATTTCAAGTCCTCTAAGGTATAAGCCTAACAACTTGAGGTAAAGATCTTGCAGATCATGATGAGAAGGAAGGTCTGAAGTTTAATAGAGAGAACTACAAGATATGGAGTGACAGAATGAAAATTTATATCAAGAGTCTCGGAAGTCATTATTGGGAACATCTCGATACTAAGTATGTTGCACCTACTGGGATGTTGATTGATGATCAGAAGAAAGAGCAACAAGAAAATCATCAAGCACTGGAGGCTATTATCAGTTCTTTGTCTGATGTAGAGTATGTAGATGTACATGGTCTTAAAACTACATATGAGGTATGGAAAAAACTTGAAGATATTTATAGCAGTGATGAACATGTTAAGATTGCTAAAGAAGAGAGTATAAGAGGAAAGTTTGATGAAATGCGGATGGCTGAAGGTGAGAATATCCAGTAGTATGGTCAAAGGATAAAAGAGATAGTTGGTGAAATTAAGAGTGCAGGAGGTAAAGTGGAAGATTCTACAGTGATCACTAAGGTATTGAGGACCCTGCTACTGGTCTACGCTATCCGAGTTGCAGCTATTCAGGAGTTGAAGTCCATTGACAAAACTAAGGTAACTCTTGACTCCATCATTGGAAAGCTTACTGCTTTTGAATTAAATGGTTATGATGGTAGTGTACAGAAATCTATGTCTGCATTTAGAGCTTTTGTTTCTAGCCCATCTATGAGGAAAAGTAGAGATGTCAGTCATAGTTATGAACCCAGATCCAGCAGAGAAGTTGATGATGAAGACAGTTTAGTTGAGCTTAAAGCATTGTTGGCTAAGTAGTTGCCTATAGTTATAGGTAAATATAGAGGCTAATTACCTTTGAAATGTTATGCATGCAACAAGTTTGGGAACATTGCTGCTAATTGTCCTAATGGTGATAATGAGCACAAACGAGAGAAAATCAAGAAACATAAGGGTAAAGGTAAAAGAGATTGTCTTATTGTTGTTGATGGTAGTATCACCGATGAGGAATCTGATGGTGATGCTAATGAAGACATTGTGTTTGTAGCCATTAAAGAATAGATGTCAAACCAAAAGGCATTAGTATCCAGGATGGATAACTCTAATGATTGGATCATTGATAGTGGTTGTTCACATCACATGACCCGTGATCGAAGCAAATTTCTTTCTCTGAAGGAATTTGATGGCGGAGTTGTAAGATTTGGTAATGACTCACCTTGCATGGTTAAAGGTAAGGGAACTATTTCTCTTAATGGAAAGAGTAGTGCAGATGATGTCTACTAGGTTGAAGGTTTAAAGCTTAATATTTTGAGTGTGGCACAACTCAATGACAGAGGATACCCATTGGAGTTTAAAAATGGTATGTGCAAAATCTATGGCACTAAAGGTGAATCGATTGCAACCGGGAAGCAAAATAAAGGTAACTTGTTTCACCTTAATCCTAAAGTCAGCAACTATTTAATTGCAAAGATAGATGATAGTTGTCTTTGGCATAGGATATTTTGTCATATAAACTTGGATAACATTGTTAAAGTGAGTAAGTCTAAGACAGTGAGAGGTTTGCCTCAATTAGAAAAACTAGTTAATGCTCTATGCAAAGACTGTCAGTTGGGAAAGATGACATCCTCAACTTTCAAGAGAAAATCTTTTTCAGCTGAACATTTGCTAGATTTGGTTCATACGGATATTTGTGGACCAATAAGAACAATAAGTATTCAAGGTGACATATATTTTATGATCTTCACTGATGATTGCTCAAGGATGATGCGGGTCACATTCTTGAAGGATAAGATTGAAGCTTTTGGTAAGTTCAAGGCATTCGGGGTCTTAGCTGAGAAAGAGAGTGGTAAGAAGATAAAGTGTCTGAGGACAAATCAAGGCGGTGAATTTACTTCTAAGGAATTCACTAGGTATTGTGAAGAAAATGGTATCAAACGGAAGCTTTCTGCACCTAGGACACCACAACAGAATGGTATTGCAGAGAGAAACAACTGGTCAGTTGTTGAAGCTGCTAGGATGATGTTGATACAAGGAGGTGTAGCAAAAACTTTTTGGAGAGAAGTTGTCAGTATAGTTGTCTACACTATGAATCGGATTCTGGTAAAGAGAGGTAAGGACAAGACTCCTTATGAATATTGGTATGGTAGATCACCTGATGTTAGTTATTTCATAATATTTGGAAGCAAATGTTTTATTAAGAGAGGTGATTATATTAGCAAATTTGAGGTTAAAAGTGATGAAGGTATATTTATTGGCTATTCCACCAAGAGTAAGGCCTACAAGTATTTTAACAACCAGACACAGAGAATTATTGAGGGTGTTGATGTTCGAGTAGATGAAAATCCTAAAGTCTCAGAGGAAACCAGTTCAGAGAATAAGGATGAATATCCTTGAATTTTGTTTTTGGAACCAGAAACTGTGAAATTTGAAACTGACAAAGCAAATAGTGATGTACCAGTTCAACTAGAACATATAAATTCAGAAGAAGATGATGATAATGAAGAAGTTGAACTTGAAGATATTGATCATGTTATTCCAAGATATGTGAGACTAAATCACAATCCTGAACAAATTATTGGGGATAAGGATGTTGGAGTACTAACCAAAAGAAGAATCAAAGAGAATTCTTGCATGATCTCCACTATTGAACCAAGAACTGCTAAGAAAGCATTTGGTGATGATCATTGGGTTAAAGCTATGGAGGAGGAATTAGATCAAATTGAGAAGATTAACACATGGACCCCAGTACACTGACCAATAAATAAAAATGTGATAGGTACTAAGTGGGTATTCAAGAACATGTTGAATGAAGATGGTTTTGTAGTTCGCAACAAAGCTAGGTTGGTTTGCAAAGGTTATGCACAAGAGGAAGGAGAAGACTATGGTGAGAATTTTGCTTCAGTGGCAAGACTGGAAGGTTTTAGATTTTACTTGCATTTACAGTACACAAGAAATTCAAGGTATACTAGATGGATGTTAAGTCTGCATTTTTGGATACTAGAAGAAGAAGTATACATTGAGTAGCCAGATGGTTATGCTCTGACTAATAAGAGAGACATGGTATGCAGATTGCATAAAGATTTATATGGATTAAAGTAGGCACTGAGAGCATGGTATGAAAGGCTTCATACACATTTGATGAAGATAGGATTTTTGAGAACCAGTGATGATAGTAACATTTATCTCACATCTGAAGGAGATAAAATACTAGTCAGCGAAGTATTTGTTGATGATATCATATTTGGAGGTAATGATGACATCAGCAATAGTTTTGCAGATGAAATGAAAAATGAGTTTGAAATGTCTTTAGTGGGTGAAATAAAAAATTTCATAGGCTTGCAAATACAGTAAATGAAGAACGGTATTTTTGTCACATAGTCTAAGTATGTGAAAGAGGTCTTGAAGACATTTGGCATGAGTGACTGTAAATCAGCTGGGACACCTATGGTTACAGGTTGTAAGTTGTCTAAGGAAGATGAGTCCAAATCTGTTGATGAGAAGGAATACAAGTCAATGATTGGGAAATTGCACTATGTTGTTCACAGTAGACCGGACATAGCTCATGTAGTTGGCATAGTTGCTAGATTCCAGAAGAATCCTAAGGAAACATATCTGATAGCAACCAAAACAATTTTTAGATATCTGAAAGGTACTGTTGATTATGGGTTATGGTATCCATATGGAGGAAATTTTGACTTGAAGGTGTACACAGATGCAGATTGGGCAAGAAATGTTGATGACCGGAAAAGCACAACCGGTGGAACATTTTTTCTTGGAGGAAGACTTGTTTCATGGAGTAGTAAGAAGAAGAGTTGTCCTTCACAATCTACTGTTGAAGCTGAGTATGTTGCAGCTTACATGAATTGTACATAGGCTATATGGATGAGGCACATTTTGGAAGGTTTTAAGATGAAGATTTCAGAACCTATAAAGATTTTATGTGATAATACACGTGCCATAAATATTTCCAAGAACCCTATTTTATACGCACGAACCAAGCATATTGAATTGAAGTATCATTTCTTGAGGGAAAAAGTACAGAGTAGAGATGTGATCTTGGAGCATGTTTCTACCAAGGAACAACTTGTAGATATTTTTACTAAACCTCTGCCTAAGATTACTTTTGAGTAGCTTAGAAGTTAGTTAGGGGTTGTCCCTCTTCATGAAGTCAATTAAGTATGATGTAGATTACATCAGTCCCGGAGCTACAATTTTACAGTAGGATTGGTGTAGAGGTGGATTTAATCCACAGGGGGAGCATCAAGTTGCAGATTGTTGATGATGCATAGTCAAATTTGACATTACATATTTTACTTTTAATTTGGCATTGTTGTCAAAGGGGGAGAAGAATTATGTGATTATGGGAAGGAGAACCAGTGACAAGCTGAAGACATGGAGAGCATGGTGAATACTTGGTAATGTAAACCGGGACTCCTATTCACAATCACGTAGAAATCAATGGTATTGATATTTGTATTGCCATCAATGCCAAAGGGGGAGATTGTTGGCATTTGCATGAAGACTGCATTAATGATATGTTATGTTGTCATTTATGCCAATTAACTGGTAATGATATTGTTGATATATTTGTAATATTTTTACTGTAACCGGTAGGAAGAATTTGTGGGTTGAACTGGTAACTGGTGTAAACCTTATCTATTGATGTAGCCGGTAAACCCTACCTATTATTTTTTTATTAACCCTAACCAATTAAGTCTGGTGAATTGGTTATATTGGTTTATGATCTAATGATGAGTGGTAATGATTATGACACATATGATTATTGTATGAAGATAATTCCAAGATAATTTGGCGAGTTGTTGTAATAGTTTTTGTCTAGGAAATGAAAAAATGTATTGCATCTAATGCAAGCATGTGATGAGTTACTAAGTTTGATGAAGCGGTGATCAAGGAGCGATCAAGGTTTTCTTGATTGATGTGAAGAGATTTCTATGTAATCCAATGGTCATACTTGAACCAATTTGTTTGTAATCTCTATGAGAATTAGGTTTTTGTTGTGTTACCGACCTGATTGATTTGTTTATAAGGTCGATGAAGTTGTTTAGTTTAATGAGTTGGCAAAGAGTGAGCACAAATCAGTTGAGTGTGTGGTTGTCAAACAGGATGATGTATTTGTAGTTTGAGTAAAGGTAGATAGGAGCATAAAATAGATCTAATCAAGCCCGTGTAGTGTTATTCAGACAGATCAGTAAACTACTATTGTTTTCTAACAATTACAGTAGAATTAAAATCCCCTAATTGGGTAAGCTCTAACAAGCTTGGTGTTATTCAAAACCTCTAACAAGGTGATCCATTAGATTGGATTTTCAAATCCTTTACCGAGGTTATTTCTTACAAGGTATTACTTCTAACAAGGTATTTATAGTCAATCCCTTAACTGGGTGATTCCTAACAAGATCAGTTCTTAACAAGACTTTTTGTAAAGCTTTAACAGGCTAGGTTCCTAATAGGTTGAACTTTAGAAGAGTTCAGATAGTTATCTTGTGAGTCTCATCTCACCATGGTTTTTACCTATTTTGGTTTCCACGTCAAAAAGATTTGTGTCAAGTGGTGAATGTTTTTGTGGTTATGTTTTCATGGTTGATTTACTAAACTACTTAACTATTTTGATAAGTCATGATAACCAGAAGCATTGAGAAATGAAGAAGTTATTTACTGTTAATGTGTTGTAACAACCAACCGGTTTATCCTGAGTTTTTATCTTTACAGAGGTATTACATTGTTAGTTCTAAGTTTACTTTGAGACAATGATTTTGGAGATTGGTGAAGTTTGTATCAGTTTTTCTATCTACTAATTCACCCCCCCCCCCACTCTCAATAGTTGACTGGATACTTATTCTTTCATCATACCATCAAAAGTTGCATGTATCATTAATAATTATAAATCTTATAAAAAGAAGTAGAAGATGAACCTACAATTACTAAAGATAGAAAGATTTATGAGAAGAGATTTTGCATGACTTCTCCACTAGCACTCCGATGGGAGCTCCAACTCATGTTCCAATTTTGAACAAAATTCTGCATGACTACGAAAGCCTGGCTCACATGGCATGTTCTTCGTAGTGATCACTAAACCTTTGTTTTGTAGTAGTTAACTGGAGTCTAGAGGCAGCAACTTGCAAGTTAACTGTGAGTCCTAGTTTTGAGTTCTTAAATTAGATTAGGTTTATTTCCTAGAAAGTAGGGTAGAAAACTCTATAAATTGAGAAGTTTGATTCATTTGTAAGAGTCCACAAATTGATGATTTGAGATCCACTTAGAAATTTTATATTATTTTGCAGATTGTTATGAACTTAAGTTATTTTTGTTACACATTATTTAAAATTAATACAAGAAACAACTTGTAGATTGCCTGATCTATGCATATATTCTACGAAATTGTTCTTTGTGGTCTGGTAATGTTTATTATTTTGAATTAGCAATGTGTTCTTATCTTCCGTTTATTTCTTTATGAAGCATATTGTACATATAAGTGGTGTATGAGAATTATTGAGGTAGATAATATTTTTGGTGATATTCTTTCCATGAGTTTGTGAAGTTGTTGACTTTGCAGGTTTACTGTGTTACTACTTATCAAGTTGCCATTAGTTTTATGTTCAAAGTTATTCTATATACTCTAGTCGGTTATCCAAGATATTCAGTCGGTATGCATAGTCCAGTCGGTTATAGAAGAAAGTAGTCTAAGAGCGTAGTATACACCGAGCAACAAAGATGACACACCGAGTTGATATACACCAAGTGAAACGTGTTACCAAATTTATTGAACCTGGACATACATATGAAAATGTGTTACAAGATCAAGGAACATCTAACCATTATCACATTGGAAATTGCACTTAAAGATTGTGTATGATTTTGAGGTCATCTAACCAATGAAATATTTTGCATGGTTATTCATTCAATAAAATATACTTGTAAGATCGAAGCAATGAATGGATCACCGACATAAGAGATCTATTTATACAACATGGATTAAGATCAGAAATATACATGTAGCATGATAGAAAGGAAGATATCGAAATATATGAAGCAAGACATGTGAAAGCACTAAGTGTTATGACTGTTATAGAGACACAGAGGTCACCGAGAAGGATTTCAGAGAACAGTCAAAGAACAGAGTAAACAAAAGGGTTTACCAAGTTACTATATGGGTTACCGAGGTATGCTATAAGCAAGGTAATCTTATTCTGAGCACATAGAATCTGCTATAACATTTCAGATGTAAAGTTGCAGATATTTGTAATGATCTTATTGTAATATTTTGAAGTTGTAAGAGAAACCTTTAACAAGGTAAAAGACTCTAATCAAGTCTATAAATTGTAAAGCCTCTAACCAAGTGCAGCATTTAGATTAAGTGTTGTAAAATCCTTTAGCAAGGTAGATCTAACAGATCTTGATACTCCTAATAGGGTAAGCTATCAGAAATAGCTAAACATGTAGCTATAACTGAGCAACCTTTATTATTGCAATAGTGAAGTTGTGGGTGCCATCCCCACTGCAATTTTTCTCTCTAACCAAGAGTTTCTGCATAGCCAAAATATATGTGTTATGGAGTGAATCATGTATGATTGTTATCTATTTGTTTTAGCTTTATATTATGTTACTGCACTATTCAGTTTATGCATAACAGTAAAGTTATTATTGAAGAAAGGTTTTGGACAACTGATTCACCCCTCCCCTCTCAGTACATTAGCTTTCCATATTGGGCCTAACAATTGGTATCAGAGCTTCAATCTTGGAAAAGGGTTTAACTACCTAAAGAGAAAGATCTTATCAATGGAAGGCTATAAACAATCTCAAAGGATTGTGTATCTGCAAGAAGAGCTAGATCATGCTAATCAAGTGATTGCAGACATGCAAAGACAAATGCAAAAATCTCTGAAAGTGAGAAGAAGATTATCTGATGATTTGTAGGAATCTCAAGAGTTAGTGGAACAAATTGAGAAAGCGTATGTCTAAAGAGACTGAAGAATTGATTGGAGTATTGAAAGAAAAGAACAAAGCACTGGCTGATCAACTAAAAGCAATGAAAAGAGAACATGAACATTTCAGCACACAGATGACTGAAAATATTGATGCATTGAGGACTGCCGAGGATAAGGTAAGAGATCTAGAAAGAGAGAAACAACAACTTGAAGTCTTAGCATCTGATAAGAATGATGAAATCACAAGGATGATTGGAATTCAACAAAACCTGTCAGATCAACTAGGTTATGCACATCATGAAGCAAATCTGAAAGATGATGAGAATCAAGCATTGAAACTTGAAGTATCAAGGCTGACCAATGAACTTGAAACAGAGAAGAAATCCAAAGAAACACTGAAGAAAAGTTATGAAGCATCAAAGATGTTGGATGAGCAACTGAATACAAGAAGACCCAACAAAGATGCAGGACTCGATTACAAAGGAAAAGACTCTACTGAGAAGAGAATTCATACTACCGAGAGAGGAGAATCATCAAAGCAAGCTGGAATCAAGAAGAACATCAAAAGAAAGAAGCCTATTTGCAACTACTATGGAAATCAAGGTCATACTGCCAACATATGCCAAATCAGAAAAGGTAAGCAACCGAATGTCACTAAATCCAATGGTTATTGTCATAATTGCAATAGATATGGTCACACATCTAATCAATGTAGGACAAAGTCTATTAACAATTATCAGAAGGCAAAATACAAAGGGTTTTGTAAAAACTGCAATAGATATGGACATAGTACCGAGAAGTGTTGGTTTAAGCAAAAGAACTATATGTGGTCTGCACACTGAGCAAATGCTAGAGGTTACCGGACTCACACAAATCCTTACCGACAATA
The DNA here is from genome assembly GCF_030272615.1 of Cryptomeria japonica. NCBI lineage: Eukaryota > Viridiplantae > Streptophyta > Pinopsida > Cupressales > Cupressaceae > Cryptomeria > Cryptomeria japonica. Next base: position 614,969,335 of record NC_081413.1, read on the forward strand.
TTCTGCAATACCATGGGATTACAATACAAGGATATGGTGTGAATGTTGTGGAAGATATGGACATATTAGTGCCAACTGTTTTATAAGGTTTGGGATGAACAACCGAAGATCATGGAGAAATCCTAGTATGGCATGTTTTCATTGTCACAAAGTTGGACACTTGGCTGGAGATTGCAGAGATTAGCCTAGAAAAGACACTGAAGAAATAAAAGACAAATTACAAATGATTTGGAAAAAGAAGGAAATTGTGTCAATTGATGAAAGCACCTTACCTACCAAGTTAGGTGCACCTATTCCAAATTAATCGGCAAAGGTATGAAGGGACTGCATTCTCTCAAGGTTAAATCTTAACAATTCCTATTCTATTATGTACTTAATTCAAAATCTGCATAGTTAAAGATGTATTAGTAAGTTTGAAATTCTATCAAAGTCGGTGAATACAGGAAACCTGCCAAGTCAGTAAATGAAGGAAGTTTGGTTACTCGGTTAAAGCAGAAAAAGGAAAGAAAGTTTAGTGGAACCGAGTGCATTTAATGTTTTTGACCTAACCCGCACAGAGCCCAATAAGGCATATTATGTACTTAAAGCATTTATGCGGTCATTTTTACTTACCAAGTTTTTGAGAGAGCAGAGCGAAGAGATTCAAAGGTGATCAAACCTCCTACAAAGCAAATTCAAGGTATTTACATCAATCTCAATGCATTGTTAAGCTGGTTTACTGATCTTATCAAGTTGTTATTATCTACTAAGTGTGAAGCGTCTGTCATTTGAAATCCTGAAACCCTAAGGATCTTTTGTTAGTTCTTATCTAAAATATACAAATGGCACCTAAGATCCAAGATCCCATTGTTGTCAAGAATGTTGAAAAGCCCTCACTAAAATACTCTTTGACTCCCAAATTTACATCTGAACCAGATGACAAAACCGCATTTTCACTCATCCCGGATAGAGTGTTACTAGTCAAGGATGTGAGATTCTTCACCAAATGTCATGTTGAAGAACTTGGTCATGTTGAAATCAAAGACACATATGATGAATTATGCACAGATGGTAAATTGAATAGCAAGTTTGAGCACATTAAGATCAAGGGATTAACTGAAGCCCTAACCTATCTCCATGTGTTCAAACCCCAGTGGGTCAAGTTTGTTCTGAGCAGAGTTCATGATGATTTCATGTGGTTAGAAGAGCAATCATTTAAAATTACCAAGGAAATCATTCATCTGATTACCGGTTACCCTATTTATGATTATGCCCGAGCTCAAAAGATGATATCACAAAAGGAATTGATCAGTTTAACCGGAGTAGAATCAAATTGCAGAGGATTGAAATTGAACAATGTCATCGATCAAGAACTAAAATTTGCCATTAGAGTAATAGGCTATTGTTTCTTCCAATCGGCAAGGAAAAACAGTGTACCATGTGCAACAGTAGACCTAGCATACAAAATTGTGAAAAAGGGAATGAAAATTGATCTATGTGAGGTGTTGCTGAAATACCTGTTTGAGAATATGAACACCATTAGGAAGCTCAAGAAGAACAACTCGGCAAATACACTAAAGTTTGGATCACTACTTGTATGCATGTTTTTCTATTTCAAAAAATTATTTCCATCAGTTGGTAAAGTTGTTTGGGAACTACACTGACCAATCACCCATCAGATTAATGACTTCATTAAGAAGTTAGGTGATAATTTCAATGATATTATGGATGATTACTTTAGTAAGTTCCAAGAAAAAATGCATAACAGGTATAGAATTCCACCCTAGCTAGTGGAGAAATACAAAAATGACATATGTTTCGAAGTAGACACTAATTACTATTATGTGAATGTTGTGGAACCAAGAACTCAATCTTTGTCACCGATGGGTTATGAGATTGATTTTGATATCACACAACAACAAATTGATGCACTTCTTACATTGCCAAGACATGCTACCGAGCTGAGGTATGGAACCTATGAAGAAGTAAAGAAAAAGGTAAAAATGAGCATTGTAGTACCCAAAGCTACAAGAAAGGCAACAAAGATGATAAAGGCATTATCAGAGAAATTCAGAGAAGACTCTTCCTCCACACTTGTCAAAGACACTTTAGCCATTACCAAAGAGGAATCTGAAGCCCAAGAAGCAGCTATAACATTGAGCACTGAATTGCCTAAGGAGAAAGTGTTGAAAAGAAAGAAACAAGACACATCAAAGGCCTCACCGACTCCACCAGCAATGTGACCTAACACTAGAGCATCTATAGCTTCACCGAGTAAGAAAGCAAAGAGTGTTACTACTCCTAAGATAACAAAGACCTACAAGAAATCTACTCGGAGACTCATTTTGGCAAAAGAGTCTAGTGACACCGAATCTGAGGATGCAAGCAAATTTCAGATTATCAAGAGCAAGAAGGTAAATGTACATAGTGTTGAAAATTTTTGTGCTAATCTGAAAGAATATGGTGGATTTGGAGGATTTAGATATGTTAAGTATGAAACCAGGAATAATGATGAAAAGAGACAAATTGAAGAAGTTGTCATCTGCACACTTCTAAAATTTTGGTTGGCTCCATTGGAACTATCTAAGTCACTTCCAAATGAATTATATTTACATATTGACAATAGGTGGAAGTATGCAATGGACTCGGGGAAACAAATCAGAGAAAGAAGTTCAGTACATCTCTTTCCTGACATGTCACTAGCTAAAATAAAGGAGCATCTGACAACCTACAACTCAAAGTTTCTCGTCAAACAAAGAGCCTTAAAACTGATGAATGGGTTGTATATTGAAGTGGAAAATGAGACAAAAGCACAATGGCAGGAAATCTTTAAAATCAAGGATGCTGGTGAGCAAGCCACAGTTGAACTTGTTGATGTCACCAAGCAAGATCCTAATGTTACTGAGCGAGACCTTGCTGACACCATTCAAATAGATGAAGATATCATGGATACAGAGGCACCAGAACAAGAAATGATAGAAGGCAATGCATATGCAAAACTTGTATCCAATGAATCAATCTTGGAACAAGTTCAACCTCATCCACCGGTCAATCAACCTGTCTCAACCAAAACCCCTCAGGATACGGATCAAGGCATCGAAGGTCACAAGTCTACAGTAGGAGAAGGTACTACTCAAGAACAGACATCTCAAGTACCTTCTAGCACTGAAAATGTTGAAATTGAGACACCGAGTACCAAGACACCAAAGGACTCTACAGAGGCTAAAGAAACCAACCAAAGTGTTTCCTCTACCGAGTAACCTACCGAGGGTCATCAAGCCTCACAAGCCATTGTCTTAGTTCCATTGGTGAAAGGTAAAGAAAAGAAGATGAAAAAGCATAGTTTTAAAGTTGATTTGTCAAAACCAATAGTGTTGCCCAATGTAGACATATCAAAATTAAAGGGGCAAGCACTCATTGATTTCGGTGAACTATGAAAAGTAAAGGTCGAACAAGAGAAGCAAATGGCGATTCAAAAGAAAAATAAAGTACTTCAGAAGATAAAAGTACTCTTAATAGATATGCTACCTGAAGCTACAGTGTTAACAGATGCAGCCATCCACATTCAACTGGATGAACTCCTAACAAAGATAGAGACATCTAGAGTAGATGCATCGGAATATTTGAGCAAGCTAAAAGACAAAGAGCTCACTACAAAAATGATAAAAGAGGTACAGAAAGCTATAGCTATTGGCAAAGTTAAACTTGTCAAATTTATTGTTGAGTTGACTCCTCAACTCAAGCACATTCTTTATCTATTTTAGAAACTCTGTACATTTTCTTTATTCATTAAAGACATCAAAAATAAAATAGAAGCAATTGAGAAAGAGATCACTGATCTCTCAAATAAGTTGACCACAGAGCCAAATTCAGTTCAAAATTTCTATACAAAGCTACAACAGCTCATGGCTCAACAATTGGACCTCAGAAATGAAGAACACAAGATCAGGATGGACATAATGACACTTCAGACATTATTCCTTCCTCATCTTTCATCCATCCAAGAACAAATCAACCGAGCCACATACCTATCTACTACACCAGAGGGAAGCACTCTAGATGGCTTAATATCGTTATTGGCTAATATTCAAGCGCAAAATTCTTTAATGGATAGTGTAAAGGATGCACTCTCTATCGCTCTTACCAAAGCACGAACCAAGTAAAAATCCATTTTTGACTAGTTGCCACCACCAAATGGTAACTAAGTCTTGATGTTTATCAAAAAGGGGGAGTGATACAGTATTAAGGGAGTGATATAGTATTCAAATTATCAAACAAAAGGAGTGTACTATACAGGGGGAGTATACCGAGTAGAGTGAGCAGAGTATCCAAGTGCAGAGTACCAAGTAATAAACAGAACAGTAAGCAAAGAATGAGTGCAGCACACAAAACATTGACCACCAAGCATGCAAAATCAAAAGCTTTGTACAGTATATCAATAAGGGGAGTATATCTGGATTTACTATTTTATTGACTATTGTATATACTATCAGTATAGTCAAATTTTGCAAGTATATAGATTATTGAGTTATAACTTTGAAAGTAGTTTTTGTCAAACATCTCAACTAATGTCAAAAGGGGAGAGTGTTACTACTTATCAAGTTGCCATTATTTTTATGTTCAAAGTTATTCTATATACTCTAGTCGGTTATCTCTACTAAGATATTCAGTTGGTATGCACAGTCCAGTTGGTTATAGAAGAAAGTAGTCTTAGAGCATAGTATACACCGAGCTGTCTACTGAGTATCATTCCATGTCTACCGAGCAGCAAAGTTGACACACCGAGTGAAACATGTTACCAGATTTATTGAACCTAGACATACATATGAAAACGTGTTACAAGATCAAGGAACATCTAACCATTATCACATTGGAAATTGCACTTAAAGATTGTGTATGATTTTGAGGTCATCTAACCAATGAAATATTTTGCATGGTTATTCATTCAATAAAATATACTTGTAAGATCGAAGCAATGAATGGATCACCGACATAAGAGATCTATTTATACAACATGGATTAAGATCAGAAATATACATGTAGCATGACAGAAAGGAAGATATCAAAATATATGAAGCAAGACATGTGAAAGCACTAAGTGTTATAACTGTTACAAGGACATAGAGGTCACCGAGAAGGATTTTAGAGAACAGTCAAAGAACAGAGTAAACAGAAGGGTTTACCAAGTTACTATATGGGTTACCAAGGTATGCTATAAGCAAGGTAATCTTATTCTGAGCACATAGAATCTGCTATAACATTTCAGATGTAAAGTTGCAGATATTTGTAATGATCTTATTGTAATATTTTGAAGTTGTAAGAGAAACCTTTAACAGGGTAAAAGACTCTAATCAAGTCTATAAATTGTGAAGCCTCTAACCAGGTGCAGCATTTAGATTAAGCGCTGTAAAATCCTTTAGCAAGGTAGATCTAATAGATCTTGATACTCCTAACAGGGTAAGCTATCAGAAATAGCTAAACATGTAGCTCTAACCAAGCAACCTTTATTATTGCAGTAGTGAAGTTGTGGGTGCCATCCCCACCACAGTTTTTCTCTCTAACCAAGAGTTTCTGCGTAACCAAAATATATGTGTTATGGAGTGAATCATGTATGATTGTTATCTATTTGTTTTAGCTTTATATTATGTTACTGCACTATTTAGTTTATGCATAACAGTAAAGTTATTATTGAAGAAAGGTTTTGGAGTACTGATTCACCCCTCCCCTCTCAGTACATTAGCTTTCCATATTGGGCCTAACATACTGGAGGTCTGTTGTTGAATGCTAATTTGGATAATATCTAATAATTTTGGATTGCAGGGAACTAGTTGAGTAGTTTGTTAAGTTGTTATTGAATTGTTTTCATTGTTGTTTTCTTGTTTCCCTATCTCTTGTATTTTATTTCCAAAAGAATCTTAAAACCATAAAATACAAAAAAAAAGGAAGTGAAGTTATTAACGATTAGTGGGATTTAGTTTTAACTAGCAAACCCTTTAACAGGTACAACCACTTCAACCATTGGGCTTCCCATCACCGTCGAGACCCGACTATAGAGACCTTGGAGTGATTAGTTCCCCAGAACTTATTGGTTTTTAGAAGAGGTAGTGAGTGTTCATATTGGCTACCTGACTATCGGCGAGTGTGTCAAAATAGTCATCAACAAAAACATCAGCAATTCCATGATTTGACGGGTAAGATAAGACAACAGAAACCCAACCCTAGGGTTGTTTTTGACATATGTGATGGATCTCCTCGATCGGTAAATAGGGCTCATTCTAAAAATCTTGACGAAAGATTGTAGCAAAACTAGAGTTCCAGTTATCATGGCAAGAGTAGGACCATATCTGATAAGTGCATAGACACTTTTTGGCATCTCCCACTTTAGTTTCATGGCCAAACAATATTTCTGTCAAAAACCCTAAATTTATTTCCATTCCAAATAACATCTTGATCCAAAATAGGTCTTCAGTGGGAGAAGATTTAAAGGCAATAAAAAATAATAGTGCTCCCTTCATACCAAAGAAAACTAGCAAACCCTGGAGAAAAAAGGTGTCGCAAACTGAGAATGACACGCCCTTGGATCATCTCATGGAGAGAGATGTTGATGGCAGATTCATTAACATCAATTATAAAATTGCCTTGCCATACAAGTTACTCTCTTCTCAGATCAAATTTTTAAGGGAAATGACACTCATAGGTAAATTCTGGGACCAAAATCTTCAGCTTTCTGATATTATGGAATGGGCAAAAAAATTGTGGATAGGGGTTAAGACTATGTCCTTCATAGATTCACAATCAAAATTCTTTATTATTTTATTTGATTCAAAAGATAAGAGAGATGCAGTCCATAAACATAACGGTTGGTTTTTTATGGGATTGGGGCTTTTTACTTTGCCTTGGGTTCCAAATTTCAAGCTTGATTCAAATTTGTGTCAATTCATGCCTTTCAGGATATCATTCCCATACTTACCTTTAGAATATAGATATTCTGATATTAATGAAATTTTGGCAAATAAGCTTGGAATTTTTATAAAACATGATTTGATCCCATTTGAGTTTATCATTTTCTAGTCAGAGTTTGCCTTCTTCTTAATCTTCCAAATCCATTTCCTACCTCAATTTCTATTCAAATCTAGTGGGGTATTTGGGGTCAGAAAATAGAAATCCAAAATGCTACATATGTAGATCAACATCAAAAATATTTGGGTCACTATAATACTTAATGTCAAGGCACTAATCAGCAAAGGATTTTTGTGTGTAAAGATCATACTTCATATCCCTTTTAGTGATCTTTATATTTGAAAGAGAACAAAGGTCAATATGAGGATAAGAATTGGGCGGTGAGCCTTCATTCCCGCCGCTTAAGGTACAGGATAAGTTGATTTCAAATATTTCTTTTGAGTCATTATTTAAGGCTATCTGTCCAGATGTTTCATCTGTGTCTCCTAATCAAAAAGGCCTAACTGAACTCAATTTTAAGTTGATTTGCAATGCCCTCTTTGATGTATTTGTTAAGGCTTTTCTCCCATCTATTCAAAGGAAGCACAAGTTCTTAGGTTTTGATAGGTGCAGAAACTTTGGAAAGTCTTTCTACTCTAGTTTTTCTTTGGATGGACCACTCTGGCTACATAAATTATTGGGTCCTAGTCAAAATATGTTCAATATTTCACATGGACTCTAATCTCACTTTCAATTGGAAAACATTGTACAAAATTTGATTTTCCAGAGTCGCCCAATTGATGTTGTTTACAAACAGACATTCTCTCCTTCCTTGCAGCTTGTTAAATCATGTAGAAAGAAGTCAGAAGAAGAGCTTCAAAGAATGGCGGATGAGTTGATTTTAAGTGTGGCTTCCCAACGTTTTGATGAAATTGCTCAAGAGGAAATGTTGGGAAATTATGCTAATTATGTGCACCCACTAGGTCATGATGATAAGGTTGGATCTACCCTGAGTGGTAAAGTTGATATTCTGTCCCAATTAACCAAATTTGATAGACCTGAGATATTTTCACAGTCTCAATTTGAAGACTGGATTGTTGGGAATCAAAAGGCAGCAGCTCAAATTCATGATAATACAATTGATCAAGTTTTGTCAGCGGATCATGCCATTATGGAAAATATGCATTATATTGTACCATTTGACTCTTGTTTGGGTTACATTGATATCAGCCATCAACTATCACCTGTTGAGTTTCCAAGAAATCTATCAAAAATAGACCGAAAAGAGGTGCCATTAGAGGAAGAAAAGGTAGCTTTTGACCCTTGCAATTTGTCCCTCGAAGAGGATCAATTTAAGGGAAGTTTTGATTTTTCTCAAACCCTATCCATCTCCCAAACGCCTGCTTCAAGTAAATCAGTTTTGAGAACTCCTAAAAAAAGAGGGAGAAAGTCAAAATCTGTTAAAGCAAAAGAAGAAATTGAGGCTGGTGTCCAAACTACCATTTTTAATACCCTAAAAATGGTCATCTAAACCATGAGCCCCTAATCTCGATTCCATCACCAAGGTCCTAACCAAAGGCAATTAAATAAATATTGAGCACACAATTAATTTCTAAAATCATCAATGTCACATGGCAAATTAATCAACCAATATTAATTAAATATTTATTTAATTAATTAATCATTCCAAGTAAATCATTTTAAACAATTATCTTATTTATTTTAATTAAATATCTTTCCCATATTTAATTAAATAAATCAAATTGCCATTAAATAATCAAAAAGGGAATTAATTTGAAAAAAAGAATTAAAAACTAAGAAAAGAAATCAAATGGAAATAATCTTGAAAAACAAATTATAAATTGATAAATAATCTCAAAGAAAGCAATTAAAACAATTAAATATTAAAATTGAATGAAATAGAGAATAAATCACTGTTTTCCTGATTTTATCTTAATTTTAGTTCAATTTCCTTTAAAACTGAGAAAAGCATCCAATCACATCAATTCACTTGGATTGTGCTTCCTCTTGTAAAATCTTGACCGCTCATCATCATTTGATCTCAGCCATTGGTTTCTTTTTGAATTTTCTATAAATTCAGGCTCTCATCTCTCATTCAAAGATCCTGGAGAATATATTGTTATTATATTATTTTTGCTCTAGGTTCATTAAGAATTTGCATTGAGATATTGCATATTAATTAAATCATTTAGCTTAAATATTCATTCATAAGCTTACATCATGTTAGATTAAATCTTGCAAATCTTGCATTCATCTAGATTAATCTTGCATTCATTTAGCTCAAATTCATGCTCATATAGATTAAAAATCCTCCGTTTAGGTGTTGTCTAGTCATTGGATAGATTAACAATCTAGGAGCAATCTAAACTTGCATCTACTAGAAGGCAATGGGTCACTTTGTAATGGTTTATTATTAATTGATTATTGAATTAATAACCATGCATCTAATGACTTAATTGAAGTGTTGTGTACTTCAGATACCGATACAGATCCACTTTTCACACACACACCATTGACCAAAAATTCACAGCTACAAAGAGAGTTACGAGGAGGACTAAATGTAGTTCTCCTCAATAGGTATGAAAGTTTTTTCTTGGAATGTCAGGGGTATAGATACTCTTCAAAAAGGAAGAAATTCAAGCAACAACTTGACTCTTCTCAGGCAAATGTAGTTTTGCTTCAAAAATCCAAAATTTCAGATGAGGTTTTTCAGAAAACAGTAACCAAATGGTCAAATTGGAAATCAGCACATAGCCAAAGTATAGGAGCTTCAAGAGGTCTTGTTGTGTTTTATAATCCCAAATCGGTAGTTGCACAACTTGTGAAGCAAGGAACCAATTAGCAGCATATTAGTATAAAGCACTTTGACATGTTTTTTAATTTGATAAATGTTTATGGCCCAACATCTACCCAAGAAAAAAAGAATTTATGGTCCTTTATCACTTTGATCAATCAACAAGTTGCAGGGCATAATGCTATTTTTGGGGGGATTTTAATGCAATTACTTCATTAGAGTAGAAAAAAGGTAGTATTTTCCCTCCTATCAGGACTATTGAAGATTTCAAATGATACTCTTCCACAAAACGGTTTTTTTACATGGACTAATAGGAGATCTTGCTTCTTACAAATTGTGGAGAGATTGGATAGATTCCTCTTTTCACGAGTGGAGGGATCAAAACTATTTATTTCAATCTCAAATTTTAGCTTTATCGGGCTCAGACCATTTCCCTATCTTACTGAGCATTGATAAAGTGGTAGCCTTGCCAAAACATAATCATGGACCTTCTTTCAAGTTTGAAAGGATGTGGTTCATCCATCCCCACTTTCATTCCTTGCTTCGACGGTGGTGGGTAAGTTCTCCTCAGGTTGTGGGCACCAAAATGTTTAAGTTTCATAAAAAACTGCAACATGTGAAGGCTCAAATTAAATTATGGAATAAGGAAGTCTTCAAAAATACATTTTCTCAAAAAGAATTTGTTCAAAATCAGTTGCAATAGATTAATGAGTTGATCATCTCTAAAAAGCTAGATTCAAATTTGTTCGCTAAGCAGAAACAATTTCAGGAGGAATGGGATGAAAATTGTAAGAGAGAGGAGGCATACTGGAGACAAAAATCTCATGAGCTATGGTTAAGGGAAGGGGATAAGAACACCAAATTTTTTCAGATGTTAGATAAACAAAAGAGAGCATCTATTTTTTCCATTAAGGAAGCCTCCTCAGGCAAAATCCTTTGAGATGCACAATAAATTCATGATGAAGGCGTAAATTACTTTAAGAACTTACTTGCCCCTGCTTCTTCAATCCTTCCATTTGATGTTCAAGAATAGGAGATTATGGATGCTATCCCTCATATTGTTGGTCCCCTTGATAATCAACAATTATTGGCTCCTTTCAAAATTGAAGAGATTTGTAAAGTAGTATTTTCTTTCCCTCCAAATAAGGCTTTGGGTCTAGATGGGTTTCCTACTCTCTTTTTCCCAAAAATGTTGGGATGTTTTGGGTTCTAAATTGTTGGCAGTGCTGGAGGAATTGAGAAAGAGTTCATCCATTCTTCAAAATTTCAATACCACTATTTCTATTATTCCCAAAATCAAAGAGCCTAAATATTTTGCAAATTTTAGGCCCATTTCATTATGCAATACAATATATAAGATTATTACCAAAGCCATTTATTTGAGATTGCATAAATTGATCATTAAAATCATATCTCCAAAACATGGTGGTTTTGTACCAGGGAGAGAGAGTATGCAAGGTGCATTAGTGGCTCATGAAGTGTTGCACTACATCCATTCCAATAATGCTTCTTCTTTTGTAGTGAAATTGGATATGATGAAAGCATATGACAAACTTAATTGGTCTTTTATGTTTAAAGTCTTGTGCAAATTTGGATTTGTTGAGAAATGGTGTAAGTGGATTAGGGCATGTATCGCAGGAGCTTACTTTTCAGTGTTAATAAATGGTGCTCCTATTGGTTTCTTTGTTTCCTCACATGGTGTGCGACAAGGAGACCCCGTATCCCCGTCTTTATTTATAATCATGGCAGAAGCTTTTAGCAGAATCATTAAGTCTAGACATGATCAAGGGATTTGGAGGGGAGCTCATATTGAAGGAACATTTGTTTCAGTCACACACTCTTTATTTGTTAATGACATACTATTATTTGGTAAGTCAAATGTTCAGGAGGCAAGACAGATCAGGCAAACTTTGGATCTCTACATGGAAGTCTCAGGACAAAGAATTAATGCTCAGAAATCAAAGATCTATGTTTTTAATACAAATGATGTTGTCACAAGGAAAATCGTTGATACTTTGGGTTTCTCACAAGAATGCCTTCCTTCCACATACTTAGGCATTCCTTTCTTCGTGGGTGCCAATAAGTCAGTTTATTGGAAATCTATTATTGACAAAATTAAGAATTCCATCTCCACATGCAAGGCCCATTGGTTATCTCTGTCAGGTTGATTACTCCTAATAAAAATAGTCTTGTCTTCCATTCCTAATTATTACATGTCATTCCTCAAAGCCCCTACCGGAGTCATTCAATAGATGGAGAAACTTATTAGAGGTTTCCTATGGAGGGACAATATGTCAGAACAAAAAAAGATCTCGCTTATCTCAATTCAGTAAATGACTCATGACAAGGGGGGAGGCGGAGTGGGTCTACATGACTTATCTAAAAGGAACATTGCCTTTGGGGGTAAACTTGTGTGGAAAATGGTTTCTGTAGCATAGAAGATTAGGAATCATCAAAGACAAGTAGATCAATCAAAACACAAGACATGATAGCTCAATCAAAAGAACACTCATTGAAATGAACCTAATTCCAAAGCACATTCAATAGAGGTATGAAAACAAAGCATCTAAAAGAAAATATCATGCAAACCATATAACAATTCGGATGCTTCTTCCATGCGGCTCCATTGTTGTTCTTTCCTCTTCAATGGATTTGTGGATCTCACCTACAAGTGCACATACAATTGAAAGCAAGAAAGTTCAAGAGTACTAGAAACGAAAGTTCGGTAGTTTTATAGAAATTTGGATTCATGAAGGATCAAGATTCAAGGGATTTGATTGAAGAAAATCATCCAATTTATAGAAGAATTGGAGAAATGAACAAATTAGCATGATAGTGATTCGAATAGAAATTCAAATCAAGAATAGCAAAATTATGACATATCTATGACAAATTGCTATGCAAGGATTTATGACAATTCTATGACAAATTTCTATGTCAAGAATTTATGACAATTTATGACAAATTCTATGACAAATTTCTATGTCAAGAATTTATGACAATTTATGACAAATTTCTATGTCATTTCCATAAATTTAGGAGAGAAATAGGAGGAAATTGAATTTAAGAATTAAGAAATTAGAAAAATAGGGAAAAGAGGAATTAAGAAATTAGAAATTAGGTAAATTAATTAATAATCTTTCATTTATTAATTAATTCACAAAGAGGAATAATTAGCCAATTAAATGAACATTTAATTGTAATGAGAAGACTAAATAAGTAATTTATTAATCCTAAAGGAAGAAAATGACAAGCAAGGTTAAATGACTAAATCATGAAACCCTAAAGAGATGGATTAGCAATGCAAAGATGACAATTAGGTCTTGACAAAGGATAATTGACTCGATCATGATTTTGAATTGATAAATGACCAGTGTTGATAAATGATTTGATTGAGGTTGGTTGACAAAAATCAATGACAAATTGACCAAATTGACATGATTGGAAAGGACAAGGATCGATGACGAATCGATCGCAATATGACAAGATTGACAAGGACAAAGATCGACCAAAATCATGACTGAAGGTTGTTGTCGACAAGACCAAATTGGAAGGCGAGATGATAGAAAAATGACTCGATGCTCGCAAATGATAAAAACCAAGTGCGTGACATAGGAGAAATGTTAATGCGACGCAAAAACCTAAAATGAGGCAATGCACAAATGTGAAAGTATGATCCCGCAAGCGTTGACCATTTTTGGGTGTCTACAGTTTCCAAACCATACACTAAGTGGTGTAGAATCATGCAGGAAAAGTAATTGGATTCTCTAAATCCTTCTCGTGTCATAACTATTCTTGATCATCCAAAAGGATCAGTTGTTTGGAATTTTATGATGTCTTATAGGCAGGTTATTACAAGATATGTATCTTGGGAGGTTGAGGACTCATGGAATGGTATGTCTCCTTTAAAGCTTTCGGAGCTTCTACTACATTCTATTCCAACTATAAAAAAATTTTGCGCTCATTCTTAATAGATTATGTTTCTGGAGTGGAAATTTTTTTAAGGAAAACCATTTGGAAAGATCCTTTGGATTTACCTATTAGAGATGATCAAGGGATTTGTTTTCAGGAACTGTTGACAAAAAGAAGAGTGTATATTTCAAATCAAGAAGATAAGTTGATCTGGGCTCCAGCACATCATGGTAAATATTCAATTAAATATGGTTATGTAGCTACCCAACATATGGAAAACTAGCAAGTTAATAGTAGAGGCTTTTCATTTTGTTGGAATAGTGCGGTGCTTCCTAAAGTAGGTTGCTTTGCCTGGTTAGCTTTGAGAAAGAGGATCTTAACAAGTGATAAATTGGAAAGATTATATATTGCTAACTCTTTTAGTTGTGTATTATGCAAAGTTGAAATTGAAACTGTAGATCACCTACTCCTAAGGTGCCCCTTTGCTTAGCGATGTTGGATTCATGTTTTGGAAAAGTTAAATCTATCTATGTCGCTAACCTATACTTTATGGGAAGTATTCTAATCCTGGCCTTCTCTATTTACTAATTTTTTATTTGCAAGCATTTGGAAATGTATCCCAGCAATAGTTATATGGTCAATCTGGTGGGAAAGGAATAAAAGAATTTTTAGACAGGTAGATTCTCCAATTCAATTGGTTCTAGAAGGAATTGAGAAATATACTTCAGAACAAGTTAATGCTTACATCAAGAACACAAATAGCAACTTTAATTTTTCATCTTGGGATGGTCTCATTATCAAGGTTTGGAAAGGTTTAACTATCCCTTCTTTTTGTACTACATTTGGTCAGGGAAATCATTCAATTAACAAAGAACTAGTTAAATGGAAACCTCCTCCACTTGGATTTGTCAAATTAAATTTTGATGGTTCTTCTAGCGGAAATCATGGTGACTCGTGAAATGGAGTTTGTATCAGAGATCATTTAGGTCTTAACCTGGCAATTAAATCTTCTATTATTCCTCCTAGAACAACTAATGTGGCAGAAGCTCTTGTCTTATTATCTGGATTGACATTGGCAAAAAAATTAAGGTTCTCTAAGATCCATGTAGAAGGAGATTCTTCTATTATAGTTAAAGCTTGCATTTCCATATGTTCATTTAACTAGAAAATCTCTTACATTTAAAATCAAGCATGGTTGTTACTAGACTCGTTTGATGAATTTTGCATCTCTCATGTTTTTAGGGAAGGTAATAGAGAAGCAGATGCTTTAGCTAATCTGGGTTGTTACAAGTTGGGAGTGGATTCTTCACTTTCAAATTTTAATATACAAAATTTTCTTCAACTAGAAAACATTGTCAATTCTAAAACGACAAATATTTAAATGGATGGCAGACTCTTCATTCTTATTATCCTAGGTCTCCTCATGATGGAGTAGCTTTTTGTTTATCTCAAGAGAGTAGATAATGATTACTTTCAATATGGAACCTATTGATTTGAAGGTTTGCATTGCACCTTATGAGCTAATAGACATATTACATATTCGCTTTTATTACCTTGAGTTGCTTGATCTTTCATTCCTCCTCCTTGTTGGCAGTATGATGGTGACCTAAATTATGAGTGTCACTCATTCATTTTTCCTTGTTGGCAGTACGATGGTGGCTTTTCATACGAATATTGTGAGATTGACTTTATTTCCTCATTTGATCTCACACATGCGACACCACCGACTAAGTTTGTATTATAATTACATGACTCAGCTTCACACATGTAATTCAGACTACTTATTCATTTGACATCATATGGATAATTGGTAATGATTCTGACGAGGAAAGTTATTATCAAGATACTGACTTTTTTATTGTCGAGTGTCGCTACTTCAGTTGCATTCTTCATCTGTAGCTTGCTCTGTTTTGAAGCACAATGGAGTTTTCTCCGCGAAATTACACAATGCCTTTGAAGATTGCTTCTTGGGAGATGTCATTCAAGGATCATATCATAGAGGAGCATTTGGGAATAGACTTCACCATTTCTTGTCAGCATTGCAAACGTAGAATTCAGAGGATAATTGGTGAGGAAATCCTTTACCTGTAGGAAAAAAGGTTTTTTTTTCCCTCCCAACTAGTTTCTATTTTCCTGTCCAACATAGTTGATGTGTTGCAGTCATGGGTTCCCCTAAAAAACATTGTCCATAAAACTGTTAGGGCGAATATTTTGGATGATAAACAACTTTTAGAAGCCATTCACCATTATGATCTTTGGAACAGTCAAGCAAAAGTTGGAGGTTTATTTCCCAGGCAGTTTTTGCTAAACCATGATGAATTTCCCCTAATTTTTTATAGTATTAAGCGGTCTCTTTCTCTTCAAAATATAAGACCTTTCCAGATAGTTGTCCGCAATATTGGTAGAGGTTTAATTTCATATTTGAAGAGTCGAATCTTCTTGAAGATGCATGTTATATTAGTGATATTAGGCCATGAACATGGACAAACAAAATCCTATGTTTTATGTCCGCCATTGCAAGTGGATAATGAGGTTGCGATGTAGGTTAACCGAGACTCTCCAACTGAGCGACTTACGCTCAACCACGTCAATGAGCTTCAACAATCACCAATTGAAGGTCTAGTAAATTCTTTTGCTGCATTTAAGTGTTGGAGAAGGCTCATACTCAGGCTCATAGCCTATAGAGGAGTAAAATTGATTTTTCATACAGAATTTTGGGTTAGCATCTTATGCACCTCTTTCTATTCCTAGTTGTGTTCGATAGCCCAATTTTGTTAATTATGAAGTAGGGAAGCTGATATTTGTAAATGCACATCATGTAAGAAATATTGATTATATGGTGCTTTTTATTATGGTCTCTGAATGACACATGACCAGTATTGAATTGTAATGTTTGGACTGTTTTTGTCCTTGGATATACTCATGTTTGGTGTTTTTTGGGTAAATTTTGAACATCATCTAGGTTTCTTGGGATGTAGCATTTTCTATATAGTTAGGTATGTAGGTTTCATCCTCAGTGGTGGCCTCCTTCTATGCATTGTAATCTTGCATGAGGAATGGAGGTTTTCTTAGCTAGTTCTTTCCTCTAGGAGCTCTTGAACTAGTCTACTATTATATAATATATATTCATGGCTCATCCACTTTTGCTAAAAAAAAAGATTTGATTAAGTCGAAAAATGCTAAGACTTTTAATTTTAATTTTTTGTCTATGTATAAATGTTGATGAATCTCATTTCAACAAGAGAGTTATTATGGGTTTGTCATTTGAAAACATAACTCACAAAAGGAAGATTAATTACATATAGGTCCTTGTAAAATTTGATGAGCACGTGATCTCTCTCTCTCTCTCTCTCTCTCTCTCTCTCTCTCTCTCTCTCTCTCTCTCTCTCTCTCTCTCTCTCTCTCTCTCTCTCTCTCTCTCTCTCTCTCTCTCTCTCTCTATACACACACACACATTGTAAATAAATTAACTTTCATTATATAGGATAAATGATCAAATTTTACCACCAAATGGGTGGCTGAGGTAAAAATAAATAAACCTCTTGGAAGAATGAATCGAGGAAATGGCATGTCCAATATATTATTACTCATCATAGTCAATATCAATGAAGAGGTGAATTAACTTGTTGTAACTAAATAAAGATCACATGTAATTTTCATCAATTAAGGTTTGATAAGGTAGTGGTGGCACTTGAATACCTAAAGTCAAGGTGTGCACATATAATTATTAGCTACATAGTTAAGAGAAATTAAATATCCCTAGTATCCTAAGTGATCTCACTAAATAGGTATAATATTAAATAAGATAAAGTTGTTGGCATTAGATTATCATTGATGTCAACAATTGAAGTAATGCATGGGATAGAGATGTAGGGTGATGAGTGTCTCCGAGGAAGTAGAGGACAAAGGCAAGGTGTTGTATGTTGTTGTATAGTAATCACATTGTGTTACCAACAATTGAAGTAATGCACTGGATAGAGATGCATGATGATGAATACTCCAGATGAAGGTCAAAATGATAGAATTTAAAATTGCATGTGTTGTATGTTGTTGTACAGTAATCACATCATGTTATCCACAATTGAATTAATGCACTGGATAGAGATACATGATGATGAAGGTCAAAATGACAAAATTGTAAATCACATCGTGTTTATCACCAAGGATTTCGATGTGACTTTTCTTTTCGGTGAAAGATCCAACAAGTCTCCTCGACACCCTTGGTTCACACCGATATAAAGTGTAACAGAAATTGCAAATCAGGTTGCGTTTATTATCAAGGATTTTGGTGTGACTTTGTATTTTAGTGAGAGATCTAGCAAGTCTCCTCGACACCCATGGGTCACACCAATATTCCCATTTCAATGTCTTTTTTTTCCATAAAACAAAATTGTATTCTTGTCGATCCTTGGTGTTATAGCGATATGAATCTTTTCTCTATGACACATGAGATGTCTTGGCAAAAATGATACTTCTTACACAGTAGATCAAACAGTGTGTTTTGCACAACGCCCCGTCAGCCCATAGAAACAAAATATAATGAAAAATGATCTCGCAGAGTAATTAAGAGGAAGAAGGGACGCAGTCCTGCCATCCCACATGTATGGTTTGCAATGTTGAGAGCACGATGGGTATTCTACAAATTTCTGACACATAAGAAATGCACTCAATGTTTGACCAAGTTTGATCTGATGATTTAAAAGGAGATGTGGAGGACTTGGCATGTACAGGACAAATTAGAGATTGCTAACAAGATATGGTTGTTGAGGAAATGACAACTAGGAGTTTCATTTATGAAAATGAATGTTGCATGTAAATATCATGACAAATGTTGAGTTAATTGAATGAAATTAGAAAGACAGTATGAGAAAAGAAGAAAATTAGAAAACAAAAATTAAGGCCGATTAAGCTCTAGATCTTGAGAAGAATTTTTGAATTTTCCTTCGGAGGGAAAATCTGTTTTGGAGGAAAAATCCATTTTGGAGGGAAAATTTTGAGTAAAAAGATTGTGATCAATTCAAATTAATTAGACGAAGTAATTGCTGAGTGTTGTGAGTGTGTTGTTGCAGATAAAAGAGAAGCAAGAAAACAGAGAGTATGAAACACAGTGTGTATTTCACACCATGTGGAGCAGAGTAAGAGACAAGCAGAGAGCAAAAATCTATTGCAGAGATGAGAGAGTTAAAGAAAAAGCCTATAAGTTGAAAAGAGAAGTTTTAGTTTCAAGTGTGGAAAACACGATGTGTTACAAAACATCATTTGTAACGAGGTATTCAATTTAGAGTTGTTATAAATCTTTAGTAATCATCTGAGTGGGTGCTCAGATTAGGGGTTGGTGCTCCTTTGGTTTGGTGCCCATAAAAATCAAGGGTTGGTGCTCCATTAGGTTGGTACCCATAAACTTTATAATCAGACTATTTCCATTATGAGGCTAGATTAGAGCAATAGACTCAGACAACATTTCTCACTGAGGTTTTTCCCATCTTGGGTTTTCCTCGTATATCTTGTGTTGTGGGCTTGGCTTCTATGTGTGTGTGTAGATTGGTTTAATATCTTTACTTATTGTTGCTTGACCTCTGTTATTAGAGCTTTGATCTTTTAGAAAGTTCAAGTTTTGATTAACCACTAATTCACCGCCCCCCCCTCCTAGTGGTCCAATCATTTTCCTTCAATTGGTATCGAAGCCCTAGATTCCCTATTTGAAAACATTTCTCCAACTTGGGTAGATTTTGGTTTGTGAACACAATGGATAGGAATGAATCCTTCACTACTAAAGTACCAATGTATGATGGCACCAACTATGCTTTTTGTAGTAGAAGAATGGAAACTTATTTGCCATCCCTAGGATATGATGTATGGATGTCAATCAAAAATGGGTATATTGTCCCTGCCACTCCTCCTACCAATCTTTATGCAAAAAGGGAATATGAACACAATGCTAAATCCAAGCATGCTATCCTTTGTGGATTATTAGACATAGAGTTAATCAAAGTTATGCACTACACATCCTCAAAAGAAACTTGGGACAAGCTGCATAGAATTAATGAAGGATGTGAAAGTGAAGGAGGCTAAATTGCAGCATCTTCAAGCTCAGTTTGAAAGTTTGAAGATGAAAGAGGAAGAAAAGATTGTTGATTATCTTCAAAGGGTGGACAAAATAGTAAATGTAGTAAGAGGTCTTGGAGAAAATATTAAATATGAATTAATAATGAAGAAGGTGTTGAGGTTTGATGCAAGAGGGAGGATTCACATCAACACAATAGAATGATTTTTTGTAACCATTTAACCATATCAGCGTACTAGGATAGAATCTACCACTTGAGAACAGTCCTTAATAACTTTCACTAGAGACATAATTAAGCCAATCACTTCAGTGAGAGTTTATAAAGCCATAATACCCCTTTATTTATTTTCAAGTGCCAAATTTGTTGCTACATCTCAATTCATTTTTCCAATTCTTCTATGTATTTTTTGTCATTTTCCCCATAGCTTATCTTATTTCTCTTATCTCTTCCTCAAACTCTTTTTGCCTCATCATTTCCACTTTCCTCTTCCTCTCTTTTTCTTCTTGTCTCTTCTTTTTCTTATCCTCTTATGAATCCTCACCTTTCAAGAACCTCCTCAAAAAATCCATTTCTTCAAGTCCCTTTAACCTTGCTTCCACTTTGTCTTTGCTTCACCTAGGTCTTTCTCTTCTCTACCTAGTCTTTTGCTAACTAGTTTCTCTTCTCAACCTACACAAACACAATAAACAAATACCAAAATATCTTTCCAAGACCTTTGGATCTCTGATACCAATTGATGCAAGAGAGAGGATTCACATCAACACAATAGATTGTTTTTTGTAACTCTTTAACCATATTAATGTACTAGGACAGAATCTGCCATTTGAGAACAGTCCTTAATAACTTACACTAGAGACATAATTAAGTCAATTTCTTCAGTGAGATTTAAGAAAGCCTAAATAAAAATATTTAATCTAAGTTATAGCCAAATCCAACGGTTAAAATAAAAGTTATGATACTTTTCCCAAAACTGCTAACCCTAGGTAAGGTTCCAAGCAACTTGCACCAAATTGCTTATAACTTTTGAAAGACAATAAAATTGAACCAAAACACCTTTAGATTAAACTAAAATCATTTTTTAAACTTTTCCAATGGGTTTGAGGGATTTTATTGCACCAACAATTTCCATACCTCAAATTTTGTAGACTGTTATCTTCACCAAAAACTGTCAAACTGGACAACCTTCACCAAAATCGTCATATATTATATAAAACTCAATAAAATTCTAATGAGACAAAAATATTTTGAAACTAGAAACAAATATATTTCCATCCATATGTTATAGTCCTCAATATGAGACCATTAAAGGGTCGTAAAATAACATGTTTCAAACTGCAAATTCTGAAAACTTAAGAAAAACAATGTAAGGATGCTACAAAAATAAATTCCTTCTTTATTCCATCCTTCTCCAACCTTCAAAAACTCATATAATTCATGTTTGAGGCCATATTTATGCCTTTTCCAACCAACAATGATTAATTACAACTGAATTTTAAATGACTTGACCCTTCACCTTCCACATACAACCGAAAATGCAAAATTGCATGACAACATTTGACAACATGACAAATTTTTACAATATTTTCCATATAACCCAAAAATGACCTCCTAAGACTCAAAATAAATACAAATAATTCCAAAATGGTCTAAAACACCTCGTTACATTATCAAAATACAATGCTAAAGCCAAATTTACAAAATTGCCTCATGGAGACATAAAGTCCATCAGTTTTAATATATTTACTCATTGTTGATTGACCTTTGTTATTAGAGCTTTAATCTTTTAAAAAGTTCAAGTTTTGAGTAACCACTAATTAACCCCCCCCCCCCCCCTCCTCTCAGTGGTCCAATTGTGTTCCTTCAATTGGTATCAGATCCCTACATTCCCTATTTGAAAAGCTTTTTCCAACTTGGGTAGATTCTGGTTTGTGAACACAATGGCTAGGAATGAATCCTTCACTGCTAAAGTACCAATGTTTGATGGCACCAACTATGCTTTTTTGAGTAGAAGAATAGAAACTTATTTGTCATCCCTAGGATATGATGTATGGATGTCAATAAAAAATGGGTATACTATCCTTGCCACTCCTCCTACCGATCCTGATGCAAAAAGGGAATATGAACACAATGCTAAATCCAAGCATGCAATCCTTTGTGGATTGTCAGACATAGATTTCCTCAGAGTTATGCACTACACATCTGCAAAAGAAAGCTGGGACAAGCTATAGATAATTTATGAAGGAGATGTGAAAGTGAAGGAGGCTAAATTGCAACATCTTCAAGCTTAGTTTGAAAGTCTGAAGATGAAAGAAGAAGGAAAGATTGTTGATTATCTGCAAAGGGTGGACGAAATAGTAAATGTAGTAAGAGGTCTTGGATAAAATATTGAAGATGGATTAATAGTGAATAAGGTGTTGAGGTCTCTAACAACAAAGTATGATACTAAGGTCTCTGTTATTGAGGAAGCTAAAGATCTGAAAACCTTCTCCATGGATGAACTTTTTTATTTCATTATCTACATATGAAATGAGAATTATAAGTGTTGAACCATCAAAGAAATAAGTTGCCTTTACCTTTTAGAAGAAAGGGAAGGAGATTTCAAATTGTGTAGATGATGAAGAATTAGATGATGTTGAAGCCAACTTTGTAAGAAAATTAAAGAAAGGATCAGGTAAGTATAAAGGAAAGCTTCCCTTCAAATGTTTTGATTGTGGTAAAATAGGAAATTTTGCTGCTAAGTGTCCTTATAAGAAGAAGGAAGATAAAAATGAGGGTAATGTCAAGGATACAGGTAAAAAAAATTATAATCCTAGGAGAAGGAACTTTCAAAAGAAGAAAATTCTTTACACTATTGATAGTGATATTTCTAATGATGAAAGTGAGTCAGCGGAGTATTGTAGTGAAGATGAAAAACAAACTAAACTCTTCATGGCTCAAGAGGTCCTTGATGAGGAGAAAAGTGGAGCACAACCTGGAAATTTAAATGATAGCAAGGAAGAGGTGTTAGCAACAGAAAAGAAGGAAGACTGAGAGGGGTAGGTGAATCAGTCTTCACCAGATTAACAAACTCAATCACAAAAACAGATCTGATAAACTGCAATAATAATAAAAAAAAAATAACAACACAACACACAACACCAAGATTTTTGTTGGAAAATACACACTCCAATGAGAAATTATAGGTGATTGAAGGTATTGTCATTGATGGCAACCTTACAATCCTATGGCACCGACAGGCACCGGCACCAGCACCGACAGACTCTACATCAGCATACAGTTCACTGGCAGCGAAAAGATGTTCATTGGCACCCTGGCCGACAAGATTTTGTTTATTGTATTTTGTATTTAA
Source organism: Cryptomeria japonica (assembly GCF_030272615.1). Classification (NCBI taxonomy): domain Eukaryota; kingdom Viridiplantae; phylum Streptophyta; class Pinopsida; order Cupressales; family Cupressaceae; genus Cryptomeria; species Cryptomeria japonica. The sequence goes on from NC_081413.1 coordinate 614,992,394, forward strand.
TTGTAAAATCTTTTGAAAGCCGACAAGGTGAATTGTAATAAGGCTCATATATAAGTATGAGATCTTAGAGAACATTTGTAATGAGGAATATGAGAGATGGATAATATGTGCAAATATTAAGGCAGATTGTGGAATAAGGTTTATGATTGTTGCATGAGCTTAAACCAGTACTGAACCTGGCATAGCAAATGCTGATCCAAAGTAGTACATGATATTGGATTACTTAATCCATTATGTAAGTCAGTGAGTTTTCTCTTTTATATTTAAGCAGTGAGCTTTAGGCAGTTGGCCTTCTTGCATGTGTAGGCCCCTATTGTATCAGTAATATTCACTTATTGGCCAGTAAGAGAATATTGTGGGTCACAAATCCCACTGAGTTTTTTCCAACATAGGGTTTCCTCGTTAAAAATATTGTGTTATGGTGTGCTCTCTATGTTGTGGTTGTTGTTCTTATTTACTGCATTAGTTCTTGTTTACCGATATACTATTTTGAGATGTAATTCATTTAATAAGTTAAGAAAATCCATTAACCGGAAAGATACAGATTGCCCCCCCCCCCCCACCCTCTCAGTATCTTTGGGAATCCTAACAATTGGTATTAGAGCCTGGTCCTCTATTTTCAAAAGCCTAATAGCTTGTGGAAGATTCTGACACTGGTATAGATGGATAATCCGAGAAAGCAACTAGAAACATCTCTTGCAGATTATGATGCTGAAAAGTTGAAAAATATGAAACTTGAAGATGATCTAAATGCTGCATAGGAAATTATTCAAGGACTTCAGGAGAATCTCACTATTTCTAGGAACAAAAGAAGAGAACTTCATGAGAAGATACAGAGTGATGATGATGAAAAAGAGACTCTTAATTATCTGGTAAGAAAACTGAAACAAGAGAATATGTCTTTGAGAAATGAAATGCAAGACATGACCATGAGATTTTGTAAAGACACTAAAAATAGAAAGAAGAATGAAGATGATTTGGCTAGAAGAATCAATGATGCTACAAATAAAAATATAAGACTCATTCATGAGATTGATATGTTAAAAATAGATATGATTCACTTGGAACATGATAAAGCTGAACTCATGAGACAGAAGGATTTCTTGGAAAATGAGTTGGCTACTACAAATCAACACAAGGATAAATTGAAGAAAAGTTTAGAAGAACTTGATGACATGCTGAAAAATCAAAAACCTAATGGAGACACTAATGGAATTGGCTTTGAAGTTGGTGAAAGATCAGGCACTACAAACAAACATGATCATAGCAAACCAGTAAGACAACCTAATGCTTATAAATTTAATGGAAAATGCTTTAACTGTAACAAGTATGATCATAGAGAAAATCAGTGTAGATCTAGAAACTATTAGAACACCAATTCACCCACTGGTCAATGTTCTAAATGCAACAAACTTGGACATAATTCAAAAAATTGCAGAATGAATGTAAGATGTTATGTTTGTGGAAGATTTGGACACTTATCTAATTAATGCAGAACACATACCGGCATACGATATGGAAAAGCTATTCAGAAACACAATATGACTTGTTATGCTTGTAACAAAATTGGACATATTGCAAAATTTTGTAGAAGGCATCATCGGCAAATAACAAAGGACCTAGTTTGAAAGGTAAAGAAAAGGTTGAAGAAGTAAAGAAAGAATTTTCAAAACAATGGATTAGAAAGTTAGATCAGAATGTTGATGTGAATACTCCTCCATCAGCAAAATGAAGTACCACTCCACCGACAGGAGATTTTTCATCTAACTGAGAAACAATCCTTTGGGGGTATGGCAACAAATTGAAAAACATGCTAATTTACCCTCAGTTGATGGTGAGAAGTTGAAATACTTCTTTACCGGCAGATGTGTTAAGTTTCACTTAACCAGCAGACATTAAATGTGGTAGTTGAAGGAAATGACACTACAAAGTAAGTTTTTTGGCTCTTTTTTAATTCACCGAGCATTCAAATTTCCTAAGAGCACGAAAATCTTGAGTGAAGGCATCCATAGCAAGAAGTGAAGAAAATATTTCAAGAACTCATACCTAAAGGAAGATTAAGGTATTTATATCAATGGCTTCCTCCTTTGCACCTGAATTCATTGCAAACCCTACTGTAGTTGAAGTTGTTAAGTGCCCTAGGCCCGTATTTAAAATTATTCCTGAAATTGCAAAGAAAGATGATACCCTAGGAGCATTCCCACAAATACCTAAAGGAGTTGCTTATGCTGAGGATCATAGAATCTACATACATTGTCATATAGATGAACTAGGAGATGATGACACTAAGAACATGTACATAATGGTTATATGTGATGAAAATAGAAATGTTAAACTGAAACACAAGATAATTGAAACCCTAGATTTTGTGGAAATTCTTAGTATCCCTGATTTTCGGAAGGATGTTATAAGGATTGTGCTAAGAAGAGTACATGGAGAATTCTTTTGGTTAGATTCAATTCATAAGATAACCAAAGAAGCAGTTAGGGCAGTGACATGCTTACCTTCCACCGGTAGCAGGCCTAACAAGACTAAAAAGATTCCAAACGAAACTGTAATAACCCTAACCGGCGCAACCTTTGATAAGAGATCCCTAAGAGTAAATGATGTTAAGGATATCAACGTAAGGTTCATAAGCATGGTTCTTGGATACAAGGTTACACATGCCAACAAATTAAACTATGTTTCCAGCTTATGTATCAAAAGTGCCTATGACATGGTAAACAACAATGCAAAAATTGATATTTGTGAATGGTTGAAAGATGAACTGATAGACAATCTGGGGAAGATAAAAGGTGATAAGAAAGGTACATTCAGATTTGGCAACCTACTTGTATGTTTAATGTTATATATTACCAAGCAAGTTCCCGGTGTTGGAAGAAAGGATTTTGGTTTTGACATACCGGTAGGAAAACAGCTTCTAAACATACTCAACAACATGGGAGATGGCAAAGAAAAGAATATAAATGAACATTTTCAAACACTAAAGGCTGGAATGAAAACTAAGATAAGGTTATCTCAAGCTATTGTTGACAAATATCAAAAGGAGATATGATTTGTAATTAAGAAAGATGAAATCTGGATGGAGGCAGTGGTCCCAAGGACTATTTGGGTTACTGAAATGGGATATGAGGCAGATGAGAATATAATTGAAACTTATGCAAAAGCCCTCTTAGACGCCCCTAAAGAACCGACAAAAAAAGTATTTGGCAATGTTGAAACAATTGAAAGGGGTATTAAATCTCAGAAAAGAATAAAGAAAACTGAGTAGATAGTTAGGAAAGGAACAAGGCAGGCTAGAGTTATCAGAGAGGATGTATTAAATAAAACTGGTATTAAGGAGAGTGACTTATAAGGACTGCAACTGGAAACACATCTTTCACCGGTTGCTACCTCCTTTGACAGTAAGTTACCAGCAGAATTGAAAAGGGTAGAGAGAAAAAGAAAACCCTCACTGGCACCTACTCCTACACCAAAAAGAACAAGACAAAAACAACAGGTAGTTAGGCCTCTGGCAAGGAAGTTGACACCAAAGAAGAGGAAACAAAAACAAGTTGTTCCTCCACTTGACAAACTTTTGAGTGAGATAACTGAAGATGGCAAATTGACTAACATCAACAAGTTGTATAACACACTATCAAATGATGAAAAAGAAAGTATAGAAAATGGTGTTATTTTACATCTTGATATTTATAATAAATTTTTATGGAAGTTGTAGATGATATAACCAATGACTTGTACAGAAGATTAGAAGATTAGAAGCTAGAAGGGTAGAAATTGTGGAATTAGATAAAAAGATCAAAATAGAAAAACTATGTGCAGTTCACCCAGTGAACTCAACTCAAGAGATTGTTGAGTTAATTAGTGAGGCTAACTGGACTGTATTCTGAACTGGTCACCGGCATGTAGCATTGATGGAAGGCATAGTAAATGAAATATCAAAAGAAACTGCAGACAAGTGGGATATATTCTTTGTTAAAAAAGAGAAACAAGAAGAGCTTAAGAGACAAAAGACTTTTAAAGTCTATCAAAAATAAAAGGACAAGGATAAGGGGAAAGGTAAGGTAGGTGGACCTCTGAGCATAAAGGTTATAGATAACTTACCCCCACCTTCCTCTGATACTCCACCGGCAACAGAGAGTATGGAGACAACACATGAGGATACAAATCTTGATTCTGAAGTGTTGTACACAAAGAATATCGACACACGGGAAGTAAACATTGTGTTTGATAAGGAATCAAGTGAGAAAAGAGATGTGGCAACTGAGCCACTGGTAGAAGACACAATAGTTGAAACAAATGCTAAAGATATAGTTGAAGACATTGAAATTGGGAGTGAGCAACAAACTGAACAGACAACAAATACAGGTTAGGCAGATACCATAGGTATACATACTGATGTATCTACTGAGAAACCGGCAACTAATGAGACTGAAAAACCTACTGAGTCACTGACAGTAGATAGTACAGAGGCACCATCAGAGAAACCATCATTAGAGAGCACAGAGAAACCGATAGAGACACACACAGAAAAATAGATGGAGCAACAGGCTCCTTCACAGATACATACACAGATAGTACCATCGGCTACATCTGATAAACCTAAACCTTTGGTAGTGGAAATGTAGACACAAACTGACCATCCAGAGAAAGAGGAAAGTAAAGCTATTCCTACCACTGGCAGATTACAAATTGTGAAGGTAGTTGGACAGTCATCCAAAACCTCTATGACTGAAGGTGACAAATAACTTACCCCTACCTTCCTCTGATACTCCACCGGAAATAGAGAGTATGGAGACAACACATGAGGATACAAATCCTAATTTTGAAGTGTTTTACACAATGAATATAGACACACAGGAAGTAAACATTGTAGTTGATAAGGAGTCAAGTGAGAAAAGAGATGTGGCAACTGATCCACCGGTAGAAGACACAACAGTTGAAACAAATGTTGAAGATACAGTTGAAGACATTGAAATTGGGAATGAGCAACAAATTGAATAGACAATGGATACAAGAAAGGCAGATACCATAGGTATACATACTGATGTATCTACTGAGCAACCGACAACCAATGAGACTGAAAAACCTACTAAGTCATCAGCAGTAGATAGTACAAAGCCACCATCAGAGAAACCGGCAGAGACACACACAAAAAATAAGGTAGAGCAACAGGCTCCTTCACAGGTACATACACAAATAGTACCACCAGCTACATCTGATAAACCTAAACCTTTGGTAGTGGAAATGCAAACACAAACTGACCATCCAGAGAAAGAGGAAAGTAAAGCTATTACTACCACCGGCGGATTATAAATTATGAAGGTAGTTGGACAGTCATCTAGAACCTCTATGACTGAATTTAGACCAACCAATGTGACAGAGGTATTACTAGATTCTATCAAGAAAATAACAGACTTTAATGCACTAGCATATAAGGCCATAGATTACACTTTACCAATTTTGAAATTGATAGCACCTAAGTGTAACATAGAGAATAAAGATTCGTTGAGCCAATTAGACACATTATCTAAGTACATAACCAGCAACCTACTAACAATTGATCAAATCAATGAGGAGGCATTCAGAGAGAAAATGAAGAAAGAGAAGGAAAAATTCTTTGAGGAGACAGTCAAGAAAAATAAGGAACATATGGATACCTTATTACCGATACTAAGCAAGACAATTTTGGACTTCAAGAAATTGTACAGAGATACATGTAAAACAAACATTTTGATAAAAGATATAGATAAAGAGATCAGCATAGCTCAAAAGGAAATCAATGATATTACTGACAACTTGATAGGTTCATCAGATTCAATATTGGTAGTAGAACAGGAAATTGCCAGATTTGAAGCAAAAATAGAAAAACTTGAAAAAGATAAGGAAAGATTAAGGTTTAAGGCAAAACAACTGAAGTGCAGACTAAGTCCTAAACTGGATATCCTCATCTCTTTGAGAAAAGAGATTTCTGAGGCTCTTATTCCAGGACTTAAGACATTGGAAGAACAAATGCACTTTCTAACCTATACAATTCAGAGAACAGAAGCGGCACTAAAGGACAGTGAGAGATTCTACAATAGTCTAAATGTTGCCTTAGCATATTTATATCAGATCGTAACCAACCAGTTACAGGGATCATGACAGGAACTACACTCAATTGACATTAAATGATAGCCTTTTTCATTGATTCCAAAGGGGGAGTAGTAGAGGATGAGAAAAAGGATATAATAGAAGAGATCACCAGCTCACGAGGAGCACACCGTTTTGACAATTTTTGGTATGACAATTTTGGACAACATTTTTTGATACACTTTTGGCTTTTTCTCATGAGTGTTGCCATCAATGCCAAAGGGGGAGATTGTTGGAAAATACACACTCCAATGAGAAATTGTAGGTGATTGAAAGTATTGTCATTGATGGCAACCCTACAATCCTATGGCACCGGCACCGACAAACTCTACATTGGCATACAGTTCATCGGTAACAAAAAGATGTTCATCGGCACCCTAGCCGACAAGATTTTGTTTATTGTATTTTGTATTTAATTGTAAAATGTTTTTGAAATTCAACAAGGTGAATTGTAATAAGGCTCATATATAAGTATGAGATCTTAGAGAACATTTATAATGAGGAATATGAGAGATGGATAATATGTTCGAATATTAAGGCAAATTGTGGAATAAGGTTTATGATTGTTGCATGAGCTTAAACCAGTACTGAACCTAGCATAGCAAATGCTGAGCCGAAGTAGTACATGATATTGGATTTACTTAATCCATTTTGTAAGTCAGTGAGACTTATCTTTTGTATTTAAGCAGTGAGCTTTAGGTAGTTGGCCTTCCTGCATGTGCAGGCCCCTATTTTATTAGTAATATTCACTTATTAGCCCATAAGCAAATATTGTGGGTCACAAATCCCACCAAGGTTTTTCCCACACTGGGTTTCCTCGTTAAAAATATTGTGTTATGGTGTGCTCTCTATGTTATGGTTGTTGTTCTTATTTACTGCATTAATTCTTGTTTACCGGTATACTGTTTTGAGATGCAATTCATTTAATAAGTTAAGAAAATCCATTAACCGGCAAGATACTGATTCACCTCCCCCCCCCTCTCAGTATCTTTGGGAATCCTAACAATTTTGATGTGGAAAACTAGTTAAGGGAAAAACCATGGTGGGAACCTACCCACAATAAGATGATACTCTGCAGTAGTATGTGAAAATATTACAACAGGGAATGCATGAGCATTCAGGCACACTGCCTAGAGCTCCTTGCTAAAATATAATGGCCCAAAAGGCTACAACCCTCAAGTAAGTCTCAATGACTTATAATAAGATTCAGAATACAATCCAGAAGGGATGAACTAAAAGAATAGCATTTCGAATGCCTGATTACACTTCAGGTTAAGCACAGATATTTGCCCTGCAACACGAGTCTCTCTTCAACACAACACCGAAGGATAAATCTCTTGTTTGCACATACACCACTCTTTTATAATGCAGACACAACAACAAAGCCTAAATTACATGAATATATCACCTATACATAGAATTCATCAACCTTGACAACAAGGTTGGCTAAACCCTCAATTACAAAATTACATCACATAATACAAAGATCGGCCACCAGACCAATATAATGATTTACATGACATAACATGGACCTAATTCAAATTTCCAAATGCACAACTCCACTGAAAATCACGCCAAGATCAACCGCAACACGCTACACTGCTAGGAAAACTGCATAACACGAAAATCATCACCGGTTGATAGAAACCACCAAAAACTCGCACAACAATCAATGTGGATCACCAAAACAAATAGGACATGACTAGGAAACACCATCAAGCATGTTAGAACCATCAATAACAGCTACACCAACACCACTTATCAAATCTTCATCGATCAATCGGAAACTCAAGAATAAAACTAATTAGCAAATGTTACGAAGAAAGATAACTTGTGGAGAACCAAATCACACTCCATCTTAAATGAAGATACATAAGACCATCCCAAGAAATATCGCAAAATATTAAAGCAAAATTTGATCACACTGGAATATACCAAAGGAAATACTGAACTCTCTAAAACACTGATCAGCAAAACAACACAACAAACTGGATCATAAGATCTTCCCAATTTGCAATTATCGGAGCAAATCATAGGAATATGTTGACATCAATGACAACAACATATCCTAGCAGCAGCAATGACCAATAATATCCAACAATCTCCCCCTTTAGCATTGATGGCAACATATGAATGTGAAAAATAGTCAATGCAAAGCAAGAAGATATCTCCAGCAAACTCCCCTTAAGATTAAGATAGATAAAGCAGTTTTTTCACATGATCTCTCTCCCCCTTTGACAACAATGCCAAATATCTCAAAACAGATAACCAAAACCTCTCTACCTAGACAGAAACATGAATCACAAGAATCTCTCCCCCTAAAACACAGACTACTCTACCAAAGGAGCAGCACCAACTACCAATCTAGATAAAAGGATAAGATCGTGAAGTCGATCAGATTGATGCAACTCAATGCATCTATTTCTCATCAGGAGGGGTGGATATCCCTAACTTGTCTCTCAAATAGACAAATGTATCTGCAGGAAAAGGCTTAGTGAAAATATCAGCAATTTGTTCCTTTGTGGATACATACTCCAAATTCACCTTCTCTTCACTGACTTGCTCTCTCAAGTAATGATATTTGATTAATACATGTTTAGTCTTTAAATGTTGCACTAGATTCTTTGACATGTTAATAGCACTAAAATTATCACAGTATATGACAATAGGCTCGTCATAGATAACTTTGATATCCTTCAACATTTGCTTCATCCAAACTACATGAGTGCAATTACTAGTAGCAACAATGTACTTCAGCGGTAGATAAGGACACTGAATCTTGTTTCTTACTAGCCCATGGAACCAACTTCTTTCCCAAAAAGAATGCTCCACCGATAGTTCTCTTCTGGTCATCAACATCACCATGCTAATTAGCATCAGTGTAGGCACATAGCATGAAATCATCATTCCTCAAATACCATAAACCATAGTCCACAATCCCCTTCAAATATTTGAATATCCTCTTCACAGCAGTGACATGACTCTCTTTCGGATCAACTTGATATCTAGCAGCCATGCACATAGCATGCATAATTTTCAGCCTAGTCTGAGTAAGATATAGTAATCCACCAACCATAGATATGTACAAACTCTAATTATCTTTCAAAGATTCATCATTCTTAGACAATTTACAACCAATCACCATAGGAGTCCCAACTGGTTTGGAGTCATCTAACCCAAACTTCTTCAGCAATTCCTTCACATACTTAGTTTGAGATATAAATATACCTTTTCCAGTCTAGGAAATCTACAAACCTAAGAAAAATTTCATCTCACCAATCATAGACGTCTCAAATTATTTTTGCATATCACCAACAAACTTCATGCTCAAGTCATCATCACCTCTAAAGATAATATCATCAACAAAGACTTCAATAATTAGGATGTTATCATTTTCTATCTTAAAATATAAATTATTGTCAACAACACCTTTACTGAATCCCAATTTCAACAAATACTTGTTTAATCTAGCATACCAGGCTCTAGGGGCTTTCTTCAATCCATAAAGAGCTTTCTTCAGTCTACATACCATATCTCCATCATCTAACAATCAAAATCCATCAAGTTGCTCAATGTAGACTTCTTCCTCAAGATTACCATTCAAAAAAGCAGATTTGACATCCATCTGATATACCTTGAAATATTTATAAGTAGCACAAGCAAGTAACAGTCTAAAAACTTCAAGTCTAGCCACCAGAGAAAAAGTCTCCTCATAATCAATTCCTTCTTGTTGTGAATATCCTTTTCAAACCAATCTAGCTTTGTTTCTGACAACTTCACCGGCTTCATTAAATTTGTTCCTGAATACCCATTTAGTACCAATAACATTCTTATCCTTAGGTCTAGGCACAAGTTCTCATGTGTTATTCTTTTCAATTTGATTAAATTCTTCTTCCATAGCTCTCATCCAATTTTCATCTTTACAAGCTTCAACAACATCTTTAGGTTCAATTTTAGAAATCAAACATACTTCTTCAACAGCTAACCTTCTTCTAGTTTTATTCTTATCACCAATAATCTGATTTTTATAATGATTCAGTCTTACATACCTTAGAGTTTTGTGATTGTTCTAATTTTCAAGTTCCTATGATTCTTCAGCAACAACAACAACATCCAGGTTAACTGTCTCTACCGGATTATTATGTTTAGGCTCTTCAATCTGAACAGGGGCTAAAATAATATGTTGTCCATAATCATATCCACATTCTCTGATCTCTTTCCCAAGGTTCACATCCACCTTCACATTTGCACTTTTCACTATCTTTCTCAGTCTCTTATTATAGCACCGATAGGCTTTTCTCTTTTTAGAATATCCCAAGAAAATTCCTTCATCACTTCTAGGATCAAACTTTCCTATATCTTCATCTCTTTTGATATAACATTTGCTACCAAATACTCTGAAATATCTCACAGTAAGAACATGACCAAACCATAACTCATAAGCGGTCTTACCAATATCACCTTTAATATGAACTCTGTTGAATGTGTAAATAGTAGTGCTAATAGCTTCTCTCCAGTAGATCTTTAGAAAATTTCCTTCAATCAGCATAGTCCTTGCAGCATCCAAAATAGTTATGTTCTTTCTTTCAACAACTTCATTATGTTGAGGTGTTCTAGGAGCAGATAATTGTCTTCTAATTCCATGTTTTTCATAAAATGAATTGAACTGACTAGAACATAATTCTCCACCTCTACAGATCTTAGACACTTCGCCTTCAAATACCCTAGGGAAAAGATAGTAGCATAATGTTATTTCGCTTGCATATTATGTTGTTAAGAATATAATTATTTTTAAGTTGTTTATGCAATTCATATCATGTTACGATTAATACATATGAGTAATTGTATATTAATGTGTTGCATTAGTAGATGTTTTTAAAAAAATTATCTCTATTTGTTAGTTAGATTAGTTACTTTCTCTAGGGTATTTTGGCGGGCATTACACCAAATCCAAATGTTCCTATCACCTAATGCCAACCAATTTCCAAAGGATAACAGTCCTAAGTGTGAGCTTAGATTGTGGTACCTGCACGAGAGAGGCAACCAACACAAACACACCAAATGGGATATTATGTTAGAGATCAAAATCATTAGAATAAAAAATGAAGTGTTACTACTTATCAAATTGCCATTAGTTTTTATATTCAAAGTCATACTATATACTCTAGTCGGTTAACACTACCGAATCATGCAGTCGGTACACACAGAGAAGTCGGTATGCACAGTCTAGTCGGTTACAGAGGAAAGCAATCATAGAATGTAGTATACACCGAGCTGTCTACCGAGTATCTTTTTATGACTACTGAGCAACAAAGATGACACACCGAGTTGATATACACTGAGTAAAACATGCTACCAGATACATTGAACCTGGACATGCATATGAAAAAGTGTTACAAGATCGAGGCACATCTAATCGTTATCACATTGGAAATTGCACCAAAAGATTGTGTATGATTTTGAGATCAATCTAACCAATGAAATATTTTGTATAGTTATTCATTCGATAAATCTTGTTTGTAAGATTGAAGAAATGAATTAGATCACCATCTTAAGAGATCTATTTATACTGCATGAGTTAAGGGTATATATGTGTAAAAAAAGAAGACTGTTACAGAGACACAGAGGTCACCGAGAAGCTTTTCAAAGAACAGAGTAAACAGAAGGGTTTACCGAGTTACTATATGGGTTACCGAGGTATGCTATAAGCAAGGTAATCTTATTCTGAGCACATAGAATCTGCTATAATATTTCAGATGTAAAGTTGCAGATATTTGTAATGTTCTTATTGTAATATTTTGAAGTTGTAAGAGAAACCTTTAACAGGGTAAAAGACTCTAATCAAGTCTATAAATTGTAAACCCTCTAACCAGGTGAAACATTTAGATTAAGTGTTGTAAAATCCTTTAGCAAGGTAGATCTAACAGATCTTGATACTCCTAACAGGGTAAGCTATCAGAAATAGCTAAACATGTAGCTCTAACCGAGCAACCTTTATTATTGCAATAGTGAAGTTGTGGGTGCCATCCCCACTGCAGTTTTTCTCTCTAACCAAGAGTTTCTGCGTAACCAAAATATATGTGTTATGGAGTGAATCATGTATGATTGTTATCTATTTGTTTTAGCTTTATATTATGTTACTGCACTATTCATTTTATGCATAATAGTAAAGTTATTATTGAAGAAAGGTTTTGGAGTACTGATTCACCCCTCCCCTCTCAGTACATTAGCTTTCCATATTGGGCCTAACAATTGGTATCAGAGCTTCAATCTTGGAAAAGGGTTTAACTACCTAAAGAGAAAGATCTTATCAATGGAAGGCTACAAACAATCTCAGAGGATTGTATATTTGCAAGAAGAGTTGGATCATGCTAATCAAGTGATTGCAGACATGCAAAGGCAAATGCAAAAATCTTTGAAAGTAAGAAGAAGATTATCTGATGATTTGCGGGACTCTTAAGAGTTAGTGGAACAAATTGAGACATCATCTGAGAATAGTATATCTGAAGAGACTGAAGAAATGATTGGAGTATTGAAAGAAAAGAACAAAGCCCTGGTTGATCAACTAAAAGCAATGAAAAGAGAACATGAACATTTCAGCACACAAATGAATGAAAATCTAGATGCACTAAGGACAGCTAAGGATAAAGCAAGAGATCTAGTAAGAGAGAAACAACAACTTGAAGTCTTAGTATCTAATAAAAATGATAAAATCATAAGGTTGACTAGGATTCAACAAAATATGATAGATCAACCAGGTTATGCACATCATGAAGCAATTCTGAAGAATGATGAAAATCAAGCATTGAAACTTGAAGTATCAAGGTTGAACTTGAAACAGAGAAGAAATCCAAAGAAACACTGAAGAAAAGTTATGAAGCATCAAAGATGTTGGATGAACAACTAAATACAAGAAGATCCAACAAAGATGCAGGACTTGGTTACAAAGGAAAAGACTCTACCGAGAAAGGAATTCATACTACCGAGAGAGGAGAATCATCAAAGCAAGCTGGAAAAAGGAATAACATCAAAAGAAAGAAGCCTATTTGCTACTACTGTGGAAATCAAGGTCATACGGCCAACATATGCCAAATCAGAAAAGGTAAGCAACCGAATATCACTAAGTCCAATGGTTATTGTTACAATTGCAATAAATATGGTCACACATCTAATCAATGTAGGACAAAGTCTGTTAACAACTATCAGAAGGAAAAATTCACAGGGTTTTATAGAAACTGCAATAGATATGGACATAGTACTGAGAAGTGCTCACTTAAGAAAAAGAACTACATGTGGTCTGCACACCGAGCAAACACTAGAGGTTACCGAATTCACACAGATCCTTACCGACAATATGTGGTAGTACCATGGAATTAAAATACAAGGATATGGTGCGAATGTTGTGGAAGATATGGACATATTAGTGCCAACTGTTTTATCAGGTTTGGAATGAACAACCGAAGATCATGGAGAAATCCTGGTATGGCATGTTTTCATTGTAACAAAGTTGGACATTTAGCTGGAGATTGCAGATATCAACCTAGAGGAGACACTGAAGAAATAAAAGAAAAATTAAAGATGATTTGGAAAATGAAGGAAATTGTGTCAAATGAAGAAAGCACCTTACCTACCGAGTTAGGTGCACCTATTCCAAATTAATCAATAAAGGTATTAAGGGACTGCATTCTTTGAAGGTTAAAATCATAACAGTTCCTATTCTATTATGTACTAAATTCAAAATCTGCATAGTTAAGATGCGTTAGTGAGTTTGAAATTCTATCAAAAGTACTTTACAAGAAACCTGTCAAGTCGGTGAATACAGGAAGCCTGTCAAGTAGGTAAATGAAGGAAACTTGGTTACTCGATTAAAATGAAAAAAAAAAGAGTAAATCAGTTAAAGAGGAACCGAGTGCATTTAATGTTTTTGACCTAACCCGCACGGAGCCCGATAAGGTATTTTGTGTACTTAAAAGCATTTTTGCAATCATTTACACTTACAAAGTTTTCGAAAGAGTAGAGCAGAGCGAATCAAGGTGATCAAACCTCATTCAGAGAGAATCCAAGGTATTTACATCAAATCTCATTGCATTGTTAAGTTGGTTTATCGATCTTATCGAATTGTTATTATCTGCTAAGTGTGAAGTGTCTGTCATTTGTAAACCGTCAAACCCTAAGGATAGTTTGCTAAGTTTTTTTCTAAAATCTACAATGGCGCCTAAGATCCAAGATCCCATTGTTGTCAAGAATGTAGAGAAGCCCTCACTGAAATACTCTTTGACTCCTAAAGTCGCCTCTGAACTGGATGACAAAACCACCTTTTCACTCATCTCGGATCAAGTCTTGTTAGTCGAAGATGTTAGATTCTTCACCAAATGTCGTGTTGAAGAACTTGGTCATGTTGAGATAAGAGACACCTATGATGAACTATGTACCGATGGTGTATTAAATAGCAAGTATGAAGACATCAGAATCAAAGGATTGACTGAAGCCCTAACCTATACTCGTGTGTTCAAGCCCCAATGGATCAAGTTTGTTCTAAGCAGAGTTCATGATGATTTCATGTGGCTAGAAGAGCAACCATTCAAAATCACCAAGGAAATCATTCATGTGATCACTGGTTATCCTATCTATGATCATGCACGGGCACAAAAGATAATATCACAGAAGGAATTAATTAGTTTAACTGGAGTGGAATCTGATTACAGAGGATTGAATCTGAACAATGTCACTAATTCAGAACTTAAGTTTTCCATTAGAGTAATTGGTTACTGTTTCTTCCAATCAGCAAGGGAAAACAATGTACCCTATGCCACAGTTGACATAGCCTATAAAATTGTGAAAAAGGGAATGAAAATTGACCTATTTGAAGTGTTATTGAAGAACCTGTTTGAGAACCTGAACACAATAAGGAAGCCGAAGAAGAACAACTCGGCAAATACTCTAAAGTTTGGTTCACTTCTTGTATGCATGTTTTTCTACTTTGAAAAATTCTTTCCATCAGTCGATAAAGTAGTTTGGGAGCTACACCGACCAATCACCCATCAAATTAACGACTTTATCAAGAAATTAGGAGATAATTTCAATGATATAATGCATGATTATTTTAGTAAATTTCAAGAGAAGATGCACAACAGGTACCGAATTCCACCCTAGCTAGTGGAGAAATATAAAGATGATATATGCTTTGAGGTAGATACTGATTACTGTTATGTGAATGTTGTGGAACCAAGAACTCAATCTTTGCCACCTATGGGTTACGAGATTGACTTTGCTATCACACAACAACAAATTGATGCATATCTTTCATTACCAAGGCATGCCATCGAGCTGAGGTATGGAACCTATGAAGAGGTGAAGGGAAAAGTAAAAATGAGCATTGTAGTACCCAAAGCTACAAGGAAAGCAACAAAGATGATAAAGGTTTTAACAGAGAAATTCGGAGAAGATTCTTCCTCCACACCTGTCAAAGGCACTCCTGCCATCACCAAAGAGGAATCTGAAGCTCAAGAGGTAGCCATAACATTGAGCACTGAACTGCCTAAGGGTAAAGTGTGGAAAAGAAAGAAACAGGACATTTCAAAGGCCCTACCGACTCCTCCAACAAAGAGACCTAATACAAGAGCATTAGCTACATCACTGAGTAAGAAACAAAAGAGTGTTACTACTCCCAAGGTAACCAAGACCTACAAGAAATCTACTCGGAGACTCATTTTGGCAAAAGAGTCTAGTGATACAGAATTTGAAGATGCAAACAAATTCCAGATTGTCAAGAGCAAGAAGGTAAATATACATAGTGTTGAAAACTTCTATGCCAATCTAAAAGAATATGGTGGATTTGGTTCTTTTAGATATATCAAGTATGAAACTAGAAATAATGATGAGTAGAGAAAAATTGAAGAAGCTGTCATCTGCACACTTCTAAAGTTTCGGCTAGCTCCATTGGAACTAGTAAAGTCACTTCCAAATGAACTTTACTTGCATATTGATAACAGGTGGAAATATGCAATGGACTCAGAGAAAGAAGTCTAGTCTATATATTTTCTGATATGTCTGTAGCAGAAATAAAGGAACACTTGACAACCTACAATTCAAAATTTCTTGTCAAATAGAGAGCCTTAAAACTGATGAATGGGCTATATATTGATGTAGAAAATGAGACAAAAGAAAAATGGTAGGAAATCTTCAAAATCAAAGATGTCAGTGAACAATCTACAGTTGAAATCGTTGATGTCATCGAGCATGGTCCTGATGCTACCGAGCAAGACCCGGTTGACACTATTCAAATTGATGAAGATGTTATGGATACAGAGGAACCAAAGCAGGAAATGATAGAAGGCACTACATATGCAAAACTTGTATCTAGTGAATCCGCTTTAGAACAAGTTCAGCCTGTAGGTCACGGAGACAACTGAGAGGAGGGGGTGAATCAGTTGTCTAATAAATTCAAACCAAAAACTTATTAACCAACTTAATGCTGAATATCGGTAAATCAGTTAAGTATGCCGGTAAACAATGTTAATAGAAAATTACTATACCAGTAAGAATTAATGCATGAAACATAAGCACAAAGTCATCCACAACACATGACACCAATATTTGTACGTGGAAACCCTGTAAGGGGAAAAACCACTGTGGGAAACCTTGCCCATAATCAGATGATACTACTGCAGATAGTAAGTGTACAAAAGGGGTCTGCACATGCAGAAAGGCCAATAGCCTAGAGCTCACTGCTCAATCACAAATGGGAGTCACACTGACTACAGTTGGATGATTAAATCCAATAAGAATGTACTGCACAAAATAGCATCTTCATATGTTGGATTCAGTACCGGTGAAATGCTGATATGCTTCTACAGAAACCTAACTTCACCTTCAAATGATGTCTTCGTGTATGCCTCTGCTTTATCTCGCATATACCCTTTCTTAAATTTTTTTCGCATTCCACACTTGATCTTACAAATAAGATCTTACATTTATACCATACCCTAAGACCAATTTTAGTAGGTCGGCTCTACAAGATATTACAATAAAAAAATTTTACAAATAGTACAATATCCGATGCAATAACTGATTGAACGTGTCAGCTTAATGCATTTACAACAATAATAAATCATCTCCATAGTGTGCCATGCTGATCTGGAAAAGATAAACCTGTCGATGTAACCCTAGATAACCTGGACCTATTTCCCAGTAAAATCAAATATGCAAATAAGAATATACCAATGGTTATTACTTCAAAATAAAGTCTCCACATGATGTCTTCGACATTACCAAGTGTCTTCCATGTCATTGCAGGTACCGGTGAACATTATATCCTGCCGGTTAACCATATACTGGTAACTGTTGCACAGTTTACTGTTTACCGGTGAATGTTGCTGGATCTCCAAAGTAGGTGTATTTAGTAGGTGTTGACATCAATGACAAAACCATACCAAAATAACAACAATCTCCCCCTTTGGCATTGATGGCAACACAAGATGGAAAAACCATCAAAGTGCCAAAACAGAAATGCCAAGTGTAAAACCAACAATCTCCCTAAAGTGAATCTCTCCCCCTGGGAGCAACATGAGTTATTTTATGTTATCCTGTACCAATTTTCACCATAGATATCTCTCCTCAATTGATAATGTGTTTTTCCATATATCTCTCCCCCTTTGACATCAAGTGCCAAAGCTACAAAATTTGAAGTCCATACAAAAATACCAACTACTCCCCCTGAGAAGTAGCTTCCTAATCAGATACCGGAATAAAAGATTTGTCCATTTAATTCTGTCGGTTGATGAAAATCATCAACTATCTAAGTCTCTGCCGATGGAGGTAGGACTCTGAGTTGATCTCTAAGATACTCAAAAGTTTCCTTAGGCAAAGGTTTTGTGAAAATATCTGCAAGTTGTTCTTTAGTATTCACATAAACCAGTTTTATCTCCTTTTCTTCAACTTTTTCCCTTAGAAAATTCAGTTTGATAGAAACATGTTTTTTTTTAGAATGTAATACTAGATTCTTAGATATATCAATTGCCACAGTGTTATCACAATATATAGTAATAGGTTCCTTGCATTTTACCTTTATGTCTTTCAACATCTGCTTAAGCCAAAGTACCTGTGTACAGTTTGTTGCTGCTGCAACATATTTTGATTTTGTTGTTGATAAAGATTTACAACTCTGTTTCTTACTTAACCAAGAAACTAATCTCTTTCCAAGAAAGAATGCTCCTCCAGTGGTGCTTTTTCTATCATCCACATCTCCTGCCCAATTTGCATCTGTGTATGCATATAGATCAAAATTTTCATCTTTAGGATACCATAATCCAAGATTTGTTGTGCCTTGTAAGTACTGGAAAGTCCTTTTTACTGTTGATTCATGATTTTCCCTAGGATTACTCTAAAATCTAGAAACTATACATACTACATTCATAATATCAGGTCTGGTTTGAGTCAAATATAGTAAACCTCCTATCATAGATTAGTATCTAGTTGGATTAATAGGTGTAGATTCATCCCTTTGAGATAATTTGTCATTTGTAGTCATAGGTGTGCTTACTGGTTTAGAGTTCTCCATCCCAAATTTCTTCAGTAGTTCTTTCAAGTACTTAGATTGACTCAAAAATATGCCTTTATCAGTCTGTAAAATCTGCAATCCTAAAAAGAATTTTATTTCTCCGATCATAGACATTTCAAATTCATGCTGCATTTCAAGAGAAAATTCTTTGCATAATTCATCTTCTCCTCCAAAGATTATATCATCAACAAATACTTCCA
Organism: Cryptomeria japonica; assembly: GCF_030272615.1. Classification (NCBI taxonomy): domain Eukaryota; kingdom Viridiplantae; phylum Streptophyta; class Pinopsida; order Cupressales; family Cupressaceae; genus Cryptomeria; species Cryptomeria japonica. The sequence continues at coordinate 615,011,285 of NC_081413.1, forward strand.
TAATCAAGATGTCATCATTAGTTACTTTGTAATATAAATTGCTATCTGCATTTCCTTTAGTAAAACCAATCTTTAAAAGATACTTATCCAATCTTGCATACCAAGCTCTTGGAGCTTGTTTTAATCCATACAGAGCTTTTCTTAATCTGCAAACCATATCATTGTCATTTGTCAAGGAAAATCTATCAAGTTGTTCAATATAGACTTCCTCTTCAAGATCTCCATTCAAAAATGCACATTTAATATCCATTTGATAAACTTTGTAATCCTTGTGAGCTGCAAAGGCCAAGAATAATCTAACTGCCTCAATTCTGGCTACCAGTGCAAAGGTTTCATTGTAGTCAACTCCTTCTTTCTGAGAATATCCCTTACACACTAGTCTTTCTTTATTTCTGACAACCTTACCATCTTCATTGAGTTTTTTTCTAAATACCCATTTGGTTCCAATTACATTTTTATTTTTAGGCCGGGGAACTAATGTCCAAGTATTATTTTTCTCAATTTGTCCTAATTCTTCTTCCATAGCTTTAATCCAAAATTTATCTTCACGTGCCTCATTGATAGATAATGGTTCAATTTGAGAAATAAGACATACCTCTTCATTTGCCAATCTTCCTCTTGTCATGACTCCTTTAAATTTGCTTCCAATTATCTGATCTTTAGAATGATTCAGTCTTACATACCGGGGTGTCTTAGTCTGTTGTTGTTCTTCAATTACTGTGGAGTCCTCCGATGATACCGGAGTAACTGGATCATCATTCTATATCGGTGGATTTATTGTAGGTTCATTTGTCATAATTTATGTTCCCAATTCAGAGTCTATATACCTTGAAGTTCCTCTAGATTGTTCATCAATCTTTACATTTGTACTCTCAACAATTTTTTGTAATCTTTTATTAAAACATCTATATGCTTTACTCTTAGATGAATAACCAAGAAATATTCCTTCATCAATTCTAGGATCAAACTTGCCAATATACTCATCTCTTCTAATATAACATTTACTTCCAAAAATTATAAAATAATTAAGAGTAGGAGTATTAACAAACCATAGTTCATGAGGGGTCTTACCGGTTTCACCTTTGATGTGAACTTTGTTGAATGTATAGACAACAGTGCTTACTGCCTCTCTCCAATACACATGTGGTAGATTTGCTTCTAATAACATACTTCTTGCTGCATCCAAAATAGTTTTGTTTTTCCTTTCAACAACTCCATTCTGTTGTGGTGTCCGAGGTGCTGATAACTGTCTTTTGATTCCATTTACTTCACAGAATGTATTAAAATCTTTAGATGTGAATTCTCCTCCTTGATCTGATCTTAAACATTTAATTTTCTTACCGGTTTCATTTTCAACCATTGCTTTGAATAGCTTGAACTTCCCAAGTGCTTCTGATTTTTCTCTGAGAAAAGTAACCCATTACATTCTAGAATAATCATCAATAATTAGCATGAAATATCTATCACCTTGTAAGCTTTTAGTTCTAGCTAGACCACATAAGTCAATATGAATTAAATCAAGGGCATTATTGGATTTTTCTAGAATACTTTTGAAACTAGCTCTAACTTGTTTTCCAAATTGACATTCCTTGCAAATTGTATTCTGAGGTTTCACAATTTTAGGTAGATCTCTAACTGCCTTAGAAGTACTGATTTTTACCATGCAATCAAAATTTACATGACATAGTCTTTTATGCCATAGCCAACTTTCATCTATATGTGCAATTAAGCATGCCTTTTCACTATTATTCAAATGAAAGATATTACCTCTAGTCTGATTACCGGTTGCAATTTCCAAACCAGTTCTATTCATGATTTTCCATTTTCCATTTTTAAATTGTAACTGAAAACCTTTCTCAACTAATTGACCAACACTTAAAAGATTATGTTTTAATCCTTCAACATAGTAGACATTTTCAGTGTTATGTTTACCATCAAGAGATATTGAACCCTTACCATTGATTGAACAGGCTTTGTCATCTCCGAATCTTACTAAACCTCCATTGTATTCTTGAAAGTTCAAGAATTTACCTTTGTCTCCAGTCATGTGATGTGAGCATCCTGAGTCAATAATCCATTCATCCTTTGATTCAACTTTAGCTGCTAGGGCTTGTTCTATCACTTGAGCAATAGGTACCGGTTGATCTTCTGTTATAGCAACAAAGACCCATCCATTGTCTATTGGATCCTCATCAGAATCATCAGTCACACCTTCATCAGCAATGTAACAAGATTTATTTTTGTTTTTCTTAAATCTGTATCTCTGATATTCAGGATTAGGTTTGTATGTTCTTCTAGCTTCTTCTCTTAGTCTAGCATGTCTATCAGGGCATCTTGAAGCCATATGACCAATCTTATTGCAGTTAAAACATTTAAAGGGTGCTTTACCTTCATACTTACTTCCAATTGGGTCTTTTGGCATTTTTCTTGCAAATAGTGCTTCAAGTTCTTCAAGCTCTTCATTTTCCTTCGTGGTTTCTTCAAGTTCTCTTGCATAAAAGGCTCTCTAGTCTGATTTGTCTAATAAATTCAAACCAAAATCTTATTAACCAACTTAATGCTTAATACCGATAAATCAGTTAAGTATGCCGGTAAACAACGTTAACAGAAAATTACTATACCGATAAGAATTAATGCATGAAACATAAGCACAAAGTCATCCACAACACATGACACCAATATTTGTACGTGGAAACCCTGTAAGGGGAAAAACCACAGTGGGAAACCTTACCCACAATCAGATGATATTACTGCAGATAGTAAGTGTACAAAAGAGGTCTGCACATACAGAAAGGCCATCAGCCTAGAGCTCACTGCTCAATCACAAATGGGAGTCACACTGACTACAGTTGGATGATTAAATCCAATAAGAATGTACTGCACAAAATAGCATCTTCATATGTTGGATTCAGTACCGGTGTAATGCTGATATGCTTCTACAAAAACCTAACTTCACCTTCAAATGATGTCTTCATGTATGCCTCTACTTTATCTCGCATATACCCTTTCTTAAATCTTTTTCGCATTCCACACTTGATCTTACAAATAAGATCTTACATTTATACCATACCCTAAGACCAATTTTAGTAGGTCGGCTCTACAAGATATTACAATAAAAACATTTTACAAACAATACAATATCCGATGCAATAACCGATTGAACATGTAGGCTTAATGCATTTACAACAATAACAAATCATCTCCATAGCATGCCATGCTGATCTGGAAAAGATAAACCTGGTGGTGTAACCCTAGATAACCTGGACCTATTTCTCAGTAAAAGCAAATATGCAAATAAGAATATACCAGTGATTATTACTTCAAAATAAAGTGTCCACATGATGTCTTCGACATTACCAAGTGTCTTCCATGTCATTACAGGTACCAGTGAACATTATATCCTGTCGGTTAACCATATACCGGTAACTGTTGCACAATTTACTGTTTGCCAGTGAATGTTGTTAGATCTCCAAAGTAGGTGTATTTAGTAGGTGTTGACATCAATGAAAAAACCATACCAAAATACCAACACAGCCTTATCCACCGATCACTCAACTTGTCTCTACCAAAGCCCCTCAGGATACAACACAAGGCACCGAAGGTCACAAGTCTGCAACAGGAGAAGAGACTACTCAAGAATAGACCTCTCAAGCACCTTCGAGCACCGAAAATGTAGTAGCTAGGACACCCAGTACCGAGACACCAAAAGACACCACAGTGGCTACAGGAACCAAACAAAGCGTCGCCTCTACCGAGCAACCTACCAAGGGTCAGTAAGCCTCTCAAGCTATTGTCTTGGTCCAACCAACCAAAGGTAAAGAGAAGAAGGTGAAAAAAACATAGTTTCAAAGTTGATTTATCTAAACCAATAGTGTTGCCCAATGTGGATATATCAAAATTAAAGGGGCAAGCACTCATTGATTTCAGTGAACTATGCAAAGCAAAGGCCAAACAAGAAAAACACATACAAAAGAAGAATAAAGTACTTTAGAAGGTGAAGACACTGCTATCCGATATGCTACCTATAGCTACAGTGTCAACTGATGTAGCCATCCATATTCAACTAGATGAACTCCTTAATCAAATAGAAACATCTGAAGTTGATGCATCTGAGTACTTGAGCAAGCTAAAAGACAAGGAGCTTACTGCAAAAATGATAGAAGAGGTACAAAAAGCTCTAGCTATTCGGAAAGTCAAACTTGTCAAATTCATTGTTGAGTTGTCCCTTCAACTCAAGCATATTCTTTATTTATTTCAGAAACTTTGTACATTTTCTATATTCATTAAAGATATCAAGAATAAAACTGATGCAATTGAGAAAGAGATCACCAATCTCTCAAATAAGTTGACTCCTAAGCCCAATTCAGTTCAAAAATTTTATACCAAGCTTCAACAGCTTATGGCTCAACAATTGGAACTAAGAAATGAAGAACATAAGATCAGGATGGATATAATGACACTCCAGACATTATTCCTTCCTCATCTTTCATCAGTTCAAGAATAGATTAACCGAGCCACATGCCTATCTACTACACAAGAGGGAAGCACTCTTGATGGCTTAATATCACTCTTGGTTGATATTCAAGCACACAATTCTTTAATGGAAAGTGTAAAGGATGCACTCTCTGTCGCTCTCACCGATGCCAGGAAGAAGTATAAATCTATTTTTGATCAGTTACCACCCCTGGATGGAAATTAAGTTTTTGATGTTTGTCAAAAAGGGGGAGTAATACAATATATTGAGTGATACTATATTTGTGGAGTGATACTAGATATTTGGGGAATAATACAGTTTTGGTGATACAGTTTTGATATAGTATTCGGAGTATTGTATACAGGGGGAGTATACCGAGCAGAGTATGCAGAGTATCCAAGGACAGTAAGCAGAGCACACAAGCACAGAACCGAGCATGAAAAATGAGAGTTATGTACAGTATAATGATAAGGGGAGTATATCTGAATATACTATTTCATTGACTATTGTATATACTGTCAAGTATAGTCATTTTGCAAAGTATATAGATTTTTGAGTTATGACTTTAAAAGTAGTTTTTGTCAAACATCTCAACTAATGTCAAAAGGGGAGATTGTTACTACTTATCAAATTGCCATTAGTTTTTATATTCAAAGTCATACTATATACTCTAGTTGGCTAACACTACCGAATCATGTAGTCGGTACACACAGAGAAGTCAGTATGCACAGTCTAGTCGGTTACAAAGGAAAGCAGTCACAGAATGCAGTATACACCGAGCTGTCTACTGAGTATCTTTTTATGACTACCGAGCAACAAAAATGACACACCGAGTTGATATACACCAAGTGAAACGTGTTACTAGATACATTGAACCTGGACATGCATATGAAAACGTGTTACAAGATCGAGGCACATCTAACCGTTATCACATTGGAAATTGCACCAGAAGATTGTGTATGATTTTGAGATCAATCTAACCAATGAAATATTTTGTATAGTTATTCTTTCAATAAATCTTGTTTGTAAGATCAAAGCAATGAATTAGATCACTGTCTTAAGAGATCTATTTATACAGCATGAGTTAAGGGTATATACGTGTAAAAAAAGAAGACTGTTACAGAGACACAGAGGTCACCGAGAAGGTTTTTAGAGAACAGTCGAAGAACGGAGTAAATAGAAGGGTTTACCGAGTTACTATATGGGTTATCAAGGTATTCTATAAGCAAGGTAATCTATTCTAAGCACATAGAATCTACTATAACATTTTAGATGTAAAGTTGCAGATATTTGTAATGATTTTATTGCAATATTGTGAGGTTGTAAGAGAAACCTTTAACAAGGTAAAAGACTCTAATCAAGTCTATAAATTGTAAAGCCTCTAACCAGGTGCAACAATCAGATTAAATGTTGTAAAATCCTTTAGCAAGGTGGATCTAACAGATCTTGTTACTCCTAACAGGGTAAGCTATTAGAAATAGCTAAAATGTAGCTCTAACCGAGAACTCTTTATTATTGCAGTAGTGAAGTTGTGGGTGCCATCCCCAGTGCAGTTTTTCTCTCTAACCAAGAGTTTCTGTGTAACCAAAATATATGTGTTATGGAGTGAATCATGTGTGATTGTTATCTATTTATTTTATCTTTATTTTATGTTACTACACTATTCTGTTTATGCATAACAGTAAAGTTATTATTCAAGAAAAGTTTTGGAGTACTGATTCACCCCTCCCCTCTCAGTACATTAGCTTTCCATATTGGGCCTAACATGAAGTAAAGATCTTAAGCACATCTCATTATTCTCTATCTCCAAGGATCCTTCAAATCAAGGTGGCTCTCAGCTTGGAAGAGCACTTGACCTATAGGATGACAACCAAAAGAACAAGGGATATATGATGATTCTAAGATCAAAATAGAAATACAACTAATATCTTAGTGATGATTTAGATATGAAACTAGATGATGGTAGGATGCAAGATATTGATATGAAGCTAACTAGCATGAAAATGATGATAATAAACTAGCATATAAAATGAAGCTAACATGATATGCAACTAAATGATCTAATTACTATTATTAAAGAGATTTTAACAATGCTTGATGAAATGAGACTATAAGTTTGATGCACAAAGACTTGGATATTGAAAATGAAGAATGAGAGCTCTATTTATAGGGAAAATAGGGCAATTGAGGGTTGAGATTGAATAATCTCAACAAGGGCTAGGATTGAACGTTATCAATCCATGTTTACAAGTTTTACCAATGAAATGGTGACAATTGTAAACAAGAGGTTGCATGAGAGATGTAAGAGGCATTAAATACCTGAGAAGACATGAAGGTTACCTTAAGAGGTAAGGGTTAATGTTAGGTTAGGGTTATCCATTGGATAAAGCTTTTACCCAAGGGGTAAACTCTTGTGCAAGGGTTAATAGGATAACTAGGGTCAAAGTCATAAGTGCTTGATGAGACCCTTAAGTTAGATGAGGATTAAGTTAGAGAGAAAGCCTCTAACCATGTGGGAAGGGTTGAGTTAACCATTAAATGGTTTGGAAGACCTTAAAGGTTAACTTGTTGAGGACATAAAGCCTTTAATGCATTTCAAAGACTTTGAGACATTTTTGAGAAGTGACTTCTCTTAAGGAATGTGAAAATGTTTAAGAGATGGATTAGGCTAATTAAGATAGGATTAAAAGGCTCTAGAAGAGGTTTAGGAGGCAAGTGGGAGATGTAGGATTTTGCAAGTGGGTGGGGGAAAATAATTTAATTAAAATAAAATTAATTTATTTTAATTATGGTTGCAACTTGCATTTGTAGGATTTAAATAAATATTGATTTTATTTAAATGTGATTTTTAATTTTGCAAATGGGCGGATTTAATTAAATGTGAATTTAATTAAAAATGGTTTAGAAGGGGGATTTTAATTAAATGTAAATTTAATTAAAAATGGTTAGAAGGGGGATTCTAATTAAATTTGAATTTAATTAAAAATGGCTTAGAAGGGGGATTTTAATTAAATATGAATTTAATTAAAAATGGCTTAGATAGAAAAAGGGAAATATTAATCAAATCTTTAATTTGATTAATGGTCAAAATAGAAGAATAGGGATATTAATTAAATCTTAATTTAATTAATTGGAAGAATAGAGATAATTGAATGAATAAAATTCACTTAATTTGTTGTGCAACTTTTAGGTGTCTACATTTTCCCCTATTTGAGTTAACGTGTGACCACATGTTGATTCAAAGAAAAACGCTCAATTTATCATCAAAAATTTTCGATATGATGATGTTGCCAAAGTTATCGATATGAAAAGTTGATATGAGACTGGTGTTGATATGAAGTTGATATGAGACTAATATGGAGATTCAATATGATGCCCCAGATATAAAAAATTGATTTGATATGAAAAGTTGATATGTAGCTGATGTCGATGTGAGATTGATATGAAATTGATGTCAAGATTTGATATGATGTCCCAGAAATGAAGAATTTATTTGATATGAAAAGTCATTATGAAATTGGTGTCGATATGAGATTGATATGAAATTTATGTTGAGATTTGATATGATGCCTCAGCTATGACGAATTGATTTGATATGAAAATTTGATGTGAAGTTGATGTCGATCTAAGGCTAATATGAAATTGATGTTGAGATTCGATATGATAATATCCCCTCGGGAGATCGTTTGTGCACTAAAGGCATGAATGATCTCTCGAAAGAAGAGGAATATTATTTGAAAGATAGAAGATTGGATAGCTAATGACATGCATGGGTTTGATAAGATTGATCAAATTGATTGGATTCATAAGATTGATCAAATTGAGATTAAGTTTGGTTTCAGGAATGACACCTCTTGTATAAGACAAAGATGATCAAAACGTCTGGTTTCAAGAATGATATATCCTATTTAAGACATGATCAAAATGTCTGGTTTTAGGAAAGATACATCTTGTATAAGACATGGTAGAATGGATTAGATGAAATGGATTAATAGAATTGATAAGATTGGGATCAAGTCTAGTTTCAGGAATGACACCTCCTATATAAGACAAAGATGATCAAAACATCGGGTTTCAGGAATGATATATCCCGTATAAGACCTAATCAAAATGTTTGGTTTTAGAAAAGATACATCCTGTATAAGACATGATAGAAGCGATCAAATGAAATAGATTGATAGAATTTATAATATTGAGATCAAGTCTGGTTTTAGGAATGACACCTCCTATATAAGACAAAGATGATCAAAACATCTGGTTTCAGGAATGATATATCTTGTATAAGACCTGATCAAAATGTTTGGTTTTAGGAAAGATACATCATGTATAGGACAAAGATGATCAGAACATCTGATTTTAGGAATGATATATCTTGTATAAGATATGATCAAAACGTCTGGTTTCAGGAAAGATACATCCTATATAAGACATGATAGATGGATCAGATGAAATAGATTGATAGAATTGATAAGATTAGGATCAAGTCTGGTTTCAGGAATGACACCCCCTGTATAAGACAAAGATAGATGAGAGTTGGATGAATGATGAAGAAATGAAAGTGAAGAAATATTCCATGATGATGCAATAGATATGCATGTGATGGATGCAATGATGATGATGATGATGATGATGATGATGATGATATGCAACTAAATGTTATGATATGAAAATACAACTAAATGCATATTAAAATGATAATGAAAATGATAATGTTAATAAACCTAATTTAATCTTAACAATGATATGAAAATGATAATGCAGCTAGTGCAAAGCTTAATATGCAATCTCATTCTCGATGTTGCCATCTATTTTTTATCAAACTGCCAATGCTTCCTTTGTTTTCATCATCGGGCCTTGACTTGTTGAAATTTGATACAAGCATCATGGTATCGAACTATAACAACCTGAGCATAACTTACATGGATTTTGATATTGTAAGATGACACAAGTGTCGAGGTATAATTGAACCAAGATGACCTAAGTATTGCTTGTGTAAAATAGACAAGAGTTAACCTTTGTCCTATATAAATCCGAAATGTCTTTAGTGATATGTTACCCAATCATGTCGTAAGACAAATTTGCATAGTAGAAGACTTCACTCCTAAACAATAGACAAAGAAAACATCACATTCCTTCCTCACTTCTCTATTCATAAGACATCCCTGAGTCACTTAGGATATATGATAAGCAAAAGATAAAATCTATAAGTAAATATGTGTGTTATTGGAAATATATTCTTGTCAAGTAAAATAGCTTGCAAATAGATCTTTTGTTCAATTCCAATCAGTTAAATTCCATGATATCTAGTCTTCTTGCATTGTCGTTGTCATTTGTTGGTTGTTTTGATCCTTGTTGTCTTGCTACGTGTTTGGTCTCATGTCTAAAACCCTCAAGGCGAAATTCCCCCAGCGAGATCATGATTTTGCCCCTTGTCATTAATACTACTTTGATATAGATATTGATAGACTTATAAAGCACTGAGAGGGGGGGTGAAGCAGTGACAGGAAAAACTATACCACTATAAACACAAACTGGTAAAGACAGTTAACCAGTTTACTTAATACTATGCATGCAATCCAAAATGATATTAAAGCATCCACAAAAAGTAAAACATCCAACATAACACAAGTGTTTATACGTGGAAAACCCAACTGGGAAAAACCACGGTGAGATGGGACTCACAAGTTAACTATCTGAAGAAAAGGTAATTGATTGATTAAGGTCTACAAAGTGCTCTGCTAGGAGTGAATCCTGTAAAAGATCTCAAAGACCTGTTATGAGCTATACCCTGTTAAAGGTAGTACCCTATTAGGAGTAACCTTAGTAGAGGATTTCAAAACCCAAACTAATGGATCACCTAGTTAAAGGATCTGTACAATGAATCTTGTTAGAGCTTACCCGATTAGGGGATGTAACTATTGTAGTGATTAGAAAACAACACGTGGTGTGATCTAGAAATAGCACATATTGCTTGTATAGATCCTCTTCTACTCACTTAAAATTGCATCACTGACATACTCTGCAATTCCTTTGATAAATCGCATCAACTTATCACTTGTATCTCGCATCATGAAAATAGTTCATCACAATGTCAATATATAAACATTAGATTTCATGTCGGTTCAAGAACCTGATCACAATTTCCTAGGTGTAGTGTATGTGGACAATCTTGCATAACACATCACAAATTGCTGCCAAATATGACGATTAGGGATAACTCATCATGACTAGTGATAACTCATCACACAATCAGTGAAACCGGTTGGAACATCGATATTGTTTAAGAGTTAACCTCTTCCAACTCATAGAATGATTGTCCTCCATTTGCTTCCTTTTGTATCTCTATTGAATCTCCAAGTTGGTGTCATGTCATTCTTGCATATACCCGCATATACCGGTTGTTTACATATAGCAGTTAGACACCTTCAAAACCAATTGGACTTCTCTATACATATAATATCGATTTTGCAATACAAAGACTTAGGAGTAGTACCAGTTTGTCTTAACTAAGATGACTAAGACAGTGTGAACATATGTGTGTGTATACATGTGTTGTCAATGACAAAACATGAAGTCATCCATTACAAAAATCATCATCAAGCCAACAATCTCCCCCTTTGGCATTGATGGCAACACTTAGAAAATTTTATAACTTTACAACTAAGTGTGCTTACAAAAATTGTAGATACATATTTCTACTCCCCCTTAACAATACATACAAAATTTTCACAGTACATACATATTTCTACTCACCCTTTGACAACAATGCCAAATTGAAAAGTAAAATACATATGTATTATATCAAAATTTGCATCAAAAACTACATATACAAAAATATAAGTATCTTTTAAGGAGTGTTCACTGCAATTTTCAAGAAAATGTCACCGAATATAGTCTTCATCTAAGTGAAATCATTATCCCATGTTTCCAATAATATTTCAGTGATCTCAATGGTTGTCATAACTTGTGCAACCAATTATTCCATTGCATCTATTGTGCTCATCTTTGGAGTCACCAAAACCACTTTTGCATCCTTGTATGCTCGTTGTAAGATGTCCACTTTAGGTCTCAACTGGTTCTTGAGTTCTTTCAAGGATCAGAGTCTCTTAGCCTATTCACAATCATAAATATCTAATCGATGTTTTAAATCATCAACTGATTCGCCAAAAGCTAAGGCTGAATCCTGTAAAGGTATGTAAGCAGTACATATCCTCTCTAGTTCCTATTTTGTCTCTTCTCGCCTCTTCTTCAAATCAGAAAAGAAAAATGAAATGTTAGATGTATATGCCAGTATCCTTCCTCTAGTTTCGATAGCAGTCTTCAAAAGATCTTTATTTACAGATAAAGCAATCTTGCCTCTATCAATATATGTCATAAGTTGCTCCCCCCTCTTCTTTCTGTAATTCCTCTTAGCTAAAGTTTGTGCAGCTTCTTCAAGGGATCTCAGTTGGTCAAAAGCATCAGCAACCAACTATCCAAGCTTGCTGATAGGGGTAGTCAAATTGCCAATGTCAGTCTCTGGTAGGAGACTTGACTAAATCTCAAGAGCAGTTTGAATCATTTCTGCTTCTTTTCTCTGCTCTTTCAATCTTTTCTTTTGATCCCGAGATTGCATCACTATACCAATCTCCATGAGTTCAGATGCACTCATATTATCTACATCTATAGGTCCTTTAATGCTTAATGAGTCATCCTCATTATCAGTTTGTTGCTTCGCCTTTGCTTTTTCCATTTCATCAGTTTTCTCTGTTATCTTATCCTCTATTTTCTTTTTCTCTTCATCCTTTTTCTTTTCAGGTTCCTTCACTTCAACCTCTTTCTCAAGTTTCTCTTTCTCTACATTTGTTTAGTTCTCCTGTGAAACTGTAGTAATCGATGGCAATGGATTTTCAACTTGGTGCTCTTTATCTGGTGGTGGTTGAATAGTCACACTAGATTCATTGATCGTAATGACCGGTTGTTGTACATGTTCCATAACTAGTTCAATGATATTACCAGTTGTATCAATAGTGTCCTAGATTTCATCAGTATCATCTACAAAGAAAATAATTGGTGGAGAAGTAGTTTCATCCTTTTTCTTAATAGGATAGACAATATACGGTGCAATAATCTCTTCTTCATCTAGCTCTGGTTGAGCTCTAGTCTCTGTTTGGTCAGGTTTGTTGTTATGATTCTTCATTTTCTCATGCATCCTTTGAATGATTTTAGCTATAAGATTAGTATCATCTTCAACATATTTAACCTTTTTAGCCAATAACTTCAATCTTCTTGCCTTATAATGAAATTGTCCTTTGAAATTATCAAGCAATGCTAATAATTCTTCTCTAAGTAACTCAAGAAAATATCGAATGAAAACTCTATCAATAATTTCTTGATCTTGTTCAATAGCCATTTTCCACTTATTTACAAGAATAGAATACAAAGAATCATAAATATCTTTTTCAATATCCTGAGGCAACCGATTGTATTGAAACAAGTGGTTGATTACCACTTGAACAATTTGTTGTTTTTGTTCTTCGTCAAATGAATCAAAATACTCTTTCACATTATCAAACATATTCCTCCCTAATATTTTTACTGTTCCCTCAAAGTTTGAATGATATAACATTAATAGGAGTACTCGTCTTTGAAGTGTCTCCTACTGGTTTGGCTTTCTTACTGGTCATTTTCATCTTCTTTGGTTCCTCTTCAGTGTCAGTATCTTCATATTCTTCTTGAACAATAAGTTGTTTGCCTCTCTTCTTCGTTGCAGTCTGTTTCTTTTCATATACTTTGAATGTTTGTTCCATTTTTACTTGAACACTTCTTGTCACCCTTGTACTGGTGGTCACTGAAGATGCTTTCTCAACTTTCTTCTTCTTCTTCTCTTTGGCACTACTAGCTTGAACAAGTGCATTTCTTTCCTAGTAAGTTCCCAGTCTTTTCTTCTTCTTATCTTCGGGAGATACCAAAAATTTGTTGGCATAATCGATTAATAAGTCATAGTTGACTTCATAACTCATTTCTTCCATCTCATCTTCCCTTGGTTCCATGACCTCCATAAAACAAAAGTCTTTGGTAACTGTGAAACATATGTGTTTTGCAAAGTGTTTCACCACATCTTCAGGTAGCCTCAACCTCATACTCATCTTCTTTTGGAACTCATAAAAATATCTGTTCATAGAAATAGTGAATGTGTTCTTTATAGCCTTAATGTTTTTCTTGATTTGAGATGTTACCGATATGTCTTTCGACCATTGAATGTCACCAATTCTCGGTAGGAAATTCTGAAAATAGAAGAATAGACCAATCAACAGTTGACCATGCTTGAACTTTTGACTATTGTCATTCTTAATTAATTTCAAGTTCAACATCAATTGGTTCCTCATTTCCTCGCATAAGTCATAATTTGCATTCTCAGCAATCATCATGTAAGTTGCATGCATAGTAGTGGATGGCACACTGTTCATCCTGCTGGAATAAAATATCCTATAACCAATGACCATAGTTGCAAGTCTGACTGTTGGATCTTTAATGTTGTTGACCGAAAATGCACGACCGTCAGAAGTGGTCTGAATTAGTGTAATCACAGTCTCTTTTGAAATTTTCCTCAACTTTAGAACTTCATCGGTTTGCCAAAAACTAGTCACTGCATGAATTACTTCCTTTGTAATTGTGTGCGACCTGTCAAGATACATATTCTCTCCATGCACACGACTAAGAATTATCCTAACATGCTCTTCTTCAAAATCTTCAAGAAAATATGTGCATTGTGAAAACCCTTTTCATAAACCCTAATGAACTCAGGTTTGATTTTTGCGCTTTTATCACACAAAGATTTGAGTTGTGAATAAATTAACAATGATCCTAAATCCTCAATTTTACAGTCTATATAACTGGATAAATCACCTTTGATCATAACACCATCGGGAACTTGAGACAATGCATTATATGATACTATTTTGTATGCTTCCATAGACTCCATAGGTTCAGCAATAATCATAAGTCTCTATGCTTTCTTAGACAACGATGCCATTCTAAATAATCTAGATTTGAAAGTGATTAACAAAAGAATACCTAATTCCCTTCATGCTAGAAAGGTTTCTGGTTGATCTCTCGAATGTACACTCATTTTGCCTTTACTAATCTTTGAATCCAATTCAATCTTTTGATCCGCAACACAAATTCATTCACAATCACCTAACAATTCTCTTTTTCGCTCTGCATGTGCTCAAAAACTCTTCTTTGAATGTAATTAGGGTAAAAATAACATAGTAAAACTCACTTTTATAAACCTACCCACTGCATTAATTTCTCAACCCATAAGGTAACAAACCCTAATATACCATTTAACAAAAGTCACTTATACCAATAGGTATATAACCGGTTGGTGATCCTTTGAAAACCGATAGACAATGATATCAACAATTCTCACAAAACAACTCAAAATGCAAAACTATCTTACCACACATTCTTCAAGGGGTCCAGAAGTAGATTTACTGCTATGCTCCCCTTAGGCTTGTTTGAAAAGCTTAGTTCACCGGTGCAGGATTCTCCACACTAGGTGAAGGGATAGATTCTTCTGTAGGCTTATCCTCACTCTTCTTCTTCTAGATTTTGTTCATCTCTGCTCTAGTTTCCTCAACATCGACCTTCTACTTACCTTTCTGATCTTCAGAGTGGTTGACTAGTTTGTTCCTCCTGGTTCTATAGAACTTTGCCATGTGTCTCGGTTTATGACAATAATAGCAAGCCATCCCAGATGATCTCCAAGGTTCTGCATTACCTCTCCATTTCTCCTTCTACAATTCATAGCCACATGTCCATAATTATTGTAAATGGTGCAAATCACATTTGTTACCTTTTCCATTTCATATGGTTTGACCCAGTTTACATAGGGTTTCTGCTAGTTCATGTTTCCCCGGTTGTCATAGGTTCTCCTCCACTCATCGTTAGGTCTTGGATTCATGTGAGGTGCTGGATTGTTTTCTCCATATCTGCATTCAACTAATCTATGTCCATACATGTTGCATGTGAAATAATGACCTTCAAATCTCTTAGACACATACCTAGCATTTGCATTATAGCTTGTGTTCTCATTAGGTCTGCTTCTACACACATTAGTTGTATGTCTAGGTTTGAAAGCTTTCTTACTAGTAGGCTTGTTAGCCTTAGGAGAATTTTTACCTTTGTGCATGTTGCTCTTGGTACTAGAAGATTCCCCTTTCTCAGATGTATTGAAACCTAGTCCATATGTGTCACATTTCATCCTCTGAGATTGGATCTGCTCATCCAGCATAGAAGAACTCTTATTGAACTTTTCAATCTTTCCATTAGCCTCAATGAGCTCTTTGGTAAGATCTTCATTGTGTTTTATCAAAGTCTCTCTTAGATATATTTCCATTTCAAGATCTAGTTGCAATGCTTCTTTCTCTTCCTTCTCCTCATGCCAATGCTCATGCAAAGTTTCATGCTCTTGTTTGATCTTATCAATCTCATGATCTCTCTCTTTGATTAGGTCTTCAACTGCCCTTCTTGCTTCAAGCTCTTGGCTCATGCGAATGGTTAGGGCTTATAGCTCTCTCCTCAAATTTATCTTTTCACCATTCAATTTTTCCACTTTTTCGGCCAATGAATCAATATTAGCCTCATTTGAAGAACTATTATCAAAAATCTCTAATAGTTGCTCAATCAGATCTATCCTTTTAACTTGTGAAGCTTTAAATCTGACCCTTAGGGTTTCAAGCTCTTCCTTGGTTGCATCAAGCACTCTAGCCATCTCTAAATAAATCATATCCCCCATGGCGGATTTATGGTTTCCTTCCAAGTGATTAAGCCTTAAGGAAGTTAGTCTTTGATATCAATTGATAGACTTATAAAGTACTGAGAGGGGGGGTGAATCAGTGACAGCAAAAATAATACCACTATAAACACAGGTCAGTAAAGACAGTTAACTAGTTTACTTAATACTTTACATGCAATCCAAAATGATATTAAAGCATCCACAACAAATAAAACATCCACCATAACACAATTGTTTATACATGGAAAACCCAACTGGGAAAAACCACGGTGAGATGGGACTCACAAGTTAAGTATCTGCAGAATAGGTAACTGGCCGGTTAAGGTCTATAAAGTGCTCTATTAAGAGTGAATCCTGTAAAATATCCCAAAGCCATGTTAGGAGCTATACCCTATTAGGAGTAACCTCAGTAGACAATTTCAAGACCCAAACTAATGGATCACCTGGTTAGAGGATTTGTACAATGAAGCTTGTTAGAGATTGCCCAGTTAGGGGATTTAACTATTGTAGTGATTAGAAAACAATAGATGGTGTGATCTAGAAATAGCACATCTTGCTTGTATACATCCTCTTCTGCTCACTTAAAACGGCATCACTGACATACTCTACAATTCCTTTGATAAATCGCATCAACTTATCACTTGTATCTCGCATCATGAAAATAGTTCATCACAATGTCAATATATAGGCATTAGATTTCATGTCAGCCCAGGAACCTCATCACAATTTCCTATGTGCAGTATATCTAGACAATCTTGCATAACACATCACACATTGCCACCAAATTTGTCGATTAGGTTTAACTCATCACGATCGGTGATAACTCATCACACAATTAGTGAAACTGATTGGAACACCGATACCGGTTAAGAGTTAACATCTTCCAACTCATAGACCAATTGTCCTCCATTTGCTTCCTTATTGATCTCCATTGAATCTCCAAGCTGGTGTCATGTCATTCCTGCATATACCGTTTGTCTACATATACCGGTTAGACACCTTCAAAACCAATTGGGCTTCTCTATATATATAATACCGGTTTTGCAATACATAGACTTAGGAGTAGTACCGGTTTGTCTTAACTAAGATGACTAAGACAATGTGAACATATGTGTGTATACATGTGCCATCAATGACAATATGTGAAGTCATCCATTACAAAAATCATCATCAAGACAACAGATATGTACACTAATCACCAAGCCATGGTGAGATATGATTTGGATAACTGATTCAAATAAATCAAGGACAGTGACTATGCTAAGTATGTCCAAGATTGATAAGCATTTATAAATTTGTGGTGATGACTTAGATGCATGGATATGATATGTACAAATAGATGGAGGAACTGTTGTATCAAAAATAGCAAGCCTGTTTCTAGGTTTTCACCAAGTTTGTTTTTATTGCACTTTTTTATTTTTATGATTTTTGAAAGATGAAATATGTATTGCCATCAATTGATAAAGCTAAGGCTAACTAGAACAAAATTTGGCAGTCATACTGATCTATGTCATTATTTTTATTTGTTAGATGATTGATAAGAATGTCTGGTTTCAAATAGTGAGTACCCTGTATCAGACCGATTTATCTGGTTTTGAGTGTACCTGTCCCTGCATAAGACTTGTTGATGTTGATAGATTTTGAGTGATGAATTTATTAACAAGACATATGATCAGTTTGATTGTAGACTTTAAGAGTTTTTATTAAAAATAAATATTGAAGAAGTGAGGAAGACTAATGTGGGCATAGCGTGCACATGCCCCACATGTCCATCGAGGGTGCATTGGTATGAATCCTGATTGTCAATATGGTTCATGTCGATATGTTTCAAAGGTCAATATGGGTCAAACTAATTGTCGATATGGGTCAATAGGTCAATATGGGTCTTGATTGGATATGAGTCCTGATTTGATATGGGACATGATTGTCGATATGGGTCTTGATTCGATATGAGTCCTAATTGTGTTATGATGCTTGCTTTTGATATGTTTCTAGATTTTGATATGATTCTCAATTAATTAAATGATCTTTAATATGATACTTGCATGATTGATATGAAACTTAATTTCGTTATGGGTCATTGATTGCGATATAATACTAAACTTCGATATGTTGTTCGATTTCGATATGGGACTCTGGTTGATTGATATGGTACTTGGTTTTGGATATGAATCCTGATATGATGTTGTTGATTGATTCTCGATATGATGCTTGGTTTAGATATGGGTCTTGTTCTGGCTTGCGATATGGGAGTGATTGATTGAGTCTCGATATGAAGCTTGGTTTTGATATAGTTCTTCTTGTTGATTTAATGGATGGGCTATGCGTTCATGCTTTGATTTTTCAATTTTATTCTTGATTTTTTTATTTTAGTTTAGTTTTTTAGTTTTGTTTTTTTTAGACATTTTTACCTTTAGAGATTTTTGGATTAGAAGAAATATGTATTTGGTTGCCCCAATGTATAGCAAGACAAGGAATATTATGAATGGATGACTAAACCATTGAGTTGGAAATGGGTAGGAGAAAGACGAAAGTAGCTTATGAGGAGACACATCAAGATCTTTTTGAAATCATGTTTTTGTCCTTAGTTTTGATCAAGATCAAGGATGGAAAAGGGGATATGTATAAAGATAGGATATGGATAGAAGAAACAAGATCATATATAGTGAGGGATGACGGATGAAATGAATAGGTAGGATATAGATGGTATGGATAAAGTGAAGCAAGATCATAGATAGCACTAGATGAATTTAGATAGGGTAATGGATATTGGAGGAAGGATAATGGGAGATATGGTAGGAAGAATAGAGTGTATGGACTTTTCCCCTAAGCATAGAGGTTTCCATTTGCAAAAAGGCAATATTGAAGATTGTCACAACATCTAGCACCACCCGAATAAGTGTTCTTGAA
This sequence comes from Cryptomeria japonica, assembly GCF_030272615.1. Taxonomy (NCBI): domain Eukaryota; kingdom Viridiplantae; phylum Streptophyta; class Pinopsida; order Cupressales; family Cupressaceae; genus Cryptomeria; species Cryptomeria japonica. The sequence goes on from NC_081413.1 coordinate 615,030,451, forward strand.
CTTTTCAAAGATAGAGACCCAACCCACACTTAGAACCTCCGAAAAAATTCATCTGATTATATCTAGCAACTAGGAAGCATACTCAAAAGGGAAGAAGAATCCCAGACTAGATCAAGGTATTTAGTCTTTTATTACCCATGTGTGTGCAAGTGGATTCATTCTGGCTCATATGATCATTGTAATCTTCAGAATCCAACGTGGCTAGCTACATGAGTTACCTTGACTTCAAAAGAATCCTAGATAGAGCCTTGCTGCCAGTGAATGTCCATAGCCCCGATGAGGTTATCGTTGTAATCTCACAAATATTGCTCCATTGTTAGCTAGGCGTCCATAGCCCCGATGGAGTTATTTGCATCTTCCCATAGCCAAGCATTTTGATATTGCATTTCATTGCATTTTTTAATTTATTTTCTTGATATTTCTTTTCTTGATTATGCTTTTGATCTTTTTATTTTATCTTTTTGCTCTTTATTTTTCCTTCATTGGCTTGTAAGTGATGAAACTTACCTGGGTTTGATAATTACAGTGGCACTAAAGCAAGATTTTAGACTTTTCACTAGTCATGTCTTCAACTAAGAGATCACAATGGTTTAGAGCAATTGATTAAGTGTATGAGATATAGTAATCAAAATATGTTATTACCAAGATACGATAAGTAGTTCTTTTCTGGATTGACTACGTATCAGAAACAAAAGAAAATGTTAAAGAGGAACAACCTTGGATTCTGAAGCGTTTCACGAATAGAAATCTAGGAAAAGGACTGAACATGAGATTCAAACATGGGAAAGCATGTGACAAAATGACACAAATGCCTATTTCACAAATGATGAATTTATGTAAAGAATTGAATGAAAGGGATGGAAAGATAGAAAAGAGGTGTTGGATAATAGATAGAATGTTTGAATATTTGTGTGAGGATAGATGAAAATGTATTCAAGATGAGTGTTGGTACACAAATCGAGAAGTAATGAAGAGATGGAGGAAAATTGAATTTTGGGACATAAGGACCCAAAATAGATAAAGGAAATGATGGAAGAATAGTTTTGGAAAGATGTTTAGATAGATGGTTGAAAGAAGTTCAAAGATGGTTCCTTTGTTGATCTTTCTTATGGATCATTTGAGGTGATGGATTGGTGGATGGATGAAGGTAAGGACCCAAGATGGATGGAAGGGATGGAGAGTTTGAATTTGGAATGAAAGGACCTAAAATGGATTTGGAGGATGAAGAGTTTGACTTTGGAATGAAAGGACCTAAAATAGATTTCGATGAAGAGTTTTACTTTGGAATGAAAGGACCTAAAATGGATTTGGAGGATGAAAGGATTCCTTGATCTTGAGTTGGAGTAGGATCATGTGATTTTGTGCTCTTCTCTTGATTTTGAATTAGATTAGTGAAGGAGGTGGAAGGGATATCATCCTATTGCTTAGGAGGTGGATGGTGAATGGGACTCTTCTATTGAGATAAAAGGGGATCATCATGGATGGAATACCAAAATCTTAGGGAATCATCATAAGATTCTTGATAGGTGGGATCTTGATCAAAAATGGGATTAGATTGGAGAGACATGATATCTTGATCTTGATATAGGCTAGGACTCATTCCCTTTGAATAAGCTTCTTCTTTTCAAGTGACAAGGGATGGTCACATGAGTGATCAAAGTTTCAGTTTGGATAGGTTAATTTTGTTGACTTGATGGATACTTTGTTTTGGATACTCAAGCTTACTATGTCAAATAAAGGGTTTGTTCGATAGGCCCCTATGACAAAGCACGTCAAATGATATTAATAAAGTATCCTGATATGGAAACTTGATTTGACTAACTTGAATACCTATCTAGGTATTGTTGTCATTGAGATAGTTGGATGATAAACTCTTGATCACTTGGTTTGATACTTCCCTAATCTTGTTGGATGAAAATTTTGCCTAAAGATAGTTGAAAAGTTGATAACCATCTCAAAATGGTGTTTTGTTGGATTTGGAAATTATTTTCTCTCTAAGTTTTCTCTTTGCTCTTTGTTTTGAAATGATTGTTGTATTGGTTGATTTGCAAGATATTTCAATGTTTATAACAAGAAGACATAGCACACATGAAAACAATAATCATCCCTATGCTAAACATTGAGTGTATGTTTTTGTGAGGATATTTTAAAATCCCCAATGTTTTCACTGGTTTGATTTACAATAAAGGACACATCAGATAGACATTTTATTCAAAGGTCGTCAATAATATCATAGCGCACTAGTATCGATACTCCGTCAGCTCAAACGGTCTTGTCCCCCCCTAGAGGGTGCCCGTTTTTTTGTCTTTTGCCAGAAATTAACCCAAAGTGAATTGCTTCACAGTTGGGTAGTTATCTTGGGAGATATATGGTGAGTAATCTTGAGGGTGGATTCTTCCCCACCCTTGCACTATGATATTGCCAATGTATGGAAACTGACTCAGTTCAAAGCTTCTAATGCTAAGGTTTGTAGTAAGGATTCCATTCCGTGCGACAAATGATAAACTCAATTAAGAGGCTTCCCAACCTTTAGAACAAAGGCTTTTCGCATCACAAGGATACTAGGGGAAGGCTATCAAATACACACTTTCGTTGGAGGGGATTTTCATCAGCCTCCACATTTGATTATAGTGGGTTGGTAAACTTGGCAATAAAGTTGTTCCCCACTTGGGTCATACCCTTCACTGTAGCCCTTTCAAGGCTTCGAAAAGGTAGGCCCTCTAAAGGATTTAATGCTTGAAAGTAGATAAAGCAATGAAAAAGTGGATTTGGCTTTTTGATCACCCAATTAAGGGGAGAACATATACCTACCACTTTAAGACAAAGTAAACAAAGTTCTTTTTAACTTTCCAAAACAATGATTTGCTAAGTCCTATTTTGGAGATGTTGCTCCAAAAAGCATGGTGTTCTTTTTATCACACAAAGCAATTTGTTGTCTAACTAGGACATTAAAATCTTGGTCAACAAAATGAAAGCATGTTTTTCTTGAAAGTAAATTGCTTGGTAAATTGACAATTTGTGGCTTGTTCTTTTTAACTTGCAATAATAAAGTTGATTGTTCTTTTTAATCCTTTTGCAAGAAATTGAAAATTTTTTGTTGTTATTTTTAAGCCCAAATCTAAAGTGTGAATTCTAACTTGCAAGAAAGCAAAGTGTGATTTTGTGGTTCTTTTTACTTTGTAATGAAGTTCTTTTTAAGCCCAAAGGAAAGTTTTAGTTCATTTTAAGCCCAAAATTGAGGTGTGAAGTTCTTTTTATACCAATAGGAAGATGAGTTCTTTTTAGCCAACTTAAAAAGAAAAGTTAGAAAAGAAACTACTAAATCCTATCCTAACTCCTTCAAATCTGCAAGAAAAATGTTAGCAAAATCCCAAAAAACTTCAAGTGAGCTTCTACAAGCCTAATTTTTTTCAACACCGAATTACAAATTTTTGTCTCTGTTTCATATGCGCAAAAACAAAGATTATATGCACGAAAATAGAACTTATATGCGCTATACAAATAGTTAAATGCGCTACACAAACAGTTAAATGCACTAGAAAAATAGTTGAATGCATGATAAGAACAGCTGAATGCATGAGGAAAACAGTTTAAACGCGCAATAAAAATAGAGAAATGTGCGATAACAGAGGTTGTATGTGTTGTAAAATCTGTTGTATGCATGGAAGGAATCATCGTATGCGTGAAAAGAACTATTGTATGCGTGAAAAGAATCGTTGTATGCCCTATTCTGTATTTGAAACCTGTAGGCATGAATCCTATGGGAAAAAATTAGAAATGTCTAAAAATACGGGGTTTGAGCCCCACGGCGGGCGCCGGAAATGTGAGCTCAGATTGTGGTACATGCATGAGAGAGTCAAACAACACAAACACACCAATGAGACATTATATTAGAGATCAAAATCATTAGAATAGCAAATGAAGTAAAAATCTTAAGCACGTCTCATTGTTCTCTATCTCCAAGGATCCTTCAAATCAAGGTGGCTCTTAGATTGGAAGAGCACTTGACCTATAGGATGACAACCAAAAGAACAAGGGATATATGATGATTCTAAGATCAAAATGGAAATACAACTAAGATCTTAGTGATGATTTAGATATGAAACTAGATGATGGTAGGATGCAAGATATTGATATAAAACTAACTAGCATGAAAATGATGATATTAAACTAGCATATAAAATGAAGCTAACATGATATTGCTAAATGATATGAAACTAAATGATCTAATTACTATTATTAAAGAGATTTTAACAATGCTTGATGAAATGAGACTATAAGTTTTATGCACAAAGACTTGGATGTTGAAAATGAAGAATGAGAGCTCTATTTATAGGGGAAATGGGGCAATGGAGGGTTGAGATTGAATAATCTCAACGAGGGCTAGGATTGAAAGTTATCAATCCATGTTTACAATTTTCACTAATGAAATGATGATAATTGTAAACAAAAGATTGCATGAGGGGAGATGTAAGAGGCATTAAATGCTTGAGAAGACATGAAGGTTACCTTAGGAGGTAAGGGTTAAGATTAGGTTAGGGTTATCCATTGGATAAAGCTTTTACCCAAGGGGTAAACTCTTGTGCAAGGGTTAATAGGATAACTAGGGTCAAAGTCATAAGTGCTTGATAAGACCCTTAAGTTAGATGAGGGTTAAGTTAGAGAGAAAGTCTCTAACCATGTGGGAAGGGTTGAGTTATCATTAATGGTTTGGAAGACTTTAAAGGTTAACTTGTTGAGGACACAAAGCCTTTAATGCATTTCAAATACTTTGAGACATTTTTGAGAAGTGACTTCTCTTAAGGAATGTACAAATGTTTAAGAGATGGATTAGGCTAATTAAGATAGGATTAGAAGAATCTAGAAGGCTCTAGAAGAAGTTTAGGAGGCAAGTGGGAGATGAGGGATTTTACAAGTGGGTGGGGGAAAAGAATTTAATTAAAATAAAATTAATTTATTTTAATTTTGGTTGCAACTTGCTTTTGTAGGATTTAAATAAATATTGATTTATTTAAATGTGATTTTTAATTTTGCAAGTGAGTGGATTTAATTAAATGTGAATTTAATTAAAAATGGTTTAGAAAAGGGATTTTAATTAAATGTAAATTTAATTAAAAATGGTTAGAAGGGGGATTTTAATTAAATGTGAATTTAATTAAAAAATGGCTTAGAAGGGGGATTTGAATTAAATGTGAATTTAATTAAAAATGGCTTAGAAGGGGGATTTTAATTAAATGTGAATTTAATTAAAAATGGCTTAGATAGAAAAAGGGAAATATTAATCAAATTAAATGGTCAAAATAGAAAAATAGGAATATTAATTAAATTTTAATTTAATTAATTGAAAGAATTGAGATAATAAAATGAATAAAATTCACTTAATTTGTTGTGCAACTTTTAGGTGTCTACACTAAGCATGATCGTTTTTCGTACCTAATCAATACAAATCTCAAGCATGAATCTCTTTTCCAATGCTATTAAATACACATCACACTAACACAATAGCATCTACTTAATCCAATATGAAACATCATCATTATTATTATTAATAAGGTCATAACCCAAGATATTTTATGCTTCTAACATCTCTCATGAGTGCTACATCATATTCATTACAAGTACCATAGTCTCAACTACCACATCATGTCTATTTACATGTGATACAAGAATGTCATCAATAATACAATATCCTTTTTATCAAGATACATAGTTCCTAACTTACAATTATGATCTTCACATGATACATATCGCATTATTGTCACTGCATCATAATAATACCTATTATCTACTCAAGAATCCATGATCCAGCTAAAAAGACAAGAATCCACATCCATGCAATGAACGTCCAACAAAGAGGAGAACATCCCAATGGAAGAAGGCATCTTCGATGGATGAAAATATAATCGAGTAAACTAAGACCTAATCCCACTCTCATGCACATATTGGAATATGAAAGAGACTAAGGAGATGATTCACTTTGACTACTTCTTGCAAGAGAGAGTCAAGGAATATCTTTAGGGTTTGTATTCCTTTGCTAATATGAAGAGGAGATGTGCAAAATGCAATGAAATGATCAACTAGGCTAGGGAGATGACCAAAGATGCGAATATAAACCAAAAACACTTAAAATTCTAGATATGAAAATGAGAGATTGAGTACAGAGCAGGAAAAGGAACTCATATGTGCACCTATCACTGAAATTTGAGGCTAATTGAGAAGGACTAGGGCGCCACACCTTGGTCTCTGATGCTGCAGAGTTGTTCTTCTGGAATCTGGATCTTAAAGCTCTGTAATGTTGAACTGGCATAGGAAGCAAAAAAACACAAAGGATCATAGTGCCATGCCTTGGTCCTAGACCAAGGCGCCACTCCCTAGTCTCAGAAAACTGAGATCTTCCTTTGATCTTGAGTCTGCATCTGTGTGCTCTATCAATTTCGAATTTTATGTGTCCATTAAATTTTTGTACCTACACCTGCAACTTGGAAAATGGTATCTAGGTGGATATACGGGGTTTTCCTTAGTCAAACCCCTTGTTTTGGTGATTTCCACCTCCATAGATAGTTGATAAAGTATTGAAAAATGTGTGTGCATGAATCTTGTGTGTGTGCAAGATCCTAAATGAACAAGAAAGTAAATCTAGAGTTCTACCCTATGCTTGGAGAGTAAACCCTAAATGAGTGTAAATGTAAATGTAAATGCTTCAAATCAAAGATGCAATAATGGATCTAAAGAATGAATGTAAATATGAAAATAAATGTTATGAAGCTCATACAAAGGCATGAAAATAACATGAAATCGTACCAAACCCTAAGGGAGAGGTACAAGCCAATCAATAGTCGATGATATCCTATTATTCTTTAATTGATGATGAAAATGGTCGATGTAGACTTGATAGATGCTTGATTTATTGATTGAAGACTTCACATAAACCTGCACTTTCACTTCATAAGAGACTCCTTCAAAATTGCTAGATGGATCCTTTAAATGAGGAAAGAGAAGGCTATATGTATGAAACCCCAACTTTGTTTTTGATCATAGGCTGACCTAGAGATGATATAATTTCACACCAAGTTGGATTTAAACATTATAATACTACCAAAACATGATGGTGAAATTCGGGGAGAAAAAGTTGGGACCATGGTGCGACGCCATGGTTCGATTAACTTTTTCCCAATTTTTTAGGGAAGTAGGGTATTCTGATTTTAAAGTCAATTCCAAAAGGATGTGATGATACAAGTTGTGTAGGTATGTGAAATCAGGCCTTGAAGGTCGAAATAGGACATAATTAGGGCTTTTGATGAATTCATTAATTGAAAGAATAAAATAAAAAGGGGCACTCTTAGGGTTAAGGGACCAATTTTTTGATGTGTAGAGTGATGAAAGAAGACTTTATATTTAATTAAATTAATTAATTAAATGCTTAAAGGGAAATTGAAATGCAAGATGCAACACACTAAGGCGGGTGCTAACCTAAGCATGGAATTGTACCACCCAATTAAGGGTGTTAAATTTACAATGCTACAGCATCAAACCATGTAACAATGTGGAACCATAAGAAACCACCCCCTATACTACAGAGAATGACACAAGATCCCACACACACTCTAGATCTAGGTTGACACCTAACAACCTAAGGATACAACTAGAACCTCCTCACATGAAAAGAAACCACATGGACAAAACTCCAAACACATCATGAGGCTAAATCAAAAGCACAAACATCCAAAGGCACCACAATAACAAGGCATAAGGAACTAGGATCTACATATAGGGAAAAGTCTCATCACATGCTATCACCAATGCAATAAAGGATATCCTAGGTAAGGGGAGTTAGAGCTCCCTATTCTCAGCATCAGTGATACACATATGGAACCATCTCAACCTTTGAGGGAACCAAGCAAGTTCGATTTATCCGGTTACCAGATCTTCCCTAAAGTCATCCTGAGTCTATGCTAGCACTCCAAGCCATGAGATGGGGTACCACCAATATATTACTTATCTTATTAAGATGAATTATTATTACCCATCCCACCTAAGATTAATTTATTAGGTTATCACTTGATTAAACAATAAACTCTCAATGAGCTATCCCAACGATCTAGACCCTAGCTCCTAAACACTAGGAGTCCTAGCAGTCCATTCCTCATGACCTCGGCAGATTCATGGAAGCCCACTCTCCCTAAGAATGCTCCTAGACCTTAGGGTAAAAACATACACATATGCAAGAACAAGGGATCTCAAAACATATCCCAGATAACCAAGGTTTCCAGTCATAATGATAATGATTAAATAAATACATAATAATGCCAATATCACAACCTAAAAGATAACCATGAAAACACAACGTCCAATATTCACAATATCAAATAACCAAATGAGCCCAATACAAATGACAAGGTATAATTCATCTTGTTTAACACATAGGGATGCAAATAATCAATCTCAATCAATAATTCAAATCCCAAAACATCTCAGGAACTCAAAAGTATCAAACACAACCTCTGGATTGTCAAAAAACCAAAATAGAAAGCCAAGAACAAATTCAGACAGCCAAAACTAGCACAGAAAGACCAAATAAGTAGACTGGTGTATTTACAAACTATAACAACTCATTCAAAAACTAGTGCAGTGCTTATGGTAAGCAGATCAGTCCTTTTGTCAAGCAGTATAGCACCTCTGATAAATAGAATAGCACTTTCACTAGATGATTTAGCGCATATGCATACAGGTATAGCACATATACCAGGTATAATAGCGCTTACATGGCATAGTTTAGTGCTTTCACTAAATTAAACAGTGCGTACATATAGTGAAGCAGTGCCTTTGTTCAACCAGATAGTGCATATAGAAGGCATACTAGCGCATACATACTTCTAGTTCTTATGATAGACAATTTAGTGCATACACTCGATGATAGAGAACTCAGAACAAAAGAAAATTAACAGATACGTAAAAATCAAATAAGAGTAAGTCATGACTCGATTGTAGACTTGCAAAAAGACATATGTTCCAGAATGAACCACATCTAAGCATAGAAATCAATTTCAATCAAATAACGATAAATCTTGACTAATGTATAGCATACAAGGGTCAAAATCTTAGAACAAACAAGAACTCCCAATAGACACCCCTGACAAAGGAAAAATGAGAGACTATTGCAGAAACACAAGCTTACAATATACCCATTCTCCAAGGTAAAATGAGTTCATTTAACAAGGTTCACGGCAAGCAACTAAAATATCCATGCAAGACAATTCCACAAAATACAAGATTCAAGGCAACACTCCTCCATGGAACATTTCCAGAATATGCAAATATCAAAATCACAACCCAAGGAATAATAGCACAACCAACATAAAATCCTAAATCAATATTTATTCAACTTCTATCAATATTTTTACAGCCACAGAGCAAACAGTCCCTTCAAAATAAAAATCGCATAAGAGGGACTAAAAATCTCCCAACCTGGATAATAGAAGTGATGGTTTGAGAAGGTCAATGAAGCGCAACAACCCGACAATCCAAAAATCCAAGCCAAGCTCACAAAATCCAAATTCGTAGAAAATACTTAACAGAACAATAGTATTTGAATAATTCTCCATCAAGCCAACCCCAACAAGGCTCTAAAAACTCAATAAATAAGATTCATTCAAAATCTATGAAATATGTCGGTCAATCAAAAATAATAAGAAATATATTATTTCATACCAACCATACCCAAATTGGAGGTAGAATAATAATAAAATATTATTTAAACCTCCCATATCACACAACCAATCACAAAATAGGGTAAGTAGGATAAATAATAATTTAATAACCCAAAAGGGTAAAAAGAAAATTAAGTAAATAAGAATGGCCCGATAATTAAATAAACTGTAAGGGTAATAGTATACCCAATTAAATATTAAACCACAATAATAAATAGAAAGGCTCACAATAAAATAATTAAATCAAATAATATAAAATAACAATAAAAACACCAATAAAATATAAACCATAAAATAAACATTAAATAAATAATGAATCCTCAATAAAATAAACATTAAATAAAAAATGGGACTCAAGCTCGGGGCTCCAGGCTATGGAGGATGGCCATGGGCAGGAAAAAAATTTCAAAATCCCAGTCATGGCATGAGCACATTACAGAGGTCAGTTCATCAACACAATTGCTACAGATTTGGACTTAGCCAGAAAAGTGGATAAAACAATTTCGAGAGCCTTCAAACAAGAGGACAGTATGGAAGGTAACCTTTTACCAATCGGTCATACCCATATTTGTACCCTAAACTCCCCTTTAAATCTATGAACAAGCAGTGACAAGAAGTCTTTGACAACTGTGATGATTCTCTATCTGAGTATCTTCGTACACCACATCAAAATAAAGGTTTTCTTGATAAAAGATTTGGAGATTCAGAGGCTGACTTAAAGTCCACAAGCATAAATCATGGACAACATGATAAAGGGCTTCCATCTTTTATCTCATGTCCAAATACTCTCCCTGTAAAATTAAAACCTAAGAATACCGATCATGGACAAGATGAAAATTGGCTTCCTTCATACGTGTCATGGCCAAACACTGTTCCTCTAAATAAGGCAAGATTTCTATCAAATCCAAACAATATTCCTCTGCTTAATGAGCACAGAGCGGTATTCAATCCAAACACATCTTCCAAGAAAAATGGGCAGGACAATCTATGGGTCAAGAGGAAGAAAGCTCAGGGCTCAGCTTCTAACAAATATGTTGACATATGTGTAGTGTATGTTGACATGATGATATTGTGTGTTGTCATTGATGTCAATATGATGAAGAGTGGACCGGTTTATTAAATTATAGCAACTGACAAAGTGAACTGGTATGCTGTTGAAAACCGGTATATGTGAAACAGTGAACCAATATATTGAAAGGTGAACCGGTATATGCAATGTTTTCTATCAAGGTTTAATTTGGTATGACTACCAGTTGGTAGTCCCAGCCTCAAGGTTTCTGGTTGAAGTGTTTCGAGCCTGTGTTATTCAACCGATGGTATTGTGTGATGAGATAGCAGTGTAATGGAGATCAGATTGTGTTGCCATATTAGCCTCGTGCATGTGAAGGATCTTGCTTGAAGGAGATTGATCCTATCTACCTCGGGAATGTGCGAAGCCTCTGCAAATAGTGGAGAACGTGTGATGGGTTATCGCCTCTATGAAGCGATGAAGAACAAATGACAGAGAATGTCTTGAGATCTGTTCAAGACCATTGTATTCAAAGGCAAAGTGTTCAATGGTCAAGATTGAGTCGACTGAATTGCTCAACCTAAATGTTTAAGGTTTAGGGTTTGTGTTACCGACCTATCTGTTTCCTATAAGGTCGATGTTGTGTTTCATGTTGAAGTTGTTGGCAAATGTTGTGTGTGTATCTAAGTGCAAAGATACGTGATTCTTGCCAGACTAGATAAGAGGGTTGATACCTACAGAGTGTGTATGCAGAAGAAAGGAACTAAAGCAGATCTACATTGGCATTGAGTGCTATTACCAGATCATTGTAATACCTGTTGATCTCTAACCACTTCAACAGTTGGAAAATCCCTTAACAGGGTAGCTTTAACTAGCTTGTTGTAAATCCTTTAACAAAGTGACTCAAAGCCATTGAGTTCATGAAATCCTCTAACAAGGTAACCTCTAATAGGGTTTAACCCTTAACCAGGTATTCTAGCCATCCCTTAACCAAGTGATCCCTAACAAGATCAGTTCCTAACAGATTTTGTTGTAACAGTCTTTAACCAGACTAGGCTCCTAACAGAGCAGACTTCTAAAGAGTTCAAGAATAGCTTGTGGGTATTCATCCCCAACCGTGGTTTTTCCCAGTTGGGTTTCCATGTGAAAAATATGTGTGTCATATGTGATATCTTTTTCATGTGATGATTTGTTGTTTTTTGTCAAGCGGTGAATCATGTTGATCTAGCATGTTATTATATTTCTGATGATAGATTACCTATTTATGCACAAGGATAATGTGGGAATGAGGGTGTAGGTTGTATAGAAAGATAAGTATTTCCAGTTCATATCTTTCACAATCTCATTGTGCTTAACTGGTAGTAATATGAATTATGACCAGTGTTAGTGATTGCCAGTCAAGTTCACTGTTTGCAGTCAAACTGGTTTAGGAAAAGTTTTGTGCCTGTATTGATTCACCCCCCCCCCCTCAGTACAGGTTTGGTACTCACTGTTCATCATTGAGTTATCAAAATATAGAATAGATCCAATTCATTCAGAGCAAGTTGGTTGCCATCATAAAGTTACGCTACCAGACTATCATTGGTAAGTTCTGGAACTTCATCCCATCTTTCCCAATTTTATCATCTTGGGTGGAAAAAAATTGGAAAGGGCTTGCAGATATTTTGTACATTGATAATGGGTCTGGGTTCTTTATTGCTACTTTCCATTCGCAAGAATTCAAAGATTTGGTTCATAGAAGTAAGGATTGGTTATGTATGGGCTATGGTCTCTTTACTATACCTTGGGTTCCAAATTTTAAGACCAATATTTAGATTTGCAAATTTCATCCCTTTTGGGTGGTTTTCCCTTTGTTACCTCTTGAATACAGGGATCTCGATTTGATTGAATTACTTGCAAATAGGATAGGCATCTTTATCAAACATGATCTTATCCCTTTCAAACTTACACATCTTAGGGTTCGAGTTTGTGTACTGCTAGATGTCTCTAAGACATTCCCTTCAGAAATTGTTATTCTTTCAAAATTCGATACTTGGAAACAAGAAATATGTATTCAAAGTCCTGAAGTAGTGAATCGCCATTCAGAAGCTTTGGGTCATTTTAGTTTCCAATGTCAAGGGATCAAATATTCAATGGCTCAAGTTTGTGAGGACCATTCCTCTGATCCTCTATGTTGTACATATCAACCTGAACCACTTTCTTCAATCTCTAATTCCACCAAGGGGTATCAGGAAGATAGCTACCCATTGGTAACATGTAACTTGCACAAAAATCCTGATTCACTAGTAGCCCCCTTTGAACCCCAAAGTTCTTTGTATGATCTTGCAATTGACAAACCTAAATTATCATTTCACTTTTTTCATCTTCTCATAGGTACTCTACAAAGTTTTTACCATTTTGCTCAGTATTTTAGTCCTTTTTATATTCATCTGCCACTACCTAAGCTCTCTATTTTGGCGCCAACATACTCATGTCCTTCAATATTTGACCTCCCTCACTATTATGCGACTACTAATCTGGATGACCTTATGCAGAATCTTATTCTTGATAAACACATTACCAAGATCATGGGTGATCCAAATAGAGAACAAGGTTATAAAAAATATTCAACTATTATTGAGCAGTTAGCTTCGGAACTGTTATAGTCAACCGGATCCCAATTGTTCGATGAAATTGCATAGCAAATTTTAGAGGAAGATGATGATATCTTCAAATCTTCAAGCTCACCCAAAAAACATAACCTCTTATATGTTTAGGTAAATAATCAAGACACTCAAAAGGAGTTTCATACGATGAAGATGATCACAAATAACATTTTATTGCATCTTGGTCTGAGTGTTTACAATAGTATGGTGGAGGATGCAAGGTTAATGCTTGTCAACATCCCTCCTTTAGTCATCATTCCCAATTCCCATTAGTTACCTCATTTGTTGCTAATGGAAGTTGAGATGGGTGACCTCCAAATAGGGGATATTGAACCAGCATCTGATCCTTTTCTCTTTAAGGAAGTTGATATAAAGAATTTTGAACAAGGTACTGATACACAGTCCAAACCATTCTTTGATTTTTATCAATCTCTCTCAATTACTCAATCTCCTGCATAGATTCAGACTCATATTTATAAGAAATTGAGAGGCAAGAAATCAAACAAAGAAAAAATCAAGGAAAAAATCGAGGCAGGTATCCAAACTACTCTTGATGGTAAATTATCTACAACTAAAAGACCAAGGAGGGCATGCTACTCTCCTCAACAATCATGAAAATCATTTCTTGGAATATTAGAGGTATCAATGCCTCTGACAAAAGAAATAGGATCAAGAAGCAACTTGATTCTTTAGGGGCAGATATAATTATGCTACAAGAAACTAAAACTGCTCAAAATACTTTTCAGGCAACACTTCACAAGTGATCTAATTGGAATTTTTCTCATGTTCCAGCATCGAGTGCATTAGGAGGATTAATTACTCTTTGAAATACAAAAACTTTAGTTGCAGTTATAGTCAATGAAGGCAAGAATTGGCAACTTCTCAGTATATAATGTTTTGATCTCTCATTTATGCTCTTAAACGTTTATGGGTTGACATCTACACATGAGAAAAAGAGATTATGGGATAGCTTAACAAACATCATTCAACAGTTCCCAAAACATAATGTTATCCTAGGAGGGGATTTTAATGCAATTACATCAAATCATGAAAAAAAGAGTGGTATATGCCCTCCCTCTAAAACCATTAAGGATTTTGTTTTCTTCATTTCTAATAATGATTTGAAAAATGTGATTCCCCAAAAGGGGCAGTTTACTTGGACAAACAAAAGAAATAATTTCACCCAAATTGCAAAAAGGCTAGACAGATTTCTCATCTCTCAAAACTGGTCTTTGCGGAATTATAATCTAGAATATGATATTTTACCCCTCACTTACTCAGACCACTTTGCTATTTCACTAAACATTTCTAGTGCCAATAAATGCTCAGTACATCAATCCTCCTTCAAATTTGAAAAAATATGGTTTAGGCATCCACATTTCTTGCCCCTCTTGCGCCAGTGGTGGGTTAGTGCTCCTTTTCATCATGGCATAAAGATGTTCCAGTTTGACAGGAAAATGCAACACATCAAGACCCAGATCAAAGAATAGAATGTTAAAGTCTTTAAAAACATCTTTTTAGAGAAAGACATAGTAGCTAAGCAACTAGAAGACATTCAGGGTCACATAATTCTTCATGGTTTGGATCCAGGTACACATGAATGGTCAAAATAGTTGCAAGAGACATGGGAAGAGTTGTGCAAAAGAGAATAAGTTTATTGGTGTTACAAGTCTAGGGAGTTATGGTTAAAATAAGGAGATAAAATACAAAAAAAAATCATGCTACTACCAAAGCTAAGCGAGCAGCATCATCTATCTTCTCCACTATTGAAGAAAACATAGGAAATAAGCTTAAAAAAGCCATTCAGATTCAAGAAGGGGTTAGGTATTTCAAAAATCTGCTAGCTCCTAATATTGCTCTGAATCAAATTCCAGGTCAAGATGAGAAAGATGTTCTCGATAATATTCCACATCTCATTACTCAGCAAGATAATGAGGCCTTAATGAAACCATTTACCATTGATTAAATTAAAAGAGTGGTATTTTCACTTGCAGCGGACATAGCAATAGGGCCTGATAGTTTTACACCCCTATTCTTTCAAAAATGTTGGGATGTTGTAAGTTTTGACTTATTGGCAGCACTTGAGGAGTCCAAAAATAGTTCTTGAGTTCTCAAAAACTTTAATACCACCAACATTGCAATCCTTCCAAAAGTTAAAGATAAAAAAACCTTTGCAAACTTTCAACCCATATCGTTGTGTAATACTTATTATAAGATTCTTACTAAGGCTATTTATCTGAGACTGCAGTACTTGATAACATAAATTATATCTCCAAAGCAAGGGGGTTGTGTTCCAGGTAGAGAGAATGGGGAAGGTGCTTTAATTGCTCATGAGGTACTTCATTCAGTACATACCTCCCTCTTCCCTTCCTTCATTGTTAAACTTGATATGATGAAGGCTTATGATAAAGTAAACTGGAGTTTCTTACTCAAAGTCCTTCATAGATTTGGTTTTTCAAATAAATGGTGCAAATGGATCAAGGCATGTATATTAGGAGCTCATTTTCAATAATTATAAATGGGTCTCCAATCAGGTTTTTTGCTACAACTCAAGGAGTCTGGCAAGGAGATCCTATGTCTCCTTTTCTCTTTATTATCATGGCAAAAAATTTCAGTAGGTTGATCAACCTCAATCATGATAGAGGTTTTTGGCACAGCATTCACATCCCCAACACTCTTATTTCTATTACACGCTCTCTTTTTGCAGATGACACATTGTTATATGGCAAATAATCATATCAAGAGGCCATTCAAACTAAGGAAGTGTTGGCATTATACACTTCAATCTCAGGACAACATATCAACCCACTCAAATTCAAAATTTGCATTCTCAACACTAAGGTTGTCATCAGGAAAAAAAATCATTAAAACTTTGGGTTTTCAAGTAGATGACCTGCCAAGTGCACACTTGGGTATTCCATTTTTCATGGGTCTAAACAAGATTTATTATTGGAAAAATGTTAATGACAGAATCAAGAATAGGATATCAAAATGGAAAGTTAGATGGTTGTCTTTGTCTGGTTGTATTCTCCTCATCAAATTTGTCCTAGCTACTATCCCCAATTACTTTATTTCAGTGCTCAAAGCTCCCAAGTCTATTCTACTTCAAATTGATAAAATTATTAAAACTTTCTTGTGGAAAGGCAACTTATCATAAGAGAACAAGGTATCTTTAGTCTCCTTGAGTTTAATGTCAAGCAAGAAGAGAACAAGAGGAGCAGAATTTCCTGATCTGACCAAGCACAATATAGCTTTTGGAGGAAAACTTGTTTGGAAAATGTACTCAAAATCAGATTCAAAATGGTGTCAAATAATGTAGGCCAAGTAACTTTATTCAAGTGACCATACTAGGATTTTCACTATTTCTAATCCATAGGAAGGCTCCGTTATGTGGAACTTCATGATGTCCTCCAGAAATGTGGTAACTCAATACATTTCTTGGCAAGTGCATTATGGGGAGTCTATCAACTTTTGGCTTGATTCATGGAATGGTTTTCCACCATTAGCCCAAACTCCTCAATTACAGTCAACAATACCAATTTTCACACTTAAATGGGGTTCAAATCTAGTAAACTATCTGAGAGGAATCAAATTATACTCAGGGTCATTCATATGGAAGGATTTTTCTAATGATGGGATTGAAGATGTAGCCTCTAGACTTATTCAACAACTCCTTTCACAGAGAATGGTTTTTTTGACAAATAAAGAGGATAAAATCATATGGGTTTCCTCCAAAGATGGAAATTTCTCAGTCAAAAATAGTTACACAGTTTTATAACACATGGCAAATCAACAACAGGAGCAATGAGCCTTCTTTTTTTGTTTGAACAATGCAATCATGCCAAAAGCAAGTACCTTCTCTTGGTTAGATTTCAGAAATAGAATCTTAACCAATGATAAATTAGTAAAACTCCAAATATCCCAATAGTTCAATTATGTCTTCTGTGATCAAGAATCTAAAATTATTGATCACTTACTCATTCAATGCCCCTTTGCGCAACAATGTTGGAAGTTTGTTATCAATAAATTGCATTTACGAATGCCTCTGTCAAACACAATATGAGATTTCTTTCAAGCCTGACCTATTCTCGTTAAGTCCTCCATTTTTTCATGCATTTGGAAAATCATCCCAGCCACAGTTTTGTGGTCTTTCGGGTGGGAACGCAACAAGAAAATATTTAGAAAAGTCTCTTCCTCTGAAGAGAATGATTGTATGGAAATTGAAAAATCACTCTCTGGATTGGTTAATGTCTATATGCAAATTCATCATAAATGCAACTCTCCCTTCACCTCTTGGGATAGGTCTTTTAAAAAAGAGTGGAAATATATTTGTACTCCTCCCATTGGTAACATGCCCCCTCACCCTCGCAATCCTAAAAGTGACAGATCACTCACTATTTGGCTTCCCCTAGTTTAAGATTATGTCAAACTCAATGTTGATGGCTCATATCAAGGTAACCATGGTATCTATGGAGTGGGAGCTTGCATTAGAAATCACTTGGGCAAACTAGTAGCTTTTAAATATTCATCATTTTCATAGGGTACTAATAATATTGTAGAAGCCCAAGCTCTAATGCTTGGCTTATCATTGGCCAAGAAATTTTATTTTAAGAAAATCCATGTTGAAGGAGATTCTACTTTGATTATCAATGTGTGTAAAGCCAGAAGGTCTTACAATTGGAATATAAGTTATCTTCTATCTCAAGGTTGGGCTCTACTAGACTCCTTCAAAGGTTTTATTCTCTCCCACATGTTCAAAGAAGGCAACAAGTTGGCCAATAAATTGTCTAATATGGACTGTGACAATTATGAAATTGACTCAAGCATTGGGGTCGTAGACTTAGATTCTTTTACCCATCTAAAGGAAATTGTTACTGGTGACATTCAGAAGTTAAATAGAGAAATATCAACATCACACTTTTGAGGCTGAGAGATTGCAGCAAATGATGAGTGTCCCTAGATGTGAGATCAGACTAGTTAGAGGTTGTTTTAGTTTGACTGAAGTGGTGTTGCTAAGATTTTGATGAAGAGAATATTAGTTCATGTTAGCAAAGTTGAGTAGGATGCACAAGTGATCTGATTGGTATAGCTATATCGATCAAGTGTTGTGTTGCTTCAATGATCATATCGAGATAACTTATAACAATCAAGTGTTGTGTAGGTGATAACTGCTCAGGTGGTCATATCGAGATAGCTAGGTTGATGTCGAGTTATGTGGAGGAAATTTCTAGGCATAAGTCAAGTTGATGTTGATTCGTGTGGAGTTTCTATTGTGTTTTGTCAGATCCGGATAGCAATGTCGAATGTCAAGGCAGAGTCACTTATTGGGATAGTTGAACATAGGCTGAGTAGCGATTTTATGTAAAATCGATAGAACAAGCTACTCTGATATTAGTATATCGAAATAGCTATGTCGACTAGAAGACCGAGGATACCTATCAGAGTAGTTATTGAAGGCAGATTGACACATTCTTGCTATGTCGATAGTGTTAACTATTTCGATAGAGGAGTATGAAGAGAATTCCCCTTGGTAAATTCATCGGAATAACATATGCCAATATGTTGAAGGATTGTGGGTATGCAATTTTGGAGTAACTATGCCGATGGAGGTTTAGGTTGGGTCATTGGAATAGGTTTGTATTGATGAGTTAGTGTCCAAAAGCTAATCTGATTGTGTTGGTTGTTCCAATGGAAGTTCTCATCGGAGTAACCTATTCTGATGAAGTTTGT
This sequence comes from Cryptomeria japonica, assembly GCF_030272615.1. Classification (NCBI taxonomy): domain Eukaryota; kingdom Viridiplantae; phylum Streptophyta; class Pinopsida; order Cupressales; family Cupressaceae; genus Cryptomeria; species Cryptomeria japonica. The sequence continues at coordinate 615,049,542 of NC_081413.1, forward strand.
CACCGTGGAGCTTGAACTATGGAATACCTATGCCGATAAAGGTGAGTTGACAGTGTGGCATCAGAATAACTTATTCAGTCGATCTAGCATGATTTTTCTATGTCAATAGTTATGGCTATTCCAATGAGTAGTCGTTTGGCTTGAAGTCTTTTAGTTCAAGATAACCTAATCCGATAAGGTCTGCCAACATGGTGATTGTGCTTAGGGATAGCCTATGGTGACAAGAGAAATCAAAGGTGATTTTCCCATTAGAGTAACTCATGCCAACGAAAGGGACCAAAGGCATCACAAGATCATCAGGATAGGTTGTGAAGACGGCATAGATGCAAGAGGTCTACCCGACAGTGATTGTTATGCTGATAAAGGGACCAGATATGAATTTGGGATAACTATGGCGATGAACATGAGGGTAGAAAAATACAATTGACAGAGTTGATCAACATAAGTGTTTAACTTTAAACCTGATACGTGCAACATGTTTGCATAAAACAAAGGTTAGTCATGGCATGGAGATCAACTGATCTGAGCAGCCCAATTGTCCACATGGCAGTTGACCTGTCTTGACCGAGTAACCTAGATGACTAATGTGAAGACATGTGTACCCCAAGTGATCAAGTAGATATGCTAGGATGTTGAATGAGGCAGTTAGTTGATCCAATCAATGCAGAGGTCAAAGAACAAATCAGATATGTCTGCAAGTCAGTAGACTCACAATCTGATGATGGCTAGCCTACTCTCAATAAATGATGTCAATGTTGACTATGTAATATGTTTCATGTTAGAGGGCTATTGGAGATATTTGTATAAATCTCTTGCCCCCCTTTTAGTTTTTAGTCTTTCAAAACAAAGTGCATCGACCATGTAATATTTCCTTCTCTATTTTAGTTAGGTTAATATGATGTATTTTGGGCCTTTAACCAGAGGTTTTCTTACTGGCTCTTTCCTCCCAGGCTGCCCTTTTTGAACCAGTTTGTGTACTCTTATTTATAAATTAATATATTAGTGGCTTACCACTTTTGCCAAAAAATAATAATAATAATCACACATTAATATTAAATATTAGTGTCATCCATAAAATTAATTTAGCATTATTAAACTTAATAAACTATAATAATCAATCAATTATTAATTAATAAATAATCACAACTCACAAGGCAACCCAGCACAAGGTTGAATAACATAACACATGACACTAACATCACATCACACGCCAAGACACTAACTGACAAGGGTATATCAACTTAAGCCTAGAGTGTAGAATGGGATCTCATGTCACCTCCAATCAACTTGCCATTGGGATGAAGACATGCTACGACCTATGAAGCCAAGTGGAGTCGATGTTTGGTACTTGCAAACCTGTCACCACCAATGTACACGACAACATGTATATAGCATATAATCATGAAATAATCAGACAAGTGAAAGAGAATCACAATGTCATATCATGCTCATAAATGAGTGGCATGGCATCGTCCCCATCACAACCGCAATAGAAGACAATCATGACACCCAGCACTATCATAAACATCATATCCAATATAATCATGAGGTAGGGTTAGCACATAACATGATATCATCATATCACCATAAGAAAATATGAATCTCGCATATATAATAAGTGCATATGGATCATCAAATGTAATTACATCCTTCATAAAATTCCATAAATATCATCATCCATATGAAACCATAATGTCAACCACAAATATGATATGTCTATCATCAACTATAAAGCATCCAAGTCATAGATAAATCCATAAACATCTATCAAAAGCAGCATAGAATAGTCTAAGCTATATCAATATAGTCCATTGAAGCATAAAAAGGAGATGAATAAGGGAGGGGCACTACAGTACCTTGAGAGGCTATTCTTCATGACCTTCTCCTTCCCTCGGTTTCCACATTAGGGTCCTCTTTGTCCATATTCTCAAAATTGGTTTCTTATACAATAGTTAAACACTATCTGGTTTATGTGAAATATTTATGTTGGACAAATTGTTACGAGTACATAAATCTCTCTAATGAAATTTAACGTTATTTTGAAAAGAAATAGAACTTTTATTATAAAAAAATTTAAAAAAAAATTTAAAAATCACTTTAAACAATACCTTAAAAGAATGCACATTCATCTAGTATGTTGGGGTCCTTCAAAAAATAAAAATAATTATTGTTAGAGTTATCATGTTGTGGCTAATAATTATTTATTCAATTATTGATCTATTATACTCTACGCTTAAGCTAAACTTGGGCATTTAATAATATTGTAGGTATTTAATAATTATTAAATATACATTATCCCTTTAGGGTTTCTTTAGAGTTGCACACCTTTAGGGTTGCTAATCTCCTTTTATAAGGATTGTATTGTACTTTTTATTTATTCCCTCTCTAAATGATAATCTTTTTCTTCAGAGCCATTATTGCTTTTTGCCTCCATTCTTCTCTTGTGACAGGTATTTTGCTTGCAAGTGTTCTTGGGATCTCTAAAGTTGTATATCTCAACTTCTTCATGGTATCAGAGCCTTCATCTGGTGCTACTTGTTCCTAATTTTTCAGAAGATTTTTTGGAGCTTTGAGAGTTTCAGATTTAAGAGGTTTTTCTTTTGGATCTGGGGGTAGCCTTTTTATGGGCATTTTGGGCTCAAACGGACCACACAATTGTGCTTAGAGTGCCCAAAAACCCCTATTTTCGTATATAATTTATCCAATTTGAACAAAGTTGACTTCTGGAGCAAAAAAATTTGCTCAGGATCATACAACCCCCTTCTGCATGTGGATTGAGGCAATTTTTGCAAAAAAAACAAAAAAAAAAATATATATATATATATATAATTAAGCAGTTTAACGGCTTGCAAGTCAATATGGCTTACAAGTCATTACTGCTTCACCAATAGTATACAACCACTACTGCAGTGGTTCCCTTGGTCGTTGCGGTCAGCGACCTCATCCACTGTCGCCTACGGTCAGCATAGCCACTAGCGCCTTCCGCTACCACCCAGCGGTCAGCGACATCATCCGTTGTTGCCGCTAGCAACTTCCACTATCGCTCAACGGTCAGCCTAACCGCCGCCCCAGGCTCCCTCCTTTGCCGCCTCTGCTCAACCGATCTGCCACCTCCATTGACCTTTGCACCACCTCCGCCTCTGCTCCACCCAAGCACCATCGACCTGCCACCAACAGGGAGGGTTTTTTTTTTTTCAAGGCCTATCTGACCAAGGGGTCATTTTTTTACCATATCTTGGGCAAACGGAGTCGGATTTTGGAAAACAAATAGGCATTAGAAAGCCATTTCTGAGCTATCTTCAGATATGGAGCTTTGATCTTCTATTTTTTTCTGTTTTGGTGTCTTTTTTTATGTCAAAGACAAAAGTTATTTTTTGCACTCCATAAGGCATATCTTGAGCATCCGGACTCCTTTTTTGGCACACGAGATATCATTGGAAAGTTGATTCTATGCAATTTCTAGTGGTATGGGTCTTCTTTCCAAACTCTGCTCCAACCATTTGTCTTCTTTGAGCATTGTATACATCATTTTGTAAGCATTTTCCTTTTTGTAAATGCATTGAGATAAAGTACCACTATGCTTTGCATGCTTGGGATCTTGCACATCTTGTGCCTTATTGTACTTGCACTCCATTATAAAGTGTCATGGTGGGTTTGATGTTTCCCTTTGTTTTCCATCTACCTTTTTCACATGAGTGTTCCTTCCACGATATTAGCCTCATGATGTGTGTCAAGTGAGTGTTCCTTCTACGACACTAGCCTTTATATGTGTTTGTACTTTCTCCTGCACTCTCGATGTTCCTAGTTCTTCGTCATGCATTTTTTCTTGGCATTCAATTTCAATGTACCTATCACCTCTCCCTTGTCACCATTATGGGGGGTTTCTCCTATTGGTTGTTGGTTCTAATGCTTCCTTGGTTTGTTGGAGTGAGCTATGTATTAAGTATTTGTTCCTATGTACTAGGTGGATGCAGTGGCTGGTTACCTATGCATTTCAGTGAGATGGATCATTTACCATATGGACACTCTTTCATTCCTATTTTTGGAGACAACCTTCCATCTTCGATTGATTGGCTCTTCAAACTTTGGTGTTTTTGTCATCTGTATCTTCGAGTTCAGTTGTTTGCCTTTGTTTGCCATCTAATTCGAGTAGTGTTATTTGAGGGCACTCATGCAGATTACAGTCTTCTCTACCTAATCATCTTTTATTTTAGTGGAGGTTCTTCAGATCAACATTTATTCTTCGAAAGTGTTTGCAGCTTCATGCTTCAGTGGTGTTCTTCATGTTCATCCTGTGTTCATGTTTTTTGGAACATTCTCTAGTTTGGAAGCTACTCCAGTCCTTCACTAGCCTTCATCTCTTTTTGGAGTAGATTTTTTTCACATGAGGTTTCCTTTATTTCTCTCCTTTACAAAGATCTTTTGTAGTTGGGTACCTCAGTAGGCCTAGTTGTCAGGACCCATTGTTACTTTCATGCATTTTGCATTCATGCATTTTTTAGTCCATAGTTGTTTATAGCTACTCTGGTGCAGGAGCACCTAGGTCCTAGTTTCTTGTTTTTACAAATCTTGGCTTGTACTGGCCCTAGCCAAGTCAGTAGTAAAAAAGGACTCCAGGAGGGTCCAAGAGTGAGTATTTTGTTAATGTAGGCCTAGGTGGAGTTCATTTTACCTAGGTTTGCATTTTTGTGTAAATAGTGTGTTTCGGAAGGTTTTTGGCCTATTGGTTGGTCAAAAGTGTCAAATATTGTCAAAAGCATTAGAGAGGGTCAAATAGATCTTAGGCATGTTTGAAATGTCACGTGTGATTACTGGACATAGGTCTCTTAGGTTGGAGAGATCAAAAGTGGAAAAAGCACAAAGTTGCAAAAAGTTGTCATGACAACTTTTATCCTAAATTTGGTTAGCATTAAAGCTAGGGATTTCCCAATGCCATGGAAGGACTCCACATGTGGGAAGGATATATAAACCCTCTCTTGCACATTTATCAAGGTTGGTGTACTTGGATTTTGGACTGCACTTTTCATTATTTTTGTCAATTTTGCATTCTTTGAAGGTTTAATGGATTGAATCCATGAATCCAATGATGGATTGAGGTTTATTAGTGTGTTTCAGGATATTATTTTCATTTTCAAGATTTGTATTTAGCATTTACTACTGTTTAGGTGATTTGATTCACAAGTAGCCAGTTTTGGCTTGTAATTAGTAGTTTTTGCTAAAATGGGTGCCCCATAAAATCCCACTGTGTGTTCATAATGGCCTTTTGGGACATGGTAGGAAACCCATTGTATAGTGTACATATGAAAATATTAGGTCTAAAAGTGTCATTTGATATTTTTAGCATCTTGTCCTAGGCGATCCCAGGAGCAACTCGGCTAGAGTTGGCAAGATGAAAAGTTAGCACAAATTGCATAGGTGAATGTAAATGAAAGTCCCAAGATTTTGGGAAGTTGTAATAGGATATTACAGGTCTGATTGTGCAGGAGGAAGCCTCAAGAGTTCTATTTGAAGGTCCAAAGATAATATTTACTTGTTGCTGCCAGTCAAGTGCCTAGAAGCCCTTGAAATTCTCATTTTGGAGTTTTTGTATACAAAGAAGGGTTGGAAGCTTAAAACCACTAAAATCCTTTGGGGTTGAGTGAATATTTGAAGAAAAACCATTTTAGTTTGGGGGTCCTTTGGATCGTTTTATCCCAAGACCTCAAAAACCGGTTCTAGGAGGCCTAATTGGGGCTCTTTCCCTTGTAGCCTTTTCTAGACCAATTTTTGAAATCGGTAAGAAACTTTTGGATTGTAAACCACAAATGGACCTTGAAACCATCTAAAAACATGAGAGAGGAACCCTCTACACCTCTGCAACATCTCAAGACCATTGGAGGGCAGTTTGATGAATTTGAGCCAAGAAGCCATCATTGCGCATATGGGAAACATAGCAAATTGGTAGGGTTCCCAGAAAGGACACTTGAAGCAAACACCTTGGAGTGAGTAAGAGAAAGTCAAATAAGAGATTGAGAAGGACTTGTAGGTCTAGAAAGAAACTAGGCTTGGTGAGTTGGTGAAATTGAGCAACATCAACATAGTAAAGTGTTGAGAAGGCTAGGTGAACTCTACCAAATTGGTATCAGAGCTTGTAAGATTTGGGCTAGTAAGGTTGATGTCCTTGTTGTCAGGAGAGTCAGTTGGAGGCAACATGGTGACCAATTCTAAATTGGAAAGTAAAGTGGAAGATCAAGAGGAATAGAATAGACTCCTGGAAGAGAAATTGATTGAGTTGGAGAGTAAGCTTGGTGCATTTGAAACCAAGGTTGATGAAGTGTTGATAAAGGTGGAAGGAGTAGAAGGGAAGGGTAAAGAAGTGGCAGAGATAGAAAAGATACCTGAACCTGACCCTATCCTAGAGCAAGAACCTTTCTTGGAGGCATTGAAGGCCTTGAGTGGCAAATCACTTGAAGGATTGTCATTGTTCACTAGCAAGATGGAGGCAGAAGTGGTCCTAGAATGGGTAGAAGGTATGGAGAACCACTTTGAGTGTGAAGTCATAACTGAAGCCCAGAGAGTCAAGGTAGCCAAGTCCAGGATGAGAGGAGTTTCTCTCACATGGTGGCAATTTGTACAAGATGAGAGGAAGAAAATGGGCAAAGCACCCATATCTTCTTGGAAAGGGATGTTAGTCAAAATCAAAGCAGTCTATCTCCCTGATGACTATGAAGTACAAATTCATAGGAAGAGGCAAAACTTAAGGCAAAAAGATCTTGATGTCAGTAGCTACACGGAGGAGTTTCAAAAACTTAGCCTTAGATCTCATGTGGTAGAAGAGGAGAGTCTCAAGGTTGCTAGGTACCTAAATGGTCTACGGTGGAACATCCAAGAAGAAATCAGTCTAATGAGCCCAAAAATAGACCATCAAACCTTTCAACTTTCCCTTAAGGTGGAGGAAAAACTGAAAAGAAGACATGACTCAAGCAACAATAGGGGCAGAGGTAGAGGAAAAGACAATAGAGACCATAGAGGAGGATTTGGTGGAAGAAGTTCTGAACAAAGAACACATGGAGAGTCTAAACTCATAGAACAGCAAGAGAGTGGCACTAGTAGAGGGGGATACAATAGAGGAAGGGGATCCAACAGTGGTTCTAGAGGAAGATCTAGTGGCCAAGGTAGAGGTTCCTTATACTTTGCAACAATCAAGTGTTACCATTGTAACCAACTTGGTCACCCAGCATATAGGTGTCCAGAGAAGGGATCATCATCACATGGTGGTGAAAGAAGAGTGAGCTATCTTCAAGAAGAGTCTTCAAGCAGCAAGACTTCAGAAGTTGCCTTAGAGTCAGAAGTAGGTGACAACTTGATGATAAGGAGAACTTTGATCAAAGAACCAGTCAGAGAAGAGCCTAGCCAAAGAAGGTCCTTGTTTAGGATCAAATGCAAGATTTTGGATAAAGTGTGCAAAGTGATCATTGATTCGGGGTCTACAGACAACATTGTGTCAGAAGAGGCAGTGAGAAAGCTCAAATTGTAAAGGATACCTCACAACAACCCTTATAGACTCACTTGGTTGAACAAAGGACAACATGTTCTTGTTAATGAGCAAGCATGGGTGGATTTTACCATTGAAAGGTATAAGGACAAGGTGTTATGTGATATCTTACCCATGGATGCATGTCATCTTCTATTAGGAAGACCATGGAAATTTGATAGAAAATCTATCCATGATGGAGCCAAGAATGCATACTCATTCAAGAAAGATGGAGTCACATTCAAGATTCAGTCTATCCTTGAGGAAGGTGAAAAAAGGGCAGCAAGTCCTAATGTTCTTTTGGTGAGTGAAAAATGGTTCTTAAAGACACTTGAGGAAGGTGAAGGTATAGGGTTTGCACTTGTGATGAAGCCCAAAGAAGAAGACAAGAAAGAGCAGCAAGATTTACCACTAGAGGTGCAAGAATTGTTCAAGAAATTCAAAGGCAATTCAGTGCTATATGTGCACCCATGTTATACACCATTAGAGGTGGAGTAAAGGCAAAGTTTCAGTGGGGTGAAGCAGAAAACAAAGGTTTTGAAACCTTGAAGGAGAAAATAGCTACTCAATAGGTGCTAGTGTTGCCTACTTTTGAGAAACTTTTCATTGTAGAGTGTGATGCAAGCAATATTGCAGTAGGTGTTGTCCTAAGCCAAGAAGGAAGACCAGTAGCCTTCCATAGTGAGAAGCTAAGTGATTCCAAGAGGAAATACTCCTCTTATGACCTTGAGTTATATGCTTTAGTGCAAGCATTGAGAAAATGGAGACACTATATCTTACCCAGAGAATTTGAGGTGTACACGGATAACCACGCATTGAGTTTTCTGAATTCCCAAGACAAACTCGGTCACAAACACATGAAATGGGTGGAGTATATGTAGGCCTATACATTCACCATTAAGAACAAGAAAGGGAAGCAAAACTGGGTAGCTAATGCACTAAGTAGGAGGCTCTTGATAGTCCAAGAAATCCAGTTGAGAAGCATAGGTGTGGATAGTTTTAAATATTTGTATGCAGAGGATGAAGACTTCTCAAGTGCCTACCAAGTATGCAAGGAGTATCAAAATAATTTCCATAGTGAATACTCAGATTTCACTTTACAAAACGGGCTATTGTTCAAAGGTGGACAGCTTTGTGTGCCTAAAGGCTCAACGAGGGAAACTCTTATACAAGAGAAACACAATGGCAGCCTCAGTGGTCATTTTGGAGTCAATAAGACTCAAGAGCTGGTTTAGAGATTCTATTATTGGCCAAGGATGAATCAAGATGTGAAAAGGTATGTGGAGACTTGCTTAGTTTGTCAAAAAGCCAAGGGTACTTCAACAAATGTCGGTTTGTATCAACTACTTCCCATACCAAGTAGACCTTGGGAATGCATAAGCATGGACTTTGTGGTAGGTTTTCCAAAGACAAAGCAAGGCTATGACAGCATTTATGTCATTGTGGAAAGATTTAGCAAAATGGCTCACTTTGTGCCTTGTAAGACCACTCATGATGCATGCCATATAGCTCAGTTGTTCTTTAAGGAAATAGTAAGAATACATGGTTTACCATTAAGTATAGTTTCACATAGGGACTCCAAATTTATGAGTCATTTTTGGAAGACATTATGGAAAAAGCTTGACACAAACCTCTCTTTTGGATCAACCTAGAATCCACAAATAGATGGGCAGACCGAGGTGTTGAATAGAAGTTTGGGAAACTTATTGAGGTGCCTTACCAAGGAGTATGGGCAAACATGGGATCAAGTACTTGCTCAATATAAATATGCATACAATGACACCATAAATAGGACTACCGGTAAAAGCCCTTTTGAAGTAGTCTATGGTGTGCACCCAAGAGGCATTTTTGAGTTGAGGGATTTAGGAAGTGCAGCAATCAAAAGTGGATATGCAGAGGACTTTTCTCAGTCCATGAAGGAGGTCCATGAATCAGTCGGGCAAGCTATGAAGGAGAACACAAGCAAAATCAAACAAAAAGTTGATGAAAAGAGGAGAAATCTATAATTTCAAGTGGGGGATCTTGTTATGGTGCACTTGAACAAAGCAAGGCTACAGCAAGGAGTGCCAAACAAGTTGTAGATGAGGAGGATAGGTCCATGTGCCATTCTAGATAAGTATGGTGAAAATGCATACAAGGTGGATCTACCTAGTGACATTGGCTTGTCACCGGTTTTTAACATAGTAGAATTGGTTGCATACAAGGGGCCAGTCCAAGGTGCAAAATGCAGTCACTCAGAGGTTTCAGATGATGTGCATAACCTTCAGTTACCAGCCCAAGCCTAATCCTAAGGCCGAGAAGGTGTTAAGTTCAAGAATTACCAAGAAGACTAGGCATCAAGCTTATTGGGAGCACCTCATTAAATGGAAGGGTATGGATGATGCTAAGGCTACATGGGTGATGGAGTTAGAGTTTTAGAATCTTGGAATTGATCCAACACTGATTCCTCAAGGGGTGACATGATCTCTTTTTGTTAGGGAGAATGGTGCAGGAGCACCTAGGTCCTAGTTTCTTGTTTTTACAAATTTTGGCTTGTATTGACCCTAGCCAAGTCAATAGTAAATAAGGACTCCGGGAGGGTCCAAGAGTGAGTATTTTGTTAATGTAGGCCTAAGTGGAGTTCATTTTACCTAGGTTTGCATTTTTGTGTAAATAGTGTGTTTCGGAAGGTTTTTGGCCTTTTGGTTGGTCAAAAATGTCAAATGTTGTCAAAAGCCTTAGAGAGGGTCAAATAGGCCTTAGGCATGTTTGAAATGTCACATGTGATGACTGGACATAGGTCTCTTAGGTTGGAGAGATCAAAAGTGGAAAAAGCACAAAGTTGCAAAAAGTTGTCATGACAACTTTTGTCCTGAATTTGGTTAGCATTAAAGCTAGGGCTTTCCCAACGCCATGGAAGGACTCCACACATGGGAAGGCTATATAAACCATCTCTTTCATGTTTATCAAGGTTGGTGTACTTGGATTTTGGAAGCAATAATCAAAATACAAGATTTTGGACTGCACTTTTCATTGTTTTTGTCAATTTTTTCATTCTTTGAAGGTTTAATGGATTGAATCCATGAATCCAATGATGGATTGAGGTTTAGTAGTGTGTTTTAGGATATTATTTTCATTTTCAAGATTTGTTTTTATCATGTACTACTTTTTAGGTGATTTGATTCACAAGTAGCCAGTTTTGGCTTGTAATTAGCAGTTTTTGCTAAAATGGGTGCCCCATAAAATCCCACTGTGTGTTCATCATGAACTTTTGGGACATGGTACGAAACCAATTTTAAAGTGTACATATGAAAGGAGAAGGTCTTAAAGTGTCATTTGTATTTTTAGCATCTTGCCCTAGGCGAGCCCAGGAGCAACTCGGCTAGAGTTGGCAAGATGAAAAGTTAGCACAAATTGCAGAGGTGAATGTAAATGAAAGTCCCAAGCTTTTGGGAAGTTCTAATAGGATAGTATAGGTCTTATTGTGCAATAGGAAGCCTCAATAGTTCCATTTGAAGGTCCAAAGACAAGATTTACTTGCTATTGCCAGTCAAGTGCCTAGAAGCCCTTGAAATTCTCATTTTGGGGTTTTTGAATGCAAAGAAGGGTTGGATTCTTAAAAATATGGAAATCCTTTGAGGTTGAGTGAATATTTGAAGAAAATCTATTTTAGTTTGGGGGTCCTTTGGATCTTTTTATCCCAAGACCTCAAAAACTTGTTCTAGGAGGCCTAATTGGGGCTCTTTCCCTTGTAGCCTTTTCTAGACCAATTTTTGAAATTGGTAAGAAACCTTTGGATTGTAAACCACAAATGGACCTTGAAACCATCTAAAAAAATGAGAGAAGAACCCTCTACACCTCTGCAATATCTCAAGACAATTGGAGGGAAGTTTGATGAATTTGAGCCAAGAAGCCATCATTGAGCATATGGGAAACATAGCAAATTGGTATGGTTCCTAGCAAGGACACTTGAAGCAAACACCTTGGAGTGAGTAAGAGCAAGCCCTAGAAGAGATTGAGAAGGACTTATAGGTCTAGAAAGCAACTGGGCCTTGTGAGTTGGTGAAATTGAGCAACATCAACTTAGTGAAGTGTTGAGCAGGCTAGGTGAACTCTATCATACTCCCTAAGTTCATCTTAAGGGGGTGTGTTAGAGTTATCATGTTCTAGCTAATAATTATTTATGTAATTATTGGTCTATTATACTCTACGCTTAAGCTAAACTTAGGCATTTAATAATATTGTAGGTATTTAATAATTATTCTAATTACTAGATACACATTATCCCTTTAGGGTTTCTTTAGGGTTGCTAATCTCCTTTTATGAGGATTGTATTGCACTTTTTTTTATTCCCTCTTTGAATGATAATCTTTTTCTTCAGAGTCATTATTTCTTTTTGCCTCCATTCTTCTCTTGTGACAAGTATTTTGCTTGCAAGTGTTCTTGGGATCTCTGAAGTTGTATATCTCAGCTTCTTCAATTATTTTATTGGCATTAAAAAATGATGTAAACTAATATTATTACACTAATAAAACTATAAATATACCTATTCATTATATGAAATAATTGTGAATATAGAAAATGAATGTAAGAAAACTATATATACCACAAATTTATTGCCCATAAAAGAAGTCAAGCAATCCAAGGCCCTTTTGATAAGGATTACTAGATTCATGTCCTGATCCACATAATTCTTTTATTAATTGTATGTAATTATTTTATTAACTACAGGTTTGTTGACCTTGAGAGATATTCATTTACGGAGTGTTTAAAATTTATCTATAAAGCATTGCAACATAGATTTTATTAAGAGAATGCAACCATATCCTTGCAGTATAATTATTATAATCACATTATGGCACAAGATTGGAATAAATTAATGAGGTTTTAGCATGTCAAATTTAGAGGTTGTAAGTTAGAATGATCATATATTGGTTAAACAGCTGCAAGGTTATGTAGTATGGTTATGAAGTGTTTTTTTTTTTTAATTTTAAAAAATTATCTTAATATGATCAGTTGCGAAATAGGTGGATGGAAGAGATCAAGGACAAAGGGCATGTGGTCTTTTGTATAGTTGTAACAATTCAATTAGAGAAGAATTTTTGTATTTTCATTTGAAGTTTAGGTCTTTTATGGTGAAATAGGTTGTTAGATTTTCCAATCTCAAGATGGGCCTTGAAGTTTTTGAGGAGCAACATTATTTAAAAATGATGCTCATATGTAAGTTCCACTTATTTTGATAGAGACTTAGTGATCAAAATACTTTGGCCAACTCAAAAAATATCATCTCATTAACTCTTGTGGATGAGACTTCCCTCTTAAGTCATAATTTCTAAAGTTCAATCCTTCTTTGAAGACTGTGTTGTCAATTTGCATGAGGCTTCCTATTATCCATTTGTGATTAGAAATTCCCTATGAAATTTCACTATTCCTAAAATGATTTTTTATTTTCTCTCCACTTTTGCACTTTATATTGACAGGAATATTCATCAGGGTCTATATAAGGACATTAGTTTTCATGTTTAAGATCAAGCTTGAAATCGACCTTTAGGTTATTAAGTGTTGGGTTTTAGATGTAGATATTTCTTTCGTCTAAGTTATGTGATGGTTCTTTGTTTATGACTTAAACATATTTTGGGCCTCTTAAATAGTGTAAAGATGTTGATCCTTGACTTTGGATTTTTTTAGCCTTCTTTATATCCCTTGTTAGGGTTTCTACTTCTTCTCTCAAAATCTTAAATAAGATTAGGTTGTCTCTTGCTTTAGCATAATGATTGATTACTAACCATTGGAACCACAATGACAATCTTGGGTGGTCATATCAAAGTACATGGTGGTCCAATACAATCCATGCTATTATTTGTTAATAGTTCAAGTATCCTTTTCAGTTAATGTGTCATGGAATCCTTGGTCAATTTACACAAAAGTTAATGAAGGGTCACATGAAAATTTCTTATTGGTTATGACTAGGTTTGATGCTATTTTAACCCTAATCAATGGGTTGATATGTTTGGATTATTGGTGGCCCAGTCCCATTTGTTTGGTGAAGCAATTTGTTGAAAGGCTAGAGGAGAATGGTTATTTAATTGTATTCTATTTGTTATAATCTAGTAAGGGGAATACAACATGTACCTTAGGTCCTACTCAATGGGCCAATATAATTGGTTCAAAAGTAATGGAATCTTTATTGTATAATATGCATAGTGTCTAACAAATTAGGCATGTATATAAGGACTGTGTGAGAAGTGTATGGGTAGTATTTATTAGTCAAAAGACCAATGCATGTATTGTTTCTCAAGGATTTGCATGTTATGTGGACAAACAATAAGGCACCATGTTGGTCTTATATGGAAAGTTTGATGGGTTTTGTTTGCACTTTCTTTGTGTTAGATTCAATTAGTTAGCTAGCGTGTATGGTATTGTAAAGCAATTAGGCACATCCTTGCTTATTATCAAAATAGTAAATAATATGTCTGCAATTATTCATGAGCTATTTATAAATTATGTTTGGTTTGATGAGTTATCCATGAATAAGATACTAAATGTAGTGCATGTGGATCTTATTGTGTCTGGTTTGTTGATGATGGCTAGGTTCTAGGAGATGAAGATAGAAATTGGGTTCTCACACAATATGATAAGTTTCTTGCAAAACTAAATACCAAACTTGGTGAGAATATTATATATCCAAAGGACTTTGATTTCCACCTTCATAACCCCTCAATTCTCAACCTCTATGGATGTAAGTGATAGATTTCTATGTCCTCAAAAAAAAATAGAGAACTAGAATAAATTGAGAAGATGCAAATTGTAGAAGTGGATTTGCAATCCTAAGAATCACTTGCCCAATTAGAATCATTGTGCCCACCCTTGGAGTCACTATCAATCTTTACTATATATTGAATCCCATAATTTTGACTGCATTATTTTAGTGGAGAATTTGGGTGGCTACCTAAATTTTAGCTCATGGGGCACGTACATAAACCAAGACACCAAATCAACAGAATATGAGATATCACTCTATTTGTGAGTCAAGTAAATGAGACTATCAACAAGTTGTCAATACAAAGTAACATCAACCAATGGTGAAGAACAAATGTCCTTATGTTTGACTCTATAGAGAAAGGGAGTTGAAGTAGGTTTGTGAATTTCCATATGGAATTATGATATCAAAGTGTGTACTTGGACTGTGCAATGGGGTGAGTGTAGAAATTTGGGGGACCAAAAAGTGGGAGTATGTTATAACATGCTCAAGTTATGACAAGCATAGAAAAATAAAAAATAAGAACAAGAGGTCAATCTCGCTTGAACTTGACTTCTCACCTACTAAATAGTTTACTACAACCATCCAAGATTGTGCTTACATTGTAAAGTTGCCAAATCATCATCAGATCACTACCAATTTTCTACCAAAATATCGCCATGACATCCCTAAGCTCTAGGAGGTAAGTTTTGTTATTTTTAGTGTAAAAGTTTCATTAGATAGCAAGATAGAAATTTTTAGTGTAAAAGTTATACTGGATCTTATTGTGTCTAGTTTTTTGCAACTTAAAGAATAAGTAGCAAAGTTATTGGTATTTTTAGAATCTATGTGTCATTTTCTTTGGTACTATGTTTCTCTTTGAAACCAATTTAATTTTGTTTGTTTATTGTCGTATCTTCCTATGACAATAGCTACCAATCTTGTGAGCATCTACAATAGTTGGATGTTATCTAAATCCCTATTCTCAATTTTATGTAAAAAAATTAATATTAGGCAAGTTCTTACAAATACTTGAATCTAAATAATATTAGGCAAGTTCTTGAATCTTTTTAATGAGATTTAACATTATTTTGAAAAGGAATAGAATTTCAGTTGTAAACTTAAAATGATTCTTTAAAAGAATGCATTCAGCTAATATATTGGGGTCCCTATACTATTCCTACGCTTGCGATTGATGCATATGTATTATGTTTTAATATTTTCTAATGCTTCCTCCACCTACAATCGATGCCCATGTATTATGTTTTAATATTTTCTAATGCTTCTCTCGCTTGCGTTCAATACACATGTATTATGTTTTAATATTTATCAATGCTTCGATTTTTTATTTTATTTTTAATTTTTTCTTTTTCAAATAAAATATAATTTATTTATACTTTATGTTTTAAATCTCATTAGACTTGATATTTTTTTATTCAATATGTTAATATTTAATATTTTAAACTATTTAATTTAAAGTAATATTATAATATATTTCTAATTTATATTATTATGTATTAATAACATTTTAAATTTTTAAATATATTTTTTTATATTTTGTTTTGTATTTAATTTTATTAAATATTGAAACATAATAGCATATTAATATAGTTTTATTACTTATTTTAAATTTATTTTATATATATATAAAGACCCAACATAAAAAAAAAAAAAAAAAAATTGTTGTATTGCACACGTATCCATATCTAAATGGGTATAACTTAGATTTTAATTAATAAACAGACATAAAGATGCATTCTATGTGCTTCATAGACAATGATATTACATGAAATCTTCCTTGCATCA
Source organism: Cryptomeria japonica (assembly GCF_030272615.1). Taxonomy (NCBI): domain Eukaryota; kingdom Viridiplantae; phylum Streptophyta; class Pinopsida; order Cupressales; family Cupressaceae; genus Cryptomeria; species Cryptomeria japonica. The sequence continues at coordinate 615,065,579 of NC_081413.1, forward strand.
TGTTATTAGTACTTGCGTTAGGCAATACTATTGTAATGAGTTTTTTGTTCTTCTAGTTAAGTAGTTATTAAAAAAATTAATTTGAACCAATCACAAACAAATTTTAGCTTTTAATTTTTTCAATCTTTTTATTTACCAAAGTTTAATTGTACAATTTTTAACATTATAAATTACGAAAATTGTATTTTTGTACACTTATTGGCTAAATGCAATTTAGTTGTTATAAGCGGATTTTTAGGAAATCCAGAATAATTAGTTTTAGTGGCAACTATATAGCCATAAATATATGTAAATTATAATGGAATGAGATTCTTCCAATTGAAATCTCATTAAAAAATCATAACTAAATGTGTAATATTTTGTTCTGCCTCTTTAGTTTTGTATGTACCTATTTATGTAGAAGTTGATTGAGATATTAATAAATTAATTTATATATAAATATGTTATTTATATAAAAATAAATTAATATGTTTAAAACTAATTATACTTTTATACATATTTTACTATATTTAAATAACAATGAATTTTAAAAATTATTACTATTTTTATTTAATTAATCTGACTTAATAAAATTATTATCTATCAAGACTATTGTTATTTATTATTAATTTTAATTTTTCTTAATATTTGATTTTTTATATAGTTTTGTTTACACGTTTTTGTTTATTATATTTTAGTTTTTAAAGTAGATTTAAATATAAAACTATTTCAATTATTTAACTTTATTTTGCGAAATTAAAAATTTATTAGAATTTATTTAATTTATATTATTTTTTCTAGTAAAATTTTAATTATTATGAAATAATTATGTTTAATTTTTTATCTTAATTATTATAATTTTTAAAATATAATCATTATTAAAATTAAATCATAATTATTATTAAAACTATATAAAAAACACAAGGCAAGTACTAGTCACTATGTGGCACTTGTTAAATCTAATACTCTAAATGAACCCAAAATTAGATAGAATATTAAGGCATTCCATATTAAAACAGTATATGATCATATCAAAACATTCCATTAAAATGAGCCCAAAATCAGATAGAAAAAGAATAATCCTCTGTAATATAACTGAAGGAAGTTTGATACATATAAACAGTAATTTCAAGGAGAAACTATGAAGGTTGGCCATCATTTGCAAATCAGAGGCATCATCTGCAGTTTGTTGATATTGGTCTCACTCTTGTTTCTTAAAGGTCTGTTCTCCTTAGAAAGTAGCAAAAACTAACATGTTATAAGCAAAATTTTAAGGTATTTGAATGGACACTAGCTGCATGAAATGGTGAAACGGTAATCTAGGTGATTGTGAGATATTAAATTTTCACAATTCATAATAATTGTTATTGTATTTCTAGATTCAATTGTGGAAGCTTTTATTTGACATTAGATTTTGATAGTGTTGTTGTATTTTTGAATTCAATTGTATAGATTTTTATTTCAATCAATATTTTGGATCACACTTTATGATCCATCATCAAAATGAAAGAGCTAACTAAAAAAATAGATGATTTTTTTTCTTATTTGATCAAATGCTAATGCCTACTTATTGTTTCATGTAGTCAGATGAGTTATGGAAAGATATGTTGGCCCATGCAGAAAATAACAATCTGGAATCTCTGTTAGCAGCAAATAGAAAAAAGAATGGAAAGAATGGCAATTTGAATATAATTTGTATTCAAATTTAAAAACTGTACATTCAAAATAAAATAAACAAGCAGATATAAAGAGGAGGCAAAAATAGTTGTAAACTATTATACAAAACTGCCTAAAGAGAAAAACCTAATAAATAAACTAATGAAAAATTAATCTAAATAAAACTAAACCTGTGAAGAGAACTAAACCCGTGAAGAGATGTTAACATCCCCCCCTTAAACTAAAGGGGTTAAGCCAAGCATGTCTCTGAACTTCTCAAACTTTTCTCTGCCCAAAGCCTTGGTAAGAATATATGCTGGTTGATCTGCAGTGGGGCAATATTTAAGGTATATGGTGCCATCTTTCACATAATGCCAAATCAAATGAAACTTTGTATTGATGTGCTTGGTGCGATCATGAAGTACTGGATTTTTAGCCATTTTGATAGCAGATTGATTGTCAATGAAGAGTAGAGTTGATGAAATCTGTGGTGTCTGCAAGTCTTCAAGAATTCTTCGAAACCATAAGATTTCCCGAGTTGCTTCAAAGGCGGCCATATATTCAGCTTCGGAAGAAGAGGCGGCTGGAACAGATTGCTTTTTAGATCTCCAAGAGATGACAGCAGATCCAAGATACATTAAATACCCGAATGTAGATTTTCCATCTATGGAATTACCTGCATAATCGGAATTGGAATAGCCAACCAAAGAAAATTGGTTTGTCTTGGAGTATTTGAGCCCATAGTGTTGAGTACCTTGCAAATAGCGAAGAATGCGCTTGGCAGCTAACCAATGAGTTTCTCTAGGTTGTTGCATAAACCTTGAAAGAACTCCAACAGCAAAAGAAATATCTGAACAGGTAGTTGTAGCATAAATCAAACTACCAACAAATTTCCTATAGATAGTTGCATCAACCAATGCTAAAGGGTCATCTGAAGAGAGCTTAAGATTTTGCTCCATAGGAGTACTAAGGGGTTTACAATCAGCCATGCCAAACTTATGCAAAAGTTCACCAATATATTTTTGTTGGGTGATAAAAATAAAATGAGGTGTTTGAGTTACCTTAATACCCAAATAGTAATGAAGATGGCCCAAATCAGTCATATCAAAACCTCGCTTGAGTTGTTCTTTCACATTTTGAGTATTATTCTCATCAGGACCAGTGATAAATAAATCATCCACATAAACAACAAGATAGACAATAATCTTATCAAGTTTTTTAACAAAAAGTGTGGCATCATCAAATTCAAAATGTTGGAAATTCAACTTTAAGAGATACTCGGTAATTTTTTCATACCAGGCTCGAGGAGCTTGTTTCAAACCATATAATGATTTGACAAGCTTGCATACCTGATGTTCTTTTCGATTAACTGCATACCCATCTGGTTGAGTCATATAAATTGATTCTTTGAGATCACCATTTAAGAATGTTGTTTTAACATCCATTTGGTGAATTTTCCACCCATATTGAGCTGCAAGGGCCAACAAAGCATGAATGGTGGTCCATTTTGCTGTAGGTGCAAAGGTTTCATCATAATCTATGCCCTCCTTTTGAGCATAACCTTTGGCAATAAGTCGGGCTTTGTGCTTGTCAAGTGTACCATCTGCTTTATATTTATTCCTGAAAATCCACTTGCAGCCAATAAGTTTACAACCAAATGGAGGATCAACCAACTGCTATGTGCCATTTTTCAAAAGAGCATCATACTCATCTTGCATAGCTTTACTCCATACTATAATATTTTTGGCTTTATTATAAGATGATGGTTCAGAATCAATTATGAGATTGAGTTCACTAATGGTCTCCAAGTTATCTGTACTATTGGTTTGAGCTTGGAGCCTTTATTTGTAAGAGCTTCTTGTACCTATTTTACCTATTTCATCAAGTCTTAAATCTTTCAATGTTTGTTGGACTTGTTTTGCCCACTTATGAGAAGACTTTGGTTGCACAAAAGATGTGACCATTTCATTACTAGATGTTTTATTAGTGGTTAATAATTCAGAGAGTTCAAGCTCATTATGATAGGCTTCTTCTTGGTCATTTATTGATGGAGCAACATGAATTAGATCACTTGGAGTTATAGATTCTATATGTGGAATCTCACAAGAGTTTTCTATCAAAGGAGAAAAATTTGTAATTGTACCAAGCTGTTTGAATTTACATTCAGCATTTTCAGCAATGTTGGAGGTTTCAACAAATACAACATCACATGTAATAAAGAAAGTTTTGTTGACTTCATCATACAACCGATATGCTTTGGAAGATTCTGAATAACCAAGAAAAACACACTTAATACTGTGATGTTGTAACTTACTTCTTTTTTTCTTGGGAATTAAAGCATAGCAAGTGGAACCAAAAATGCGAAGATGTCGAACAAAAGGAGGATATCCAAACCACACTTCATATGGAATAGATTGGTGTAATGCAGATGATGGAGATCTATTACGAAGATAAACTACAATTCTTGCTGCTTCAGCCCAAAAATGTAATTCGATTCTTTTAAAATATAACATTGCATGAACCATATTCATAATAGTTCTATTCATTCATTCAACAACACCATTTTGTTGAGGAGTACCTGGAACAGTAAGATGATGTTGGATCCCATTTTGACGTAGATAGTCCTCAAAAATTAGAGAAGTAAATTCTCCACCATTATATGTTCGAAGAGTACCAATTTGAGATTGAGCTTGTTTTTCAATCATAACACGAAACCTTTTAAAATTTTCAAAAGCTTCTAATTTTTGCTGCAAGAAATAAATCCAAGTAATGAGACTGTAATCATCAATAAACAGCATGAAATACTTAGATCCTCCCACAGAATCTACTAGTAAAGACCCACATAAATCAGAATGAATAAGCTACAATTTTCTTTGTGCTCTCCAAGTGGAGCGAGGAAAAGAATTTCTATGTTGCTTGGCAAGAATACATGCTTCACATTTTCAATTGTTTTAGGCAAAACAGGTAAGCCATCAACACCATTCTTTTGCAAGATATGAATGTTATCATAACCAATATGCCCAAGTCTTGCATGCCATAAAAGAACAGGAGATAGACTACCTTCTTCAGTAAGATATGCAAAAAATTTAGAAAAAGAAGTGCCATTTAGTTTTAATAATCTCCCATCCTCGCATCCAGTGAATACAACTTGATTATTTGATTGTTTTCTAACAACAACTTGCCCATCTTTTAACAGAATAGAGTAGCCTTGTTGTCAAATCAATACTAGTGATAACAAATTACGTTGCAATTTAGGAATAAACAATACATCATGAAGCACAAAGTTTGGAAGATTAGGCAACTTAAATCGAGCAGTTCCTTTTCCAATAGGTTTGAGACTTCATTTATCAGCTAAATAAATTGGACCACATGCACTTTCATGAAATTCCTCAAAGTAATCACGTCGAAATGTCATATGTTGTGTGGCTCCAGTATCTAAGATCCAAGAATCATGCCATGAGGAATTAGATGCAAAGTCAAAAATAGAAAGCACATATTGATCACCATCACTATCACAAGCAAATTGGGCTGCTCCTGGAATTTTATCATCTGAATGTTTATCATCATTATAAACTTTTGTTTTATCTTTTTGCTTAAAAGTATTTTCTTTAAAACTTTCTATCTTATCCCATGACAACTTGCATTCATGTGCTTCATGACTTCCTTTTCTACCACATCTTTTACAATATAAATGTTGCCTATCATTTTGATTATCATTTTTCCTCCATTGACCTCTACCTTTGCCTCTATCATTATAACCTCCTCTTGAAGAGCTCTTATTTAGAGGTTTTTCTTGGTGAGCAAAACAAACATTTTCATTAGTATTATCTATTTTCCTTCCAAAAGCTTTTTCACATTCAGCCAACTTTTCAACCAATAAATCAAAAGTAATGGTTTTCAATTAGTTACTTGCTTGAAGGGACTCTAGATAAGTAGAATGTGTTGGAACGAGTGCCTTAATAAAAGCAGTGAGATAAATATCAACTTTCCCACTAGAAGCATTAACATCTTGTTTTATGGCTCTAATTTCAGAAGCCAAACTCATAACATCACCATTTTTTAATTCAAGATTGAACAATTTTAATTGTAACTGAATAAATTCTAATTCTGAATGAGAATCAAATAAATTTTTTAAATTGTCAAGGGCTTCCCAAGCAAATTTGCATCCTTGTATATGACGATATACATCTCCATTAACTGAAGCTCTTATCAAAGCCAAGGCTTTTGAATTTTTTATAATTCCAAATTTTTTTTTCTTTAACATCTGTTGGTTTTGTAGGTTGGGTATCTCCATCACATATTTTATACCATAAAGCATTAAAAATTAATGTATTTTCCACTTTTCTATGTCATTCCAACCAAGTATATTTTCCAATTAATATTTCCCCAATCAATGAAACAATAGACTACATTGTAAATTGAAAATAAATGTATATATAATTTGCACAATTTGCAAATTTATAGGATTGCTCAAAATCTCTTGCCAAACTTTACCAAATATAACAAGATAAAATTCTTGTACAAATAAATAAATTGATTTCACCTGAATCAATTTTTGTTTCCGTATTTTGATTCTGTAGAAAGCTGCAATCTTCAAATGCTTCACATAAAAATATACTCTAAACTCCAAAGCTTTGATACCACTGTTAGCCCACGCAATAAATAACAATCTGGAATCTCTGTTAGCAGCAAATAGAAAAAAGAATGGAAAGAATGGCAATCTAAATATAATTTGTATTCAAATAAAAAAATTGTATATTTAAAATAAAATAAACAAGCAGATATAAAGAGGAGGCAAAAACAGTTGTAAACTGTTATAAAAAATTGTCAGAACAGAAAAACCTAATAAATAAAGTAATGAAAAATTAATCTAAATAAAACTAAACCCATGAAGAGATATTAACAAGATACACCACCCAATATTTTTCATTCTGAACAAAAAAAATAGTTGATTTCTTTTCTTATTTGATCAAATACTAATGCCTACTTATTGTTTCATGTAGTCAAACGAGTTATGGAAAGATACACCACCCAATATTTTTGCCAACCAAATGATAAACTCCTCTTTGTTGCACCATAGACCCAAGACCCTAGAAATGCTTGAGTTCTCTTTCACCATTACCTGCATTCCTCCTCCTTTAGGCTTTCCAACCTTTTGAACAAGTTTAATGGTGATAAGTCAGAATCCTGCCCATTCTATTTCAAATGGATTGTTGCGGACCTTTGGCCTTGGAAAGAGAGTGGAATTACATTGCAGGTGGATGAAAAAACAAAGCAAATGGTAGCATTCAGACTAATGATTGTTGATGGAAGGTTGTTTGCTGAAATCTATAAAAAGTGTTACCAAACCAAGGATTTGTTTACCATTTGGGCATTTTCTTAGTTGTTGAAATTGTATCCTGGACTGGTTCCCAACTTGGACCTGATGTTCAATTGTGAAGATAGACGTCTTGTCAGTAGGTTTACTTACAAGACCAGGAAGAATCCCCCTCCTCTGTTTCGCTACTATGGGCAACCAGATGTTTATGACATTCCATTTCCGGATTGGTCTTACTAGGGATGGTAAGAGATTACATGAATTTTTTCAATTTTTCTTTTTGCATTTCAGAATGAATGCCTGCTTAGAAAGGGTAGCTATTAAGAATCCTAATGATCTTTAGAATTTGCATCATTTGACTTTTGTTTCATCAACATTTGTGTATAGTAGATTTCTAGATTAAATGGTGTGAGAAAAGAAAAATTCATCAATCTTTCAGATCTTATTTCATTTTATGAGCTATCATAGGATGAAATATTTAGAGCAGAGATCATATTGATGGTTCATGAAGTATTATCTAAAATATTGATAAAAAATAATTTTACACAGTTTAATAAACAAAAAGTCTATTAATAACTATGCACATCTTCATGAATTGTACAAACTACACAACTTTAATGTAATATACGTATTTTTTTCTCACTCGAATTTTGGTACATATATGTTTTTTCAGGGTTGAGCTTAGGTCATCACCATGGAACATTTTAATTAGAGAAATCCAAAATGGAAGCGAAAAAGTGAAATAGGTTAACAGAAACCCAATTGCCTATTGGAAAGGAAATCCAAATGTTGCAGGAATTAGAATGGAACTTCTCAAATGCTCCAAGATTCCCAACTGGAATGGTCAACTTATTGTACAGGTAAGATAGATATTTTTTTGGTAATTTGAGAATAGATTTTAAGCTTTTCAGCTTTCAGAGTCTACCTTGAAAACCCAACTTCAAATAAGAAACATGTTTTACCTAAAGTTGGACAGGAATCTCCTGATTGCAGAAGGACAAGTAATTCAATGAGAAAACACTATGTAGGACCTCAGATATTATAATGGATTGATAATTTATAATGTTTAAAACATGACATATATTGTCCTGATGTTTGATTTTGTGGTATGTATTATAGGACTGGGAAAGGGAGATGAGAGAAGGGTTTAAACATTCCAAATTGTCTCAATAGTGCAAGCACAGGTAGCCATTGGGCTTTCACCATTCTATTATAAGGACTTGAATATAGGGATATAGTTATGGTGAGTTATATGCAGTAATTTGTGCTTGCTTTTTAGTGTCTTATAATAACATCTTGATATAACAATTTGTACGATAGATACAAGATATATGTTGAGAGCAATACATGGTCAGTAAGCTTGAAGAATATTTTAGCTTGCAACTCACCCACCTTGTTAATAAGGCCACAATACTATGACTTTTTTCAAAGAGGCCTTGTTCCCCATAAACATTATTTGCCTGTGAGTTCAGAGAAGATGTGTGAATCTCTCAACAATACTGTAAATTGGGGAAACAGTCATTTAGAAGAGGTGAGTTTCTCATTCTTTAGCATACTCTTTTCTTTTGAGTAATACAATGATTAGAGACATGAGGTTTCTGTAGTCCATTATCAGGATGAGAGAGCTGAAATGTTTATGATGGATCATAGTGTTGGAAGTGAAGTCCAATAGACTCCTTCCACTTTGCCGCCAAAACCTTTGGCTCTTCATCTTCTATTTGTAAAGCTCTTTAAGAGCTGGTTGAATATCATTTGTTGTGTGTATTATGAAGCTGCTTGCAGCTATGTATGAACAAACCAGAATTGGTCATCAATATAATTGATTCCCCTTCTTTAAGTGTGGACGTAGGCAATCTACCGAACCACGATAAATTGTGTGTCTCATTTGTCTTTGTCTGTGAATTCATTGTTTAGTTTTTTGCTCTTCTAATTCGCTTTATATCCTAACAATTGGTATCAGAGTGAGGTTAGATCGCTACTAAGATTTCGATGGTTGAAATTCCATAATCATGGAAGAAGAGAAGATAGAGAAGTTCTCTGATCAAAACTTCGGGTTATGGAAGGTGGAGATGGAGTCTTTGCTGATAAAGCAAGACCTTTCACTTGCACTTGAAGGGAAAGAAAAGAAGCCAGCTACAATGGCTAATGAAGAATGGGAAAAATTAGACAAGAAGGCAAGAGTGACATTTTTTCTCTTGTTGTCCAACAATGTTCTCTTCAATGCCACGGGTGAAGCAACAACGAAAGATGTATCGGATAAACTAACAGCCATGTATGAAATGGCGTCGGCTGCCAATAAAGTGTTTATCATGAAGCGGTTGTACAAGCTTAAGATGAAGTAAGGTTGCGCAATGGCAAATCACATCAATGAATTTAATACATTGATTAGTCAAGCAACTTCGATGGGGATGACACAAGATGATGAGAGCAAGGTTGTTCTTTTATTATACTCTTTACCAAGCAGCTGGGATGGCATTGTAACAACCGTTAGCACATCGATATCTGGTAAAAATAAGTTAGTTTTTAATGATGTAGCAGCTACTCTTCTTAGCGAGGATATAAGAAGAAAAAATGAAGAACCTTCATCCGGTGAAACCTTAACGGTGGTAAGCACCGAAAATAGAGGTAGAAGCCATAATAGAGGCAGAAATAATTATCATAGATGTTCGAAATCAACAAGGAGATCGAAGTCTAGAAATAGAAATGGTGATTGTTGGTTTTGTGGCAAATCTGGTCATGTAAAGAAGGATTGTAGAAACTACAAAAGGGCACAAGAGAGGGTGTGGGACAGCGAAGCAAATATAGTCTACAATAAAGATGATAGTGTACTAATCCTTTCAACAACTGACACTACTCCAGATTCATGGGTACTTATTCTGGTGCCTCCCATCATGCTACCTCATGTCTTGAAGTGTTCATAAACTACAAGGAACGTCATTTTGGAAATGTCTTCTTAGGAGATAACAAAGCTTGTGAAATTACAAGCAAGGGTGATGTGTTGCTACCATTAGAAGGTGGTAAAACATGGTTGCTCAAAGATGTTCGATATGTCCCGCAATTGAAGCGAAATTTGATATCCATTGGACAGCTCTTTGATCAAGATCTTAATGTGAATTTTCTTCCGGATACTTTGAAGGTAACTCAAGGTACCACGTTGATTGCAAATGGCAATAAATTGGGTAGTCTATATATATTTAAGACTCATGGTGAAGTGGGAGCTGCAATGGTGGTTGAAGACAGCAAAGCGGATCTTTGACATCAAAGGCTCGGGCATATTAGCAAGAAAGGGCTCCATGTTATGCACACAAGAAATCAACTTCCGCGTCTCAAACTTGTCGACTTAGCCTTTTGTGAGCATTGTCTTTATGGCAAACAAAAGCGAATTAGTTTTTGAAAGGTGGGCATGATACGAAGACAACACTGTCGGAGCTTGTATACTCCGATGTTTTTGGGCCTACCAAGGTAACCTCCATTGGAGGAGCTAACTATTTTGTCACCTTTCTTGATGATTGTACAAGGAAAATATGGATTTATATGCTCTCTAAGAAATCTGAAGTTTTTTCAAAATATAAAATTTTCAAGGCTTTAGTTGAAAATCAAACTGGGCATAAGATTAAGTGTCTACAAACAAATAATGGTGGAGAATTTTGTTCACATGAATTTGATGTTTTTTATGCTGATAATGGGATTAGAAGAATTAAGGTTGTTCCTTTCACTCCTCAAGAAAATGGTGCAGCCGAGAGGATGAATAGGACAATCCTTGAAAAGGCACGATGTATGTTATCAAATGCAAGTCTAGGTAAGGATTTTTTGGCAGAAGCTTGCAACACAGTTGTATATTTGATCAACCGAAGTCCCTCATCTAAATTAGACTTTGGTATTCCGGAAGAGGAATGACAAGGGAAGAGGATTTCATACTCGCATCTTCACGTGTTTGGATGTGAAGCCTTCTCGCATATACCCAAGAAGAAAAGAACTAAATTGGATCCCAAGTCACAGAAGTGTATCTTCATAGAGTATGGAGAAGAACAATTTGGTTTCAGGTTGTGGGATCCAATTCACGGAAAAATTATTCGCAGCAGGGATGTTATCTTTAATAAGACTTCTTTCCCTACGCTGCAAGTTCCAAATAAATCAGAAACAGAGTATGTTCCTCTATCGGTTTTTGGAGATTATCCTTCACCAATTCAGAATAATGGTGTTCTGCATCAGTCTTCCCATCAAGTGGGAGCTCCAATGGTTATTAATCTACCATTTGATTCCAGTTTTCAGTCCCCCGGGCAGACTCACAATGATGAAGACACTGACAGCCCTTCTATTTCATCTTCTCGGCTCATAACGGAGCCATCACTGTTTGGAACAGAGAAATTCCAGCCTCAAACTACATCTTCACCAGTTCGAGCGCACATTGAGGAATTACCGACAGGCTTGACTTCTACCCCACGACCTGCATCACAGTCAACACTTCTTGGAATGAAGCAGATTGGTCGGCATGGTGGACAATCCTCACGGTGACCTGCAACACAGTAACCACTGCAAGCAGCGCAATCTTCACACCACGCATCGCAGGCTTCACATTCTTCGCGCGATGCTCACGGTAGGGGCGTCCTCCGCGGGCTCACAGCAGGAGCGGCCTCCTTCGCGGGCACACAGCAGGGGCGTCATCTTCCCATGCAGATCGTGGAGGATGCTTCTACGACTGCTTACTCCCGCGGCCTGCTTCCTCACAGCGTGGACAAGAATCCACATGTCTCGTGTGGACTTCATCCACCCTGTCTTATGCAAAATACTGAGGTTGATCGACCTGCAGAAAGTAAAATCCACCATGGGCATCAACCATTAAATATAAGCAACATTGATTTGCATAAACAGAGAACAGATGAATTGAATGATCCCACTACTCCAACAAGAGTCAATTGAGAAAATCTACTAGGCAAGGCGACCTCCAGTTAAGTTCTCTGACTATGAATTATTATTCTATGAAGAAGTTGAGCCCACTTTGTTAATTTATGATCAAACAGAGCCTGCAACATACAAAGAAGCTTACAAAATTGCAGATTGTGATAATTGGCACGCTGCAATGTGCGAAGAATTGGACGCACTATTGTGAAATCAGACATGGGATTTGGTGCCACTTTCGCCTGACAAAAAGGCATTACGTAATAAATGGGTGTATAAATTGAAAGATGAAGTTGATGGTCAGAAAAGATTTCGAGCAAGACTAGTTGTCAAGGGATACGCTCAGCAGCAAGACCTCGATTTTAAAGAAATTTTCTCGCCAGTAGTCAAAATGACTACCATCCGAGCAGTATTGGAATTGGTTGCAGCCTAGAATCTTGAGCTTGAACAACTGGATGTGAAGACAATATTTCTCTATTGCAGATTGAAACGGAGTTTGTATGGACTTAAGCAAGCCCCACGATAGTGGTATCTCAAATTTGACAAGTTTATGATTGATCACAAGTTTACTCGTTGTGAGTCTGACCCTTGTATCTATTTTAAAAAGCTTCCCAATGGCGAATTTGTCATAATTCTCCTTTATGTGGATGATATGCTTGTGGTCGGCACAAGCATGAAGATTGTTCGTGAGCTTACAACTCACTTAGTTAACGAGTTTGCCATGAAAGATTTAGGGGCAGCGAAGAAAATTCTTGGGATGACCATTTTTCAAGATAGGAAAAAAAGAGAATTCAAACTATCTCAGCAAGACTACATTAAAAAATTACTGGACAGATTTGGTATGGCGGATGCTAAGTCTGTATGCGTCCCCTTAGCCTCTCATTTTAAATTGTCTTCTCAATTGTGTCCAAAAATATAAGAAGATAAGGAGTTTATGGACAAAATTCCATACAAATCTGCAGTTGGAAGTCTTATGTATGCTATGGTGTCTACTCGTCCGGATATTGCTCATGTTGTGGGAGTGGTGAGTAGATTTATGGCTAATCCGGGCAAATTACATTGGGAGGTGGTCAAGTATATTTTGCGGTATCTCAAGGGTACTTCAAACTTTTGCTTATGGTTTGGGAAGGGCAAGGCACACTTGCAAGGGTTTACTGATTCTGATTTTGCCGGAGATTTCGACAAAAGGAAGTCTACTTTAGGTTATGCTTTCACATTTGCTGGGGCAGCGATTAGTTGGGCTTCTAAATTGCAGCCTACAGTTGCTCAATCAACTGCCAAGGCTGAATACATAGCTCTTTCTGAGGGAGAAATGGAGATGGTATGGTTGCAACTCTTGTTCAGCGAATTGGGTTTGAAGCAATCAGATTTTGCTTTGTTTTGTGATAACAGTAGTGCCATCTTTATGACTAAGCATCAGACATCTCAGCCTCGATCAAAACATGTTGATGTTCGCAGTCATTATTTTCATCACATGGTCGAAGAAGGCAAGTTTCATGTAGATAAAATTCACACCAAAAAGAACCCAGTTGATGTGCTCACTAAAGTTGTTAAGTGGGAGAAGTTTGATTTCTATCGAGCTTCTCTCGACCTTTCCAATATCTGATAGCAGGACTAAGTGTGGGAATCTACTTGTTGCAGCAGTTCGTTGGCCTTCACGTGGGAGATTGTTGGAAGTGAAGTCCAACGGACTCCTTCCACTTTGCCGCCAAAACCTTTGGCTCTTCATCTTCTGTTTGTAAAGCTCTTTAAGAGCTAGTTGAATATCATTTGTTGTGTGTATTCTGAAGTTGCTTCCAGCTGTGTATGAACAAACAAGAATTGGTCATCAATATAATTGATTCCTTTGCTTTAAGTGTGGACGTAGGCAATCTGTCGAACCACGATAAATTGTGTGTCTCATTTGTCTTTGTCTGTGAATTCATTGTTCAGTTTTCTGCTCTTCTAATTCGCTTTTAAATCCTAACACATAGATTATATATCATGGAGTGTGATCCGAAACACTGATGTAAATAAATGCTACACAATGGAATTTAGAAACACAATACAAATTTTTATAATACAATGATTTTATGTTTTGGTCTTATGCAGGCAATGGCAATAGGCAATGTAGGGAGTGATTTCCTGTTGAATGAGCTGAAAATGAAACATGTTTATGACTACATGTTCCATGTTTTAACAAAGTATGCCAAGCTATTGAAATATAAACCATTTATTACCAAAAACTCTCTGGAGTATTGCTCAGAAGCAATGATGTGCTTGGCTAATGAAGTAGAAAAGCAATACATGAAGGACACACTGATCAGAACTCGTACTTCTTCACCACCCTGTGATATAGGAGACTTACATGACAATATTAAAGCAATTAAGGAATATGCAGAAGAGAATAAGGAAACACAGTTCAATGTTAAATGGGTGGAAGAGAAATAAAAAGCTCAAAACCCTTAATAGATCTAGCAGGAGAGTCATTTGGGTTAACGATGCAAGAGGACTTTCACTTTAGTTCTAGGAAATTTAGGTGAATAAAATGTTATTTTTGAATGATTTAATAATCAAACTAATTATGTCAAAGGTGTATTATATTCACATATGGATGAAAAAAAATTAGAAGCATTTAATCTGACATGCTTGGGGTACTTAAATGTATGAAAAAAAATTTTAAATTACTGTTTTTAAATTTTATATTTTATCTTCACTTCCACCTCTCACCTCTCAACTCCCACTCACTATGAGTTTAACTGATCAATCGATTTTGTGTATCTTCGTCATACAATTAGTTACCTTCATAAAATACTAATATAATAATAAACTAGAAATAATGGATTGAAATTTGAAAGTGTCCTAAAATCTGTTTTCTTCTCAACGATAACAATAAGAATTATATAAAATAATAAAAATATAATGATATCATAATAAATAATAATAATGTAATTTTAATAGATTTTTTGCTTTGTTCAATAGTTTGATAGAAATATAATGATGTAATAATTTTTAAAGTTAAATAATAAACAACCATTAAGTAGGAGTACAAATCAAAAGCGTTTATATTTTCAGTCAGAAATTTGTTGTGAATCTCATTGATGTCTCATTATGTTGTTTATATTACTTAGCTAGTTTGTATATTGCAACCTTCTTGTTGTTGTTTTTTTCCTTGTTAAAAGTTGTAGTTATATTATTCTTTTCCTTTATGTGCCAATTGGAAAGGAAATCCAAATGTTGCAGGAATTAGAATGGAACTTCTCAAATGCTCCAAGATTCCCAACTGGAATGGTCAACTTATTGTACAGGTAAATATTTTTTTGGTAATTTGAGAATAGATTTTAAGCTTTTCAGCTTTCAGAGTCTACCTTGAAAACCCAACTTCAGATAAAAAGCATGCTTTACTTGAAGTTGGACAGGAATCCCTTGATTTCAGAGGGACAAGTAATCCAATGAGAAAACACGTTGTAGGACATCAGATATTGTAATGAATTGATGATTTTTAATGTTTAAAACATGACATATATTGTCCTTATGTTTGATTTTGTGGTATGTATCATAGGACTGGGAAAGGGAGATCAGAGAAGGGTTTAAACATTCCAAACTGTCTCAACAGTGCAAGCACAGTTAACCATTGGGCTTTCACCATTCTGTTCTAAAGACTTGGATATACTTATGATGAGTTACATGCAGTAATTTGTGCTTTGTAGTGTCTTGTAATAACATCTTGATATAACAATTTGTGTGATATATACAAGATCTATGTTGAAGGCAATGCATGATCAGTGAGCTTGAAGAATATTTTAGCTTACAACTCACTATTTGCCTGTGAGTTCAGAGAAGATGTGTGACTCTGTCAACAATATTGTAAACTGGGGAAATAGTTATGCAGAAGAGGTGAGTTTCTCATTCTTTAGCACACTCTTTTCTTTTAAGTAGTATTTTGATCAGAAACAAGAGGTTTTCGCAGTCTATAGATGAGTGCTGAAACGTTGATGATGGATCATAGATCATAAAGTATGATCTGAAATATTGATACAAATAAAGTTTAAACCTTATACAGTTAAATTCAGAAACACAATACAATTTTTATAATATAATGATTTTACATTTTTGTCATGTGCAGGCAGTGGCAATAGGCAATGCAGGGAGTGATTTGCATTGCAGGGAGTGATTTGCTGTTGAATGAGCTGAAAATGAAGCATGTTTTAACAAAGTATGTCAAGCTATTGAAATATAAGCCATTTGTTACTAAAAACTCTGTGCAGTATTGTTCAGAAGCAATGATGTGTTTTGCCAATGAAGTAGAAAAGAAATACATGAAGGACACACTGATCACAACTCGTACTCCTTCGCCACCCTGTGATATAGGAGACTTACATGCCAATATTAAAGCAATTTAATGTTAAATGGGTGGAAGAAAAATAAAAAGCTCAAAACCCTTAATGTTAAATGGGTGCAAACTATGAGTGACATCCATTGCCATCATCATAATGATTATCAACACCATCAAGGAGAACTGGATGAATGCCCACGTTTTTCTTAGGACTGAACAGACAGCCATAATACCAATTACAGTCAATGATAGAGACATCACGATGGAGCTGAATCTGAGGATCCAAGATTGAAGTCATCTAAATGATAAAAATGCAGAATTTGTTTCTTCTTTTCTGTAATCTCGTCAATTTTCTGGTTCTCCCTTAACTAGATGACTTTTAATAAGGACTTCGTTGTTAAATGATTTTTCTCATGGGCTGTAGAATTTTCTTTATGGTTCAAATGAAGGAATTTACAAATGATGCTCCACTTGTTTTGGTAGAGACTTAGTGATCAAAATACTTTGGTCACTGATACTAACTCAAAAAAGATCATGTCATTAACTCTTGTAGGCTTCCCTCTTAAGTTGTGGTTTCTAAAGTTCAATCCTTCTTTGAAGACTTATTTTATGTTGTCAATTTGCATTAGGCTTCCTATTATCCCTTTAGGATAAGAAATCCCCTATTTCCCAAAATGATTTCTTATTTGCTCTCCACTTTTGCACTTTATATTCACACGCATATTCATGAGGGTATATATAAGGACATTAGTTTTCATGTCTAAGATCAAGCTTGAAATCAATCTTCGGGTATTAAGTGTTGAGTTTTTGATGTAGATATTTCTTTAGTCTAGGTTATGTGATGGTTCTTTGTTTGTAATGTAAATATAGTTTTGGTCTTTTAAATAGTGTAAATATGTTGATCTTGATGCTGTATTATTTTAGCCTTCTTTATGTCTCTTGTTAGGTCTTCTTCTCTCAAAATTTTAAATAAGATTGAGGTGTCTATTGCTTTAGCATAATGATTGATTACTAATCACTAGAGTCACAATGACAACCTTGGGTGGTCATATCAAAGTACATGGTGGTCCGATACAATCCATGCTAGTATTTGTCAATGGTTCAATTGTCATTTTTAGTTAATGTGTCATGGAATGTTTGGTCAGTTTACACAAAATTTAAGGAAGGGTCACATGAAAATTGCTTATTGATTATGACTAGGTTTGATACTATTTTAAGCCTAATCAATAGGTTGATATGTTTGGATTATTGGTGGCAATCCCATTTGTTTGGTGAAGCAATTTGTTGAAAGGTCAGAGGATAATGGTGATATAATTGTATTCTATTTGTTATAACCTAGTAGGGGAAATACAACATGTACCTTGGGTTCTCTTCAATGGTCCAATATAATTGATTAAAAAGTTGTGGAATCTTAATTGTCTAACATGCACAATGTCTAACAAATTAGGCATGTATATAAGGACTGTGTAAGGATTATGTGAGAAGTGTATGGTTAGTACTTATTAGTCAAAAGACCAACACACATTGTTTCTCAAGGATTTGGAGGTTATGGAGACAAACAATAAGGCACCATATCATAGGCCTTATATGGAAATTTCGATGTGTTTTCTTTGCACTTTCTTAGTGTTACATTAAATTTAGTTAGTTGATGCGTATGGTATTGTAGAGTAACTGGGCACAAGCTTACCTATTATCAAAATACTAGATTGGCTAAATAATATGTTTTTATTCATGAGCTATCCATGAATTATGCTTGGTTTGATGAGCTATCCATGAATGAGTTACTAAATGTTCTTTCCATTTTGTTTTTGCTTGGTTTAGAGGTTGGGTCAGATGAAAATGACGATTAGAGAATTGAGGAGGATGAGGATACTTATTTTGTGCCCCTCTCAAAGTATGAAAAAGGGAATAATGTTAAATCAGCCAAGAAAAGAAGGGCCCAGACCTCATGGTTTGATGGGTCCCAAACAACTTGCTCAATGTAAATCTTTCACATGAAATTGCAAATAGGGATCTAGACAATATTCAACTATTGTAGATGCTCATGAGGTTGGTAACTATTGTCATAGGAATACATAACTGCAAGGGTAGATCAAGAAACACTAGTGGTGGTTAAAATCTATATCATAGTAAGCAATGTTTTTCTCTGAAAAAAAACTCAATTATAAATTGAAACTTCAATAAACTAGTAGTCTTGAGTATAGTAACCTATAAACACACATTGTTAAATATAAAAGTAAAACAAAGTGTTATCTCCTAAATTAAAATAAAATTACACTCAAATGTTGTAATTCTTATGCATTTTATATATTTTTAAATATTCTAAATTATATGCCCAAAATATTTTTAATAGATTAAAAGAGTGTTCTATGATTTATTAATCAATCCCAACTCTAATCTTAAAGCCTTTGATTTATGTAAGAGATGTTTTTCCCCAAAATGCCTAATATAGAGCACACACTATGTCAATTTCCTCATGAAATTAACCATGAAATAAGTCAAAAATAGAAAAGGATGGAAAAATGAATTAGCATTAAAAATGAATATCTATTATGCATCTTTGTTGAATTTCGATTAGCCATTTTTTATTATTATTATTATTATTTGCAACTTAAACAGTAAATAGCAAAATTATTGGTATTCTTAGAATTTGTGCTTTTTTTTCTTTGGTACTATGTTTTCTTTTTCAAATCAATTTAATTTTGTTTGTTTGTAGTTGTCTTGGTATAACAATATCTAAAAACCTTGAAAGCATCTATAATAGTTGAACGTTATCTAGATCCCTATTTTCAATTTAATGTGAAAAATTTATATTAGGCAAGTTCTTACAAGTACATAAATCTTTTTAATGAGATTCAACATTATTTTGAAAAGGAATTAAACTTTGATTGCAATAGGAAAATCAATTAAAATGATTCTTTAAAAGAATTTATTCACCTAAGATATTGGGGTCCCTCAAAAATTCAAAAAAGATTATTTTAATTAATACACACGGATAAAGGTGCATTCTAGGTGTCGCATAGACAATAGTGTCACATGGTTTTGAAATAGCATGTGCTATTAAATCTAGTACTCTAAATGAGTCCAAAGTTAGATAGAATATTAAGACATTCCATATTAAAAATCTAGTACTCCAAATGAGTCCAAAGTTAGATAGAATATTAAGACATTCCATATTAAAAATCTAGTACTCCAAATGAATCCAAAGTTAGATAGAATATTAAGACATTCCATAATAAAAATCTAGTACTCCAAACGAGACCAAAATTAGATAGAATATTAAGACATTCCTTATTAAAACAGTTTTTGAAATAACATGCTACATCTCTCTACATATTCATATTAAGACATTCCATCAAAATGAGCACAAAACTAAATAGAAAATGAATAATTCTATGTAGTATAATTGCTTAACTGGATACATATAAACAGTAATTTCAAGGAGAAACTATGAAGGCTGGTCATCATCTGCAGATCAAAGGCATCATCAGCAGTTTGTTGGTTTTGGCAATTATATTGGTTTCACTCTTGCTTCTAAAATATCCCGTATGTTTTGACATTAGATTTCTATAGTTAATAATAATTGTTGTGTTTCTGGATTTAACTGATAGATTTTTATTTGCATCAACATTTCGAATTAGACTCCATGATTTATCATCAAAATGAATGAACTGCAATTTCTTTTCTTATTTGATCAAATGCTAATGCCTGTTTTATGCAGTCAGACAAGTTATGGAAAGATACACCATCCAAAATTTTTGCCAGCCAAATGGTAAACTCCTCCTTGTTGCACCATAGACCCAAGACCCCAGAAATGCTTGAGTGCTCTTTCAACACTGCCTGCACTCCTCCTCCTCCTTCGTGGCTTTCCAACTTTTTGAACAAGTTTAATGGTGATAAGCCAGAATCCTGCCCATTCTATTTCAAATGGATTGTTGCAGACCTTTGGCCTTGGAAAGAGAGTGGAATTACATTGCAGATGGTTGAAGAAGCAAAGAAAATGGCATCATTTAGACTGATGATTGTTGATGGAAGGTTGTTTGTTGAGATATATAAAAAGTGTTACCAAACCAGGGATTTTTTTACCATTTGGGGATTTTCTCAGTTGTTGAAATTGTATCCTGGAATGGTTCCCGACTTGGACCTGATGTTCAATTGTGATGATAGACCTCTTGTCAGCAGGTTCACTTACACGACCACGAAGGACCCCCCTCCTTTGTTTCGCTACTGTGGGCACGCAGATTTTTATGACATTCCATTTCCAGATTGGTCTTACTGGGGATGGTAAGAGATTGCATGAGTTTTTTTAATTTTTCTTTTTCTCATTTCAGAATGAATGCCTGCTGCTAAAAGGTAGCTATTCAGAATCCTCCTTCTAAACTGCAACTTTGCTAATGATCTTCAAAATTCGCACCATTTGATTTTTGTTTCATCAATGTTTGTGTATAGTAGACTTTTGGATTAAACTACGTTTAAATTAAAAAAAACATCAACATTTCAGATCATTTCATAATCCATCGTCGTAGAATGAAATATTTAGAGAGCAGAGATCATGATCTGAAATATTGATAAAAAAATATAAAATATTTTTACATACAGTTTAATCCAGAAAAAGTCTATTATACACATCTTCATAGACTGAAAAGTCTATTATACACATCTTCATAGACTGAAAACTACATGAATTCAATGCAATATAAAAAAAATTCTCAATTAATTTTGGTACATATATGTTTTTCAGGGTTGAGGTTAGGTCATCACCATGGGACATCTTAATCAGAGAAATCCGAAATGGAAGCGAAGAAATGAAATGGGTTAACAGAAACCCAATTGCCTATTGGAAAGGAAATCCAACAGTTGCAAGAATAAGAATGGAACTTCTCAAATGCTCCAAGATTCCCAACTGGAATGGTCAACTTATTGTACAGGTAAGTTAGATATAATCATAATACACTTCTTTTTGCTAACTGGAGAATAGATTTTTAAGTTTTTCAACTTTCAGAGTCACCTTGAGAACCCAACTTCAGATAAGAAACATGTTTTACTTGAAGTTGGACAGGAATCCCCTGATTGCAGAGGGACAAGTAATTCAATGAGAAAACACATTGTAGGACCTCAGATGGTGTAATGGATTGATAATTTGTAATGCTTAAAACATGACATATATTGTCTTGATATTTGATTTTGTGGTATGTATTATAGGACTGGGGAAGGGAGGTCAGAGAAGGGTTTAAACATTCCAAACTGTCTCAACAATGCAAGCACAGGTAACCGTTGGGCTTTCACCATTCTATCTTAAAGACTTGGATATAGTTATGGTGAGTTATATGCAGTAAATTGTGCTTACTTTTTAATGTCTTATAATAACATCTTGATATGACAATTTGTGATAGATACAAGATATATGTTGAAGGCAATGCATGGTCAGTAAGCTTGAAGAATATTTTATCTTGCAACTCACCCACCTTGTTAATAAGGCCACAATACTATGAATTTTTTCAAAGAGGCCTTGTTCCCCATAAACATTATTTGCCTGTGAGTTCAGAGAAGATGTGTGAATCTCTCAACAATACTGTAAACTGGGGAAATAGTCATACAGAAGAGGTGAGTTTGTCATTCTTTAGTACATTCATTTTTTAAGTAATATAATGATCAGAGACATGAGGTTTCTACAGTTCATTATCAAGATAAAAGAGTTGAAACGTTGTGGATCGATCATAAATCATGGAATGTGATCTAAAATATTGATGCAAATAAATGCTACTTAATGAAATCTCGAAACACAATACAATTTTTATAATATAATGATTTTTTTGTTTGCTCTTGTGCAGGCAATGGAGATAGGCAATGCAGGGAGTGATTTCTTGTTGAATGAGCTGAAAATGAAGCATGTTTATGATTATATGTTCCATGTTTTAACAAAGTATGCCAAGCTATTGAAATATAAGCCATTTGTTACCAAAAACTCTATGGAGTATTGTTCAGAAGCAATGATGTGCTTTGCCAATGAAGTAGAAAAGCAATACATGAAGGACACACTGATCACAACTCGTAGTCCTTCACCACCTTGTGATATAGGAGAATTACATGCCAATATTGAAGCAATTAAGGAATATGCAGAAGAGAATAAGGAAACACAGTTTAATGTTAAATGGGTGGAAGAGAAATAAAAAGCTCAAAACCCTTAATAGATCTAGTAGGCTAGTCATTTGGGTTATGATGCAAGAGGACTTTCATTTTAGTTATATGAGGATTTTAGGTGAAGAATAAAAGATTGAAATTATGTGTATTTTTTACTGATTTAATGTATATTATATTCATAAATATATAAACAAAATTAGCAATATTTAATTTGATGTGTTTGTGACACTTAAATACATGTAAGATTTTTAAAAATCAATTTATTATTGTTTTTAAATTTTATATTATTTTATCTTCACTTCCACCTCTCAACTCCCACTAACTCTAACTTTAACTGATCAATCGATTTTGTGTATCTTCATCATGCAATTAGTTAACTTTTTAAAATAGTAATATGATAATAAATTAGAAATAATAGATTGAAAATGTCTCTACATAAAATCCATTGTTTTTCAATGATAAGGATAAGAACTATATAAAATAATAAAAATATAGTGATATGAAAATATTATTATAATAATAATAATTTAATTTTAACAATTTTTTTGCTTTGGTCGATAGTTTGATAGAAATATAATAATATAATTTCTTTTAAGTGGAATAATGAACAAATATGATATCTTTGACTTACGTTTCTTATATGCTAGTTTAGTAGGTTCTACATTTATGTATAAAAGAAAAAGTATATAATCATATAGAGTATTGATCTATATATTAGCTTAAAATTGAATTAATGTATAAAAAAGGTCTTACGATCTAGTTAATTGCATTGTAATAATTCCAATGTGTATTGACATATAGAATATTTCTAGTTTCTAAAAATTTAAAATTTAAAACACATACAAAATTCATAATTGAGAATGGATAAAATAATAAATGGAGTCCATTAAGCAGGAGTAGAGGTCAAAACAGTTTATATTTTCAATCAAAAATTTGTTGTTAGTTTCATTGATGTACTTATTATGTTGTTTATATTGTTGATTGGATCAGTTAGTTTGTTTTCGTCGTTGTATAGTACAGTCTTGTTATTGTTGTATTTTGCTTTTATTTGATGGGCTAGTTTGAAGCTATAACTACTAGTTATATTATTATTTTCCTTTATGTGCAATCCTTATTTTAGGATTGTTATTTATTTCTTTTGTAATATTCCTTGATTTGTTCAAAATAAAAATAAAATATTTGAATATGCATGAAATTGTTATGATAGACAGATACTAGCAATCGCACCTTGGTGTGCAATGGGTACACCGAAGAGGTGTGGAAGTTCAATGAAGAATTATTATTTTTTTAAATACATTTGTGTTGTACATGAGACAATGGATAGGTCATTGCAACAAATGTTTCAATGAAGAAATGATATATTCAAATCAACTATGCATCCAATAGGATCAAATTACCAATAGGCATATGTTATGTTTGCAATTTGGGGAGAGAGAGAGAGAGAGAGAGAGAGAGAGAGAGAGAGAGAGAGAGAGAGAGAGAGAGAGAGAGAGAGGCAAATAGGTATAGATATAGATATCTAGGAAGAGGGCGAGGGAGAGATGTATGTAGATTTCTCCTTCCCTTTACTATACCAAAATCCAAATATGTTATTATTTATTGCTCCTTTAATTCTCTAGGATAAGAGAAGACTTGTAAATTTCTAATGATGCAAAATGAATGCTAATGGTTGCCTTTAATTCTAGCACATAAACCAAATTTTATAAAACTTGTACTTAGTTGACTTCAAAGACATGAAAATAAAGGGAGTCATTTAGTCAATTGTTGAATTTAAATTTTAGAAAGGACAGTTAACTTTGTGACTATATAGTTAAGCATACAACCATATAAACAACGTTGGGCAGAGTTTACTTTAGTGGCGATTATTTGCCAATGGTGAATATTTCACATCGGTGACCTGGAAAATGGCGAATATATTGTACCGATCGGGGGTGGCCATGTCGCTCAGACTTTATAAATATTTGTCAAATGCATGGCCCAATCGCCCATTGTTTTATGTAATTAATTGTATCTCTATCAAGATTTCACCAATAGAATCTGTGTTTTCCAAACGGTAAATTCAATATTTTCGCCTACACTTTCCGAGGTTGTCTTAATAGATGGCCATCATTCGCTAATAGCCATATAAAGATTTATTGGCCAGGAGGACCCAATTCGCCTGAAATTTTGCGGAAGCATGTATCAATTCATCCCAATTTTTGCCAACACTATTATAATTGCCAATTAGTTGGACGACCCATAATCGCCTCAAAAATTACATAAGACGTGTTATAGTTAAGTGTGATTCGCCAAATATTTGTATACCATATAAAATTCCCACCGAAATCGCCAAATAAGGATTGTTATAAATACAATCAAAGATAAGATTTATCTCTACACAATTCGGTCAATTCTGAGCTCTCGATTCAGATCACTAGCAAAATTTCAGACCAAGAACAACCATTGTTGCTAACTACATTGGTGACTGCTAGTGACCTAAAGGTAAGTGATCATATTTTTGAAGTGTTATACTATTATTCTGAATTCATGTCTATCTGTTTGCATTGTTGAGTTCATTTTGTATTTCTCTCAGGAAGTACCCGAAAAATTGAATTTGAAACGACTTTCTTGCACCCCCGAATCTGGATTCATCCCTTCCAAATTGCCCATAATCAACTTCGTGATACAACTGTCAAAACCAGCAAAGGCCACAGTGGTACTAATATTCTTTATCTGACTAAATCCCCTGTCTAACTCCTATGCATGCTCGGTCATCTTTGCCCGACTTTCACCAATCCTATTCTCTGGACAATCCTCCCATTTCTACATGATATCTCAAGTTTGAACTAGGGCATATCCTCTGGGGAAAACAACCATGGATGGTTGATGCTAACCAATCCCTTGCCTTGGAAGCGAAGATGAATATCCACCCTCCACAACACCTATCTCCCTTAATTTCAATAGCTTCCTAAAAGGGAAAAACCGTGGTTAACATTCATTTCTTTTTCTTTCTTTCTTTTATTAAAAACATTCATTTATGCATTTATTAAAATCTTTCATTCCTAGTAGTGCTCACACGTGTCTCTAAGTCTATTCTAGGGACTTTTTGAAGAAACTTGTGTCCTTCACAATTTCGGCCCAGAATAGAGCTTATGTCATTGATTAAAATTAATTAAGTATAGACTTAGAGTTAATTAAGTATACAATTTATAATAGTTAATTAATTATTAGACAATGCTCATCTTTATTTCAATGAATTTTTGAAGAAACATTGTCCTTCAGAACTTTGGGTCGAAATAGAGCTTATGTCATTTGATCCGCGATCATCCAACGGTCATTAAGTTGATTGATTAATTTAATATTTAAATCTAAGATGAATAAATTTATACTGTTTATTTCATTTTATTTGCATGTATTTTTAGTTCTCTATTGGTTAATTGTTGAATTAGTTTGTAGATCTAGGGTTAGTGGTTGGATCTTTAGGGTTTACAAATAGGTCAATATTTAGCATACATAGATGTATGTACCTATTATGTGAGATTATATATATATATATATATATATATATATATATATATATATATATATATATATATTCTATGATGTTATAGACGATTATGGATATATTTATGATGCCTATATGTAATCATTTTAATCCATATTCTTGTGAATATGATGCTATGGATTATGATCTAACCTTTATATTGAAAACGCCACAAGATTGAGAGGGGGGTGAATTAGTCTAAACCAAATCCTAAACTTCTTTAATCATGAGTAATTATCAATTATCATTAACAAAGTAAACATCAATGCAAGATGAAACAAAAAATACCAAACACATGAAAACCATATTTTTTACCTAGAAAACCTAGTGTGGGAAAAACCATGGTGAGAATCACACTCGCAATATTAATATAATAAAAATTAAAATTAATGACTTTCATATTTTACCTCGTCATGCACTTCCTTTGATATCAACAGTCCAGATCTCTATGTGATTGCGCATTTAGATCAAGATGCTCTTTCACCTTAACTTTGCAACCCTGTTGCACACATGGCACATGGGCCCTGATGACGTCAGGCTCTTCTTAAGTGGACCAATAAGATTATGCATGTTGGAGGTCAAAGGACACATCGGAAATGGTTGGCCCAATCTATCCTCCTCGTTAATTAAGTATACAATTTATAATAGTTAATTAGACAATGCTCAGACCTATCTCTATTCCAATGAATTTTTGAAGAAACCTTTGTCCTTTAGAACTTTGAGCTGAAATAGAGCTTATGTCATTGATTTGCGATCATCCAAGGATCATTAAGTTGATTGATTAATTAATTACAAATATAGACTTATAGTTAACTAGCACTTGCAACTCATTGTATGGATAGACAAAAGAAATTTAAAGATAAATTTTAATGTAGTTTAATGTTACAAGTGAATAAATGTAGGTAGCTAGGGAAAGGCCATCTGCAGCTGCAGATGGCCTTCGAAAATCCCTTTAGCGACCTCCTCCGATTTGAAAGTCCCTTAGCTACGAAACAATCTGTTGTGCTACTATAAATACAGCCTTCCTGAAATATTCTCCACCCAGTGTCATTAAACCTATATCTTATGAACACATAGGAAACATCTACATATGGGCATTCCATTTTTGATACTGTCCTTGAACAAGTGTAGAGGGAAATATAGTAGTCTATTCATGAAATGATTAAAAACTACTAAAAGAAAGTGTACATTCTTTCACCATGAAACCATCCTACACACTAGACAAGACAAAGCCTCATTTCTAGTTCTACTCTCCCCAGAGATGAGCAAATTACATAATCCTTCTTTACGGCCTTGATATTCCTTTTATAATTATATAGAATGCAAAAAGCTACCAACCTTTTACAATAATGTGTAACATGTATTGTAATGCCATAAAACCTCCAAGCCAATATTCATGAAAGCTTTGGTTTAGACACACAGAAAGATTCCATGAATGTGAACTAGCTTATGAGCCATGTCACTATCGCACATTTGTGGTTATTGATGTAGACAATACTAGGATATAAGATTCTCATTGCATTTCTTGATAGGGGATAACTTTGAGAGTTTTGATCAAGAAGCGATGCTTGACTCCAAAATTGCATCTCTTGTGTCTTCACCCAACTTTCTCTCTGCATTCTACCCATTATAAGGGGGACATGGCGATTGCCAGAGAGATCGGAATTATTTGCAAGTATAGCCAAAGACTACAGTTGCACTTGAGCCTTTTAATAACCCTCTGGTTATCTCTGGCTATTTTAATAACCCTTTGGCTAAAAGGTAAGTCATTAATTTTCTTTACTTCATGACATCTGCAAACCTTCAGCCATATCTCCTTATGCTAGAATCCAATTACACCTTCTATGCACTTCATTTTAAAACCTCTGCAAGCAAAACAACACTTCCTAAAAACTTATCTCTAGAAAATGTCTATCTTCTACATTCTAAAATGCAGTGCATGTGAATGATATCTTCTATCTTCTATATTCTGAAATGCAGCAGGCAAATAATGACCTTATTTCTTGATTTGCAAAGTGGCGGCAATTGACAGTCAGGTCTATACTTTGGATTATTCCATATACTAGATTAATCTGTGTGAGATGTACTTTTCTCCCATTCCACAAGAAAGCTTTCATTCCAATAGTCCTAACACCTATACATGACTCACAAACCTCAACACAAATTAATACTAGTAGCTTCTCATTGAATATATAATATGTGTTATCCTCCATATTTTTCTTCCTCTAACATGCGTAATGTTTTGAGTTATCTATGCAAAAGGATAGAAGAGAATCCTTGATCAAGATTTCATACATGCCAAAAAGCATATTTCTATAAGATTTCATAAAGATATGCAGGACACTTACAGCTAAGATGTGATGTGTTTTCTATATTAGTTTGTTTCTCGAATTAGTAATGGAAGATTAGCCTTAATTATTCTACAATTTTTACGT
Source organism: Cryptomeria japonica (assembly GCF_030272615.1). Classification (NCBI taxonomy): domain Eukaryota; kingdom Viridiplantae; phylum Streptophyta; class Pinopsida; order Cupressales; family Cupressaceae; genus Cryptomeria; species Cryptomeria japonica. The sequence continues at coordinate 615,093,844 of NC_081413.1, forward strand.
GATTGAAAAAACATTCGCCAATGTAATTATTATTTTTCCTCAAAAATAATGAATGATTCGCCTTAATTTTTCCACATTTTTCATGCAATATGAACAAAATCACCGATGTAATTATTATTTTTCCCCAAAAATAATGAAATATTCGCCTTAATTTTTCAAAAAAAATCATGCAAAAGAAAAAGATTCTACAATAAAATTAATATTTTTTCCCAAAAAGAATGAAACAATCGCCTTAATTTTCTTACAATTCTTATGCAACTGAGAAAAAATTGCCAACCAAATTTAATATTTTTCCTCTATTTAAAAAAAAAGTGCCAAAAAAATTAATATTTTCCACTAAAATATTGAAAGATTTGCCAGGATTTTACACCTTTACCCAGGGGGGGTTTCTTAAAGTTGTCCCTGACATTGGGTGACTAAGTGATTAGATGTATGTGGCTAACAACAATATCAAGGTAGGTGTATTAGTAAGTGTTTTAAATATAATAAAATTATCATATATGTATGTATGTATAAAGTTTTCAAACCTAATTTTACATGCAATCACATTATACCTATATATGTAGCCACTTTGTGTAATAACCCACCTTGATTAACCCAACAAAATTTGACCATTCTTTTTTTTTTGTTTAATTTAATCATTTGTGTTTGATTCAATCGCATACTCTGGGCATCCATCCATTAGGATTAGGCATTCATCCATCCGGGATGAGCATCTAACCATATGGGTTAGGCATTTGTCCATGCGGGGCAGGAGGTTTCATCTATCCAATACGAGATAGACATCTACCTATATGGGGTAGGCATCTATCCAATTAGGATAGGAGGTGCTCTGGCCAGAGACTTAGACTCATCAGGACCATTTGGGTCCTGAGTCACTCACTAAGTACTACACTCCTCTAATAGGAGTGCACTGAGGTCACCTTCCTTAAGAGTAATCATAATACAAGCTTGAATTCCACCTTGGAATTTGGCTTAAAGCCTCGAGAAATCAAGCGAATCCATACGGGATTCCTTTCGAGTATGCATTGAATTACTTTTTCCTTTGTATTATACTTATCTTTCAAATTAGGATTCTACTCAATCCTTCTTCTTACCAAGCCTAGACCCCACCCACGAATGCCTGAGTACTAGGGACAACTCCGTCCCAAGACTGCCTACATACCTGTTTCGGCACAGGTTCAAGGCGTAAAGTATGTAGTTCTATTTTCTACTCTATGGTTTGATGTAAACTGATTAGTGGGTACGCAACCCTTTCTAGGGTCAATGTCCCAGACAGTTTCTCTGCGGTTGCTACCCACGATGGTAGCACTTAAACAAAGGCTCAAGATGGCCTATTGTTGTGGCCTAAAACAACTACATCCTAATACCTATCATAAGCATCACCCTTGACCCAATTGTCAATTGACAACAATTCTTCGAGATTAAATCAATTTCATAAAAGCATTTCACTCAAACATCCCTATAGGAGTTTACTATGGTTTAACTCAGTGGATGAAAGATCATTAGAATTATCTTATTAGATTATCGATCCAAGGGGGATTACCCGCCCCTTAGATTTTAACTTCCAAGTGTCCCTTATTACTCCCCAACGATTTATAGGGACGATGCCATAGACGTCATTGATGCAACTTTATTAGGCGTTAAGTGTAGTAGTTCAACACGATGGCATTACCCGTAAGCGTGACCTAGAGGCACTGTATATACCGAACGCTGCTAGGTTTTGGTTTCCATCTTCCTTTAAGAAGCTATGAAAAACATCATGCTTGAAAACAATTATGAATTGAATGTACGCAACTGCAAGGTTTAATTCATTGAATTAACTACTTTGATGGCATTCAATTACTACTTGATACAATTACCACTCTTCTACAACTAAACTATTTAATATATGATTGCACGATAAAGACAATTAGGAACTCACGTATTAAAACGTGTAATTGCATTAAGAATTATGGAAATGTAACTTGATCATGAATGCAAATTAATATATAAGTAATTCGATGATGTCAAAACAATAGTGTCATTTACATGCAAAATGAAGCAATGTTACTTCTATCACGAGAATAATTAGTTATAGCATTATTAGTTCAAAATGAACAATTAGTTTAGACTTTTGGCAATTTTGGATCAAATCATAATAATGTAAATTAATTGTGTTTATTAAATCTAAAATGCCACCCAATAAATCTCAAATAAATTGAAGATTCCAATTATAAAATTTGTTATAATTTAATTTACAATTATAAATTTACTAAGGGTTGATTTGGTAATGTTAGATAACAATCATCCCAAATTATTTATAAATTTAACTTTACTAAACTAGAATTTAAAGGAAATAAATTCTGATTTGCAAATTAATAATATCCCCTTTTTTTCCCAACAACTAATTCTCTTTTCTTTTCCATTTATTTTGAATCGGGTGAAGGCGGAAGTTTTTTTTTAAAGGAAGGGAGAGGGAATGGGAAGGTGGGCCCATGGGCCCCCGCCCACCCCATACCCCTGTGGGCTGCTACGCTAGCAGAGGCTGCAGGGAGTGGGGTGTGTGGGTCTCTCGTGCCCACCTCACCTTCCACCCATAACCGAAACCACAGCCCTGTTAATAACGCCCACAATAAATTTGCCCGGAATGTAATAAAGTTTAATGCCGCCGAAGTTTTTTTTGAAATGCGACTATGATATATAGTAATTTATAAATGGATATAATCTAAATTAAATTAACTTTTCCTATGGTTATAATAATAATATAGATAGTAATGAGTTGATCTAATCAACTGTTTGTGGATACATAGAGAAAGATCCCCTCTTTTTATTTGAAGGTTAATGAGATAAAGAATGAAATCTTTCACAATATAGTTGGAAAATAGAGTTTTCCCAGGAGGAAATTATTTATAATAAACACCTGAATGTACACAGTTTTTGTCACAGAGAGAGATTTATTTCCATAGAGAATAATGAATACAATTTATATTTTATTATCAGACATTTTCTGTTCACAGAGAAGTAAGACTGCTCATAAGGAATTTAAAATTTATGATCAAATCTACATTCAGAGAGAGAGATTTATATTTCATTTTGCACAGAGAGATTTATACTTCATTTTTCACAGAGGGACTTATACTTCAATTTGCACAGAGAGATTTATACTTCATTTTTCACATAGAGTAATGAATACAATGAGGTTTAAATAATTTCATATGCAAAATATCATCTTGTATTCGCACAGAGGCGAGTTTTTTTCACAGGAAAGTAAGATTGAATGTAAGAAACAGATTTATATTTAAATTCCCAATCCAGTAATGAATTTAAGAGAAGAATAACAAGGACAGAGAAGATTTAATCTCAGAAAAAGAATTTTAAATAAGGGGAAATATGATTTTTGCACGGATCTAAGAATTTTTGGAAAAGCAAAAGCAAGATCTGATATATAATTTCTAAAGAAAAATTAAATAAATGATAAAGCTATCTTTTACATTCATTATATGAAAAATACTTTTATCAATATTTATCCCTAAATAAGAAGAAAAGATTTACAATCTAATAATTTAGAAGCTATATATTTTTTTGATAACACAAATTTCTCATATGTAAATGAGAGATGACAAAAGAAGAGAACCTGGCTTATCGAAGCTCGATGTTGAATCCTCTCCAATCTTCCAGCTATCCCTTTTAGAGCCTTCCTTGCAACTTGAGAGAAATCTTCAAGAACAACTTAACATTCCTACAATGAAAATGAGACTACCAAAGGAGATCCTACTACCAACAACAAGGAAACTTGGAAAATTTCTTCAAAACATAATCAACTCCCTTTTTTGAAAACTTGCATACAATATATAGGAAAAAACCCTCAATTCCACTATCTAGAGAATTTGATTAAAAAAAGATATTTTTCTCCAAATATTGGACTCATACAAATTGATTAAAAATCTAGTGGGGGAGTTACATGCAAGGCATTGAAGATTCCTCTAGAAGCTTCTAATTCCTCCTACAACGTGTGCCATAATTGAGAGTGGGAAAATAAAAATAATGCCTTTTGAAATATATTCTCCAAGTGTGTGTGAGTGTGTCCATTTTTATTCTTTTATAATATTTATTCAAATAGCTCAACCAAAAATATAATAGAATTGTATCAAATTAAAATGTGATAAAGGAGGGTTGTGACACTTTGTTTGGTTAGAGAGTTCATGCAATTTTTTATATTATATTGACTAGTTGAAAGGCAAATGATCTCACCTTTTATGATAGATTGTTGTTTCTTATCATTATGACTAGTGGAGGAGTATTCATAGACCATATAGGTGAGACCACGAGAAATAACATGACAAAGATTCAAAATATTTATTTGATGGTGTGCATAATTTCAAATTAAAAAGCATAACGAACATTAATATTTGCAAGAAATATAAACCAATCTTTTATTTGCCATCATTGGTTGAATTTTTTTTTAGATTTTTATTCTTAAATCAAATATACTCTATAATATTATAATTTATACAAAATAATACAATCAATATAATTATATTATATTTATATTTTAATTTCATTTGTCTTGTATATTGTATTATAATTATATTATATTTATATTTTTTATTTAATTTGTCTTGTATAAAAAAATATTTATTATAATTTTTTTAATATTTTTTATTATAAAATATGATATATGATACTTATATAATTTTTAATATTATAACATTATATTTATATTTTATAATTTTTAATCATATAAATTCTTATTGAATAGTGGAAATCAGGCGATCTTATCTAGGAAACTTCCCAATTTATGTTTTAATTGTATATAATTAATTTTTTATTCATTCTTAGGTTGTACTTTTTAAGGTATGCAAGAAATCGAATTTATTTTTTTGTTACGGTTTAAACTTTTCCTATCTTTCCAGTTACACATAAATCAATGCTAGTGTAGACGTATAAAAATGACCATATTCCTAAATGAATATTTTATGTTCATTCATCTATTTTAGTTAAATCTAATTTAACTAAATCACCTACATTCCTCTATTTAATTAAGTAAATTATTCAATTTATTTAGTTAAATTCACTAAAGCCCTTTGCATCATTTAATTGAATAAATCATTTTATTTAATTAAAACCCTTCTTCTTACCTTTTAATTAAATTTACATTTAATTAATAGTTTACCCCAAATTGAATAAATATAATTTATTCAATTTCCCAAATTGAAACCAAATTGAAATAAAGTAATTTATTTTAATTAATTCTATTTTCCCTCACCCACTTGCATTTTCCTACATCTCCCACTTGCATCCTAAACCCTATTCCTAATTTCTTCTAGAATCCATCTAATCCTAATCAATTAGCCCAAACCCATTCATTATCCCTTTTCCCTAAATTTGAGAAGTTCACTTCTCAAATTTGGAGTAAAGTCTTCAAAAGGCATTAAAGCCTTTATCCATTCAACAAGCAATACCCCCAAATTTGGAAGGACTCTTACAAATTTGTCCCCAAAGTCTTCAAACCATTAATGGTTAACTAACCCTTTGTGGCATGGTTAGAGACTTTTTGACTAACTTAACCTCCATCTAACCCAAGGGTCTCATCAAGCATTTATTGCTTTGACCATGGTTATTCCTTTAACCTTTGCACAAGTGTTTACCCCTTGGGTAAAAGCTTTATCCAATGGATAACCCTAACCTAACCTTAACCCTTACCTCCAAGGGTAACCATGAGGTCTTCTCAAGCATTTAATGCTTCTTACATCTCCTCTCAACCAGTCTTATGTTGACAATTGTCACCATTTCATTGGTGAAAATTGTAAACATGGATTGACAACTTTCAAACTTGACCCTTGATTAACTCTTTCAATCCTGACCATCCATTACCTTATTTTCACTATAAATAGAGCTCTCATTCCTCCATTTTGAGGATCCATGCAAGCTTTTAGTATCTCATTTATGCTCAATTTTATTAACACATCTAGCTTCTCTTTGTAATAGGAATTAATCTAATAAGAATTTAAGACTATTTCCTTTATCATTAGCTTAACTCATAAACTAGTATATCATGTTAGGATAGTATTGCTACTAATCTTGTCATCTTATAATCTAGTTTATTGCATTTGTAGAATTATGCATAGATAGGATGCATTTTCATAACTAAATCAATCATAAGCATCCCTCGTTCTTGCATTTGTCATCCCTAAGCCACTTTTCTCAGTAATCTGAGAGCAAAGGCATTGCCTTGGGGGACTTTGTGAGATAGAGAACCATGGAACCAACCTTGGGAAGTTGAGTCATTCTTCATGACTCCATAACTTGCACCAAGAAGTCCCGTGGGTGTGTGAACAAGCCTCTTTGAGACCACTTTTTCACATTTTGAGTTTCATTGACCCGCTTTTCCCGCACACATTTCTGGCGCCCGTCGTGGGGCACTACCTCATTAATCAAATCGGTTTTTAAAAATAAACACTTTTGCAGGTATGCGGGAAACAGGAATTAGCGCGTAGGGAACATCCCTTAGCGCATCTGGTGTATCATTTAGCGCATATGGATTATTGTTTGGTGCATGGGACTCATTTCCCAGCGTGTGAAGATCATACTTTAGCGCACCATCCTCACTAACCTTTTCCTGTAGGTCTTGGCGTGGAAGAATAACAGCTTAGCGCATCTGGAAAATAGCTTAGCGCATCGGGTTTGTCCAATAACGCATCTTGGCTATACAATAGCATGTACAGTTTGTTCTGTAGCGCATCATAGATAAAGGCAAAACCAAAACTGTAACCGAATGTAAAAAAATTAGACTTGTTGAAGTCCACAAAAATCCACAGATTTTCTAACAATTTTACTTGGTATTTTGCAGGGTTTTAACAAATTTCTTGCAGATAGGAGCTTAATTTTAGGATCATCAAATAGTTTAGGTTTTTACTAACTTAGTTAAGTTAGTTAAGATATAAACTTCTTTTGATTCTTGTTAAAATTGAACTCACTTTTGTTTGGGCTTTAAAAAGAACCACAAAACAAACAAAAAAATTCTTGCTTTTCTAGGAGAGAAAATTTTCAAATTGGGTCTTAAAAAGAACAAATCAATCTTTCAAGTTTTGCAAACAAATGGATTAAAAACAACTTCACCATCCTTTGGTGTATAAAAGGATCCATTTCAAGTTTTAGCAAAGTAAAGAATCACACAAAGTTCCAAAAGTCTTTTTGCAACTAAAGAGGGAAGATATTCCTCTTTCGATCGATTTCTTTTGTTGACGAAAATCGCGTTCATTTTGTTGACCAAGTTCTTTTTAGATCAGAAAATCATTGCCTTGAAAAGTTAAAAGAACACCATGTTTTTGTGGAGCAACATCTCCATATAGGATTAGCAAATCATTGCTTTGAAGGGCTAAAAAGAACTTGTGTGCTTTGTCTCGAAAGTCAAAGGTATATGCTCTCCCCTTAATTGGGTGATCAAAAAGCCAAACCACTCTTAAAGCTTTCTTTAATTCAAGCAATAAATCTTTTAGCAGGCCTGTCTTCCCGAGGGGTTAAAAACTCTTAAAGCCATTTTTGGCTGGTGTGAAGGGAACAACCTAAGTGGGAAACAGCTTTAAAGCCAAGTGTTCCAACCCACTATAATCAAAGTGGAAAGTGACGAAAGTCCTTTTCAATGGTTGCGCGCAGTGATTAGCCTTCCCCCAGTATCCTTGAGATACGTAAAGCCTTTGTTCTAAAGGTTGGGAAGCCTTCTGAGGGATTTTATCACTGATGGCCAACGGGAAGCCTGATTACGAACCTTAGCATAGAAACTTTGAGCCGAGTCAGTAACCAGACATTTGCAATATCATAGTGCAAGGGTGGGGAAGAATCCGCCCCCAAGATCGCTCACCATATATCTCCCAAGATAACTACTCAATTGTGGAGCAATTCACTTTGAGTTAATTTCTGGCAAAAGGCAAAAAAACGGACGCCCCTTAAGGGGTGACACGGCTATTTGAGTTGACAGAGTATCGAGACTAGTGGGCTATGATATTGTTTATGACCTTTGAATAAAGAGTCTGACTGAAGTGCATGTTGTATCTAAACCTATCAAAACATTGGGGATTTGAACACATCCTCGCAGAACATACACTTATTGTTTAGATTAAGCAAAATGGTTGTATCTTTGGTGTCATGCTTTCATTTGTTACTTCAGAAAATCATCTATCAATACTAAAAACTCAAAGCAAAATTCCAAAAATAGCAGAAAAGCAACCAAGTCAAAACTATCAAGGCATTTTAGCGCATGAGAGTAACTTCTTAGCGCGTGGAAACCATCCTTTAGCGCATAAAACCTTCACCTTAGCGCATCAAGTGTGAACATTAACGCTTCATCAAAAACCAAAACAAGCAATTTCAAGTAGCGTGTTTTGGAAACAGTTTAGCACATTGAAGCATCAGCTTAGCGCGTGGGGTTTAACTGTCAGCGCATAGGTGGCCCATATTGGCGCATAACCTTTTGAACCAAGTTCGAAGCAATATTAAACAATATCAACCAGTTAGCGTGTATCGAGGGGCAACGTAGCGCGCGGAGTCTTTTTGCTAGCGCATAGAGAAGTTTTTATAGCGCATTGCATCTCTGTTCTAGCGCATAGTCAAAACCAGAAAAACAGGGGGCAAAACAAAGGTCAATTTTGAAAATTTTGCAAACAATTTCGAAAGCTTTCCTTCATCAGCCTGAACTTTATCAATCAGAAAACCAAAAACAGAGTATCAAAAGCTATTTCTACAAGCAAATTTCCATCAAGCAAAGTTGTCTGAAAATCTGAAACTAGTCACAAGATAAACATATCTCTCCTATAAAAATCAGGAAACATCATCACAAGTATCAAACGAGTCCTTCCATCAAACGGATTTTTATCCCAAAACACACTTGTTTAAAACTCTAAGTTGTCAAATCAAGTTTCCATATCAGGAAAGCTCGTATTCCATATCATTTGACGCACTTTGTCGTGAGGGGGCCATCTAAACCTTCAATTTGATAAAGTAAAACTTAAGTTTCTAAAACAAGCTAAACTGAATCCAAAACAAATCAAAGGACACCATTGATCGCTTGTGCATGACTAATCCTCATATTCTGAGAAGAAAGAATATTTATCATAACACTAAGTTGAAGAAACAGCAACCAAGTTCTTCGAAACTTGCCAAGAGAAATAAATTTTTATACATCAATCACCAACTCTTCAAATCTCATCGCACATTCCTTCGTCATATATGCTTGTATCTTCAAAACAAAACAAGCAAATTTGACAAGGAATCATTGAGGAGTAGAGCATTCTGTCAAAAATCAGCATTCAGTCAACGCATAAATCAAGGAGGGAAGATCAATCTGACCTTCTTTCCCGAAGAGTGCATCACCTATAACATACCCCGATTTGAACCACCAACCCCTGAGAAAAACATTGAAGAAGAGTTCGTTCCTTTTGTCACAAAGAGCTTCTACTAGATGCCCACTACCACTCGCTCACAACGAAACAAACAAAGCGAAATGCAACTAGAATCCAGCATGAATCAGAGATTATCAAATCCTTTCGAGCGTCCAAATCTAGAGGACACCGAAATTTCTGAAGAACTTCTTCAAGAATGTCAAGAGAGCGCTTCATTTCAAAAACTTGTGGAAAGACTCATGGAAAATGACAAGGAAAAATACTTACTCATGCTCACAAGAAAAGGAGTTAAACTTCCTGAAGACTTTGACACGAACATTTTTAGAACAAGATCTCAACATTACGAATATCAAGAAAAACAAAGAGAGGAAGAAACACGTGACCCTGAGCAAGATACCCCTAAGCAAAATATCCCTGAGAAAAATATACCTGAGCAAAACATCCCCGAGCAAAACATACCGTTCCATACACCATTTTAGCCTAGAATTAATGCAAGGGAAGAATTCTTCCCTCGGTCAAATAATGCACCTTTGATTGCTCTTACTCAACAAATGCAAATGTTACAAAGACAAATGCAAGACATGCAACAAGGGACGACAGTACGGTATTCATTAACTAAAATTTGTCCTTATCCGTTTGACAAAAGATTGAACATGGTACCTTTTCCTCCAAACTTAGACGTTCCCAAATTTGACAAATATGATGGGAAGAGTGATCCCCGTGATCATGTTCGAGAATTTTACACAATGAGTCTAGAATTTGCTCATGATGATACCTATTTGATGAGGTTATTCCTAAGAAGCTTAGGCGGACAAACAATGGAATGGTTATCCAAAATCACACCTCCTGTCAAATCATTTGATGAACTAGTCAACAAATTCATAACTCAATATTCCTATAACATTCAACATGTTATCACCATGTTAGACGTCTATAACACCAAACAAAAAAAGAATGAAACATTCATGGTATTCCTTCAACGTTGGCGGCGTATGGTTTCAAGATATCCTCGTGATGTACCCGAAAAGGAAAAGATGGAAATTTTCATCGACAACTTGAATAGTGAGATGAGTTACAGACTCAAACTCCAATGCATACCATCTTTTGCTAAATTGATTGAGAATGGCATCCAAGTAGAAGAAGCATGTGTCAAGAAAGGAATGTTAAAATTCTTCAAAGAAGGAACAAGTTCATCCAATTACAACAACAAGGACAAATCCAGATTTTGGACCAGAAACAAAAACAATGGAAATGAAGGAGGAAATGAATCAAATGATCCAAAATTAAAGCAGCCCGTGCTCGCATTATCAAGTAATCCTCAAGATACAAAGAATCCCAAAGGTGCTATCCCAGGCACTAACACTTATGCACTGAATACCAATCAAAATCAACTCAACACAAACAACACCAACAATACCCAAAACAATAACACCAATAGGGGACCTAATCCAAACTCACGAGGTAATGCAAACAACTTTCTGAAATGCACTTATACACCATTAGGGCAATCACTGGAGTCAGCATTCAGAGAACTCATGGCAAACAAAATTATCTCTTTACCAGCAATCAACAACTTTGAACCACAAATCAAACCACCCTGGTGGAATGACTCGCACTTTTGTGATTTTCATCGCAACAAAGGTCATCAAACAAATGATTGCATGCAGCTGAAAAACATTGTTCAGGACATGATCGATAGAGGTGATTTAACAGTCGATGGTCTCAAGACAAATGCTGACCATGGAGCTTTCAAGAATCCTCTTCCAAACTACAACAAGGATGGAGCTTCAACCTCAAATGATACACATGGATCTCGTATCAATCACATATACAATGACACCATTAATCACATATCAGTTGAAGACAATCAAGTCAATATTATCACAATCAAAGACAGGTGTGAACATGACTCTGTCAACGTAACAACTAGAGCTCAAAAATATGTCTTGAAGGGACATATGTCCACAACAAACACTGTACCCAAAATTCAATATGATCTAGTCAGTCAACTGCGCAAAACTCCTGCTTAAATATCTATACTGGAATTGTTAAAACTTTCGCCAAAACACAAAGACATATTGGAACAATCATTATTAGAAACAAATGTACCTCAAGATCTGGAGGTTGACAAATTCCAAGCCATGGTGGCTCATATGACAAGGCCTCATAACCTCACTTTTTCTGAGCATGACAATATTTCATTGAGCCATCCACACAATACTCCACTCCATATTGAAGTCATGGTCTATAAACACCGAGTTAAATGAGTATTAATAGATGGAGGACCTGGACTTAATATTTGTACCTTAAAACTTATCCGTGCATTAGGCTTCTCTAAGGAGTCTATTGATCCACACAAAAAGATCACTATAAAGGCATATGATGATGAAGAAAGATCATCCAAAGGAATAGTGGTGTTGCCAATTCAAGTAGGACTGATACGAAAGGATACTATGTGCCAGGTCTTAGACATAGACCTCACATACAATATCTTATTAGGTCGACCTTGGATACATGAAATGCAAGCGGTACCCTCCACTTATCACCAGTGTGTTAAATTCCCCTACAATGGGCAAGAGGTTTCTATATCAGCTGATCATAATCCATTTCAGCATTGTAATGCTATGGGGGCAGCCCAAGATAGCTTGGTTCCACATAATAGAGAGAAACAAAATCCCTCAGCACCAGATCTTTAACAAGAAAAGTCTAAATCATTATCTATGGATTTCAAGCAGAAAATGAAAATCAAAGAACAAGGCATGGGAGAGTACTCTTTGGAACCCATGTGTTTGACCAACTTACCAACATCACCTAAATCTCATGGATTACCTACAACATCAACACATAAAGCAACCCAACCCATCACCAAGTTTGATGGCACATTTATCCAACTAGGCACTCTAGCACATGAATCTGAGGAAAAGGACATCCTTAGTTGGTTATACAAAGATGAGGAAGAAGACAGAGCAGCTACAGTGGAAGTAGATATACCCACACACCTGTATGGAAAAGGCTACTTAATCATGCATCAAATGGGATACAATGGCAAAGGACCTATTGGTAAGTGAAAGGAAGGCATCACAGAACCATTGGATCCTCCTTCACAATTCAGTAAAGACAAAAAAGGACTAGGCTTTGAACTCACTCTACTACCAAAGAAGACACTACACAAATATCAAAAACCTCAGTGGAGAGGCAAAGAAGAAATACTAAGAAGACTCTTGGCATGAGGCACTGTTTGAGTCAGCTAAGACAATACGTAAGGAACACGAACATCAAGAACAAAAGCAATGTCAAAGGCAGACTATCAATCAAAATAAAGAAGCATCTACTACAGAAGCACATCATATTCAAGAACCGATATCCAACAAAGAAGAATCACCTCTTGATTACATCATTCCTCCCTGAGGAGAGACAGTATATGAACAAATACAAAGAGTGGAAGCAGGATCTGACATAGAATCAGAGAAAACTATCAAACTTGTCTCAATTATCAAAGACTTGTTCTCACCCTACAACATACCAGGTCACAGCACTGCTAGAATCTGGGATAATACCTGAGACTGATTCCAATGAATATGAATGGGGTAGCTATTCTAACGTAACTGAAGATATTTGTGCAAATGACAAAAATACACCCATCTTTCAAGAAGAACGTGGCACAGAATCTAGACCACTTGAATTTGGTCCACAAAATATCTATGACGCCAAGGAAAACGAGCAGCGACATTATGAGCAAGTCTATATGGAAAATGATACCATTGAAGACCTCGACGAAATCCTTAACTTCTTTAACACCCCGGCCAATCATGATGATACCTTCGTCCTGACACTTACAGCAGCGGAACTTGATCCACCAAACAACTCCTTACCACTTGTCTTTCCTGACCTCATAGATTGGGACGAGCCTGAAACTCATGATATACCAATTTTCCCAAATGATGAATCCATTATCCATTACTTATGTATCGTTAACCCAGGAACAGACTCTACTAGTGAACAAAGTAACAATGTCTGCAACCAGGGAAGTGCCAAGTCTCTCAGTTGCAAAAACGAGCAAACTAAAAGATCTACTGCTGAAAACCAGTCAATGGCACCAATAGATCACACAAAAGTAAAAATAAAGGACACATCTGAGGGTGAAAACCTTTTTAAGGCACCTAAGGATGGGAGGCTTGACACTCTTCCTAAGCATTATTATGAGTGATCACCCATATTGATTGAGCCCACTCAATCAATCAACATTGGTACTACAGAAGCAGCCAAAACTATACACCTTGCAGAATCATTGACAGAGGAGGAAAAATCAGAGTTTATCGAATTTTTTAAAGAAAAGCAAATCAACTTCGCTTGGTCATATGCAGATATGCCTGGGATTGATCCACAATTAATCATGCATCACTTGTCCATTGCTCTAGGAGCTAAGCCAATCAAGCAAAAACTAAGAAAGATGAATCCACATGTAGCACTCATGGTCAAAGCTGAACTAAAGAAACTGTTAGACGTCAGATTTATCTGACCTATCGACTATGCTGAATGGATTTCCAACATTGTACGAGTATCAAAACCAGATGGCAGTATCAGAATATGCACTGATTTTAGAGATGTCAACAAAGCCTGTCCAAAGGACGATGTTCCTTTGCCCAGTATCGACATAATTGTAGACCTCACAGCAGGCCATGCAATGCTATAATCAAATAAAGATAGCCCCAGAGGATCAAGATAGAATAGCGTTTACCTGTCTGTGGGGAACGTATTGTTGGAATGTCATGCCTTTTGGTTTAAAGAATGCAGGAGCAACTTATCAATGAGCAATGACAACAATCTTTCATGACATGATGCATACCTTCATGGAAGACTATGTAGATGATTTACTAGCTAAATCCTTCACCAGAGCAGAACATCTAAGCATCCTAGAAAAGATTTTTGATAGATTGGAAAAATTCCAATTTAGGCTCAACCCTAAGAAGTGTGTCTTCGGGGTTACATCAGGCAAATTACTAGGCTACATAGTTTCAGCTAAAGGTATTGAAGTGGATCCAGCAAAGGTACAAGCCATTATGGAGATGCCACCACCAAAGAACATCAGCCAGCTTAGATCTCTACAAGGACGACTCCAATCAATCAGGTGATTCATTGCTCAACTAGTAGATAAAAGTCTCCCATTCAATCATTTGCTACATAAAAATGTACCATTCAGATGGGAAGCCAAATGTGTTGAATCCTTTAATCAAATCAACCAGTATCTCATGAACCCACTAGTTCTAGTACCACCAATAGCAGGGAAACCACTTATTCTCTACATTTCAACAACAAACATATCACTAGGGGCATTATTAGCACAAAAAGATCAACAGGGCAAAGAACGAGCTATATACTACATCAGCGGGACATTGAATGGATATGAACTCAACTATAGATTCATTGAGAAGGCTTGTCTAACAATGGTATTTGCCTCTCAAAAGTTCTGGCATTACATGCTAGCTCACACCATCAAGCTCGTAGCAAAAATTGATCCTCTCAAATATTTACTCAGCAAAGCAGCTCTTACAGGCAGATTGGCTAAATGGGTCATGATTCTCAGTGAATTTGATATCCATTACACAGAGCGACGAGCCATCAAAGGACAAGCAATCGCAGATCAATTGGCAGAAGCACCACTACCGAGAAAACAAACTATGGAGATTGAATTTCCAGACAGAGACGTTCTTGCTATCTCCACCAAACAATGGACCTTATATTTTGATGGATCCTACACGCAACATGGCTCAGGTGATGGCATTTTGTTCATCACTCCTGAAGGGCACACCATACCAAGATCATATCGGCTTATGTTTCCATGCACAAATAATGTTGCTGAATATGAGGCATTGGTTATAGGCATCAAAATGGTCATAGAATGGAGGATCATAGAATTAAAAGTCTATGGAGATTCACAACTAGTCATCAATCAAATCAACAATGACTATCAAACAAAGGACGACAAGCTGCTACCCTACAAGCGAATGGTGGATGATTTCAAATAATATTTTGTACATGTCACCTTCGAGCAAATACCAAGGTTGGACAACAGAGCAACTGATGCCATGGCTACTATCACTTCACTACTGCAAATTCTAGAGCAACAGAGTCATTATGAGTTTCTGGTAGAGCAATTGTTCTCCCCAGCCTATGATCATTCGGAATCCCATGTTATCTATGCCTTGATTGTTCTGACTCTCCGTTATATGGACCAATATACAACTAGCTTAAGAACAATATCCTACCCATTGACCTGTCCCGAAACCAAAAGCGCAACTTTATCCGGCAAGCTGCCCGTTATACCCTTACTGTTGATACTTTGTACCGTCGAGGTCTAGATGGTACTCTTCTTTGTTTCCTTGATCGTAATGAATCTGACTCCACTTTACAAGAGCTTCATGAAGGTATCTGTGGCACACATTCAAATGGTCCTACTCTTGCTAAAAAGCTTCTAAGAATGGGATATTATTGGCCGACAATGGAAAAAGACTCTTACCACTTTGCAAAGAAGTGTCCTAAATGCCAAATCCATGGAAATCTTATACATGCACCAACACAGGAACTGCAGCCATTCACAACATCCTGGCCCTTTTGCCAGTGCAGACTGGACTTGGTTGGCAAAATTCATCCTTCATCTTCAAATGGACACAAGTTCATTATAATTGCAACAGAATACTTTACCAAGTGGATTGAAGTGGTCCCCATGACCACAGTAACTGGGAAACAAATAGCCTCTTTTATCCTTAATTATTTGATCTGTAGATATGGCATTCCAAGCTCCATCGTCACAGATAATGGGCGACCTTTCAAGAACCAAGATGTGCAAGAACTATGTGTAAAATTCAAAATCCAACATCGTTTTTCTACACCTTACTACCCGCAGGGGAATGGTCAGCCTGAAGCATCCAACAAGACAATATTGAAAAATCCTAAAGAAAACAGTGAATGATGCAGGTAAAGATTGGCATGTACAACTCAATCCAGCACTTTGGGCATACAAAACTAGCATCTGCACACCAATGGGAGCTACACCATATTCATTGGTATATGGATCTGAAGCAGTTTTACCCTTAGAGGTAGAAATTCCATCTCTTAGAGTCTCTTTAAAAGGCCTAATTCCAAATGAAGAGTATCGCGTTAACTGACTGCAAGAGCTTGAGCTTCTAGATGAAAGACGTCAACGTGCCTACACTCATCTCAAAGCATATCAACAACGTATGTGTAGGAACTACAACCACAAGGTCATTCCCAGAATTTTTAAAATTGGTGACCTAGTACTCAAGGAAAATCCTAAGAATCAGCAGGATCGGGAAAAGAAAGGGAAATTTGAACCTAACTGGTTAGGTTCCTATGTCATTCTATCAGCTTACGGATCAGGCACCTATCAGCTAACAACTTTAGAAGGAGATGTGCTCGACGAACCAACTGACAACATCCATCTGAAGAAATACTACGATTGAGTAATCTAATGCAAGGAAAAGCCAAAAAATCAAAAATATCAAAAAATCAAGAAAAAGGTAAATAAAAAGGTACAATAAAAGCAACTGGTGAAAACCTAGTAACAGGCACTATTGTGAGAGGACAGCTCCTCTATCCATATCCCTACCATTATATCCACAGTAAAGCACTATCAGCCATCACCCGACATTTTTATCATAATATCCATCCAAGACATACTTAGCATAGTCACTATCCTGGTTTATCCGCATATCCTTTCACCGCATCTCACCATGGCTTGGTAATCACTGTACAATCCACATTTAAAAGCACACTTGACTAAGGGCAGTATAAACTTGCAGCACATTCAAGCCGTCAAAACTTGTCGCAAACTCAGAACATCATATCCAGCAAACAACATTCGCACAATCGCAAAGAAAAACATTGATCGCTTAACAGGGATTCACAAAATAGGATGGATGATTTTCTGAAGTATCAAATGTTGCATCTTGCATAAAGTTATGACTATTTTTGCACTTGAACTTTTTGAATTGTTGGATCCTCTAAATTTTCTCAACAATGCTTCAAAGCTAGAGAACATCATGGGGACTCCAATATTTTCTTAGTTTTTTGTCTGTGAGGTGATCATTTGTACTATGTAAATACTTGTCTCGAGACATGATTCACAACATATCACTGAATACATGATTCCACTTTACGCATACAAATGGTTAAATCTTGTCTGTTTATACACAATCCACACTCAGGTCGTCCTGGTTCAATTATACCTTGACGCTTGTGCTATCTTGCAAAATCAAAAATCATGTAAATTTTTCTCAGGTCATTATGGTTCAATTATACCATTATGCTTGTATAAATTTTCAACATATCCCAAAATTAATCAATGCTCAATGATGATACATACCAAGAAAGCAAACAAACATGTGGCTATACAGGGATGACAAGTACAGAATGAGGATGCTCAAATCAATTAGTTGCATATCATTTTAAATCTGGCATAAGTCTCACAGCATATCATTATCATACATCTCATTTTCAAGATACATCTCACAGCATATCATTATCATACATCTCATTTTCAAGATACCTCTCATAGCATATCATTATCATACATCTCATTTTCAAGATACATCTCACAACATCATGCATTATCACATCATATTCATCACATATCACATCACATGCAAGCATTGCACCATCATAGAATAAACAAAAGCATGTAGAAAACATAATCCATAACACATCACATGAGGATCAAAGAAAATGGTGTCATATGTATATCTCAAAGAATGATCAATGTACAAAATATGTCATGTATGTGCCAATACAACAAAATGATCAAAATACAATAGAGACAACATCTCTCAGGTATGATTATCTCCTGAGGGAGACGGTCTCGCTACAGATGTCCCAGCACCTGGATCTCCAGGTGGATCATGTCTAGAAGGCCCTGTCACGCCTCTGCTCTCTGTCCTCGACCTAGTCTCTCGAGATCTACTTGATCTTAATGTTGTAAAACTCTACACTCGACGCTCCCTGAGCACCGCATCCTCATAATGATGTTGATAGTACTCCACCTCCTTGGCTCTCAAACCCAGCTCTCTCAAGGTGTCTCTCATCGGGCCACCTACTGCCGCTCTCTGCAAACTTGCTGCAAGCTCCTCCGCTCGACCCCACCACTCTATCTCAGTATCACGCTCTGTGGTCAGCTGAGTAATCTAACACTAATGCACCAGCAATTGTGTCTGCAACTATTGCACTGACAAATATAGAGATCTAATCTTTGCATCCTCCAGATGTGTCGAAATCCGCATCTGCAGGGGTACATGTGAGGGGGTACCCCCCGTCCCTCTACTTGTCCTCGGTGCTGGTGGAGGTAGCACATCTGACCTCCTCCTCTAGGTCGGTCGTCTGACGTCATCATACCCTCCCACTACCGCTATCACCTCCCCAACCCTCTCCTCACCCCCAGCTCTGATAACCAAACCTCCTCTCCCTCTATCCATCGCAGCCCGCTGCACAACTCTCTTTGCCCGTATGCAAGAAATTGAATTTATTTTTTTGTTACGATTTAAACTTTTCCTATCTTTCCAGTTACACATAAATCAATGCTAGTGTAGACGTATAAAAATTACCATATTCCTAAATTAATATTTTATGTTCATTCCTCTATTTTAGTTAAATCTAATTTAACTAAATCACTTACATTCCTCTATTTAATTAAGTAAATTATTCAATTTATTTAGTTAAATTCACTAAAGCCCTTTGCATCATTTAATTGAATAAATCATTTTATTTAATTAAAACCCTTCTTCTTACCTTTTAATTAAATTTACATTTAATTAATAGTTTACCCCAAATTGAATAAATCTAATTTATTCAATTTCCCAAATTGCAACCAAATTGAAATAAAGTAATTTATTTTAATTAATTCTATTTTCCCTCACCCACTTGCATTTTCCTACATCTCCCACTTGCATCATAAACCCTATTCCCAATTTCTTCTAAAATCCATCTAATCCTAATCAATTAGCCCAAACCCATTCATTATCCCTTTTCCCTAAATTTGAGAAGGTCACTTCTCAAATTTGGAGTAAAGTCTTCAAAAGGCATTAAAGTCTTTATCCATTCAACAAGCTAACTTGTTGAATACCCCCAAATTTGGAAGGACTCTTACAAATTTGTCCCCAAAGTCTTCAAATCATTAATGGTTAACTAACCCTTAGTGGCATGGTTTGAGACTTTTTGACTAACTTAACCTCCATCTAACCCAAGGGTCTCATCAAGCATTTATTGCTTTGACCATGGTTATTCCTTTAACCTTTGCACAAGAGTTTACCCCTTGGGTAAAAGCTTTATCCAATGGATAACCCTAACCTAACCTTAACCCTTCCCTCCTAGGGTAACCATGAGGTCTTCTCAAGCATTTAATGTTTCTTACATCTCCTCTCAACCAGTCTTATGTTGACAATTGTCACCATTTCATTGGTGAAAATTGTAAACATGGATTGACAACTTTCAAACTTGACCCTTGATTAACTCTTTCAATCCTGACCATCCATTGCCCTATTTTCACTATAAATAGAGCTCTCATTCCTCCATTTTGAGGATCCATGCAAGCTTTTAGTATCTCATTTATGCTCAATTTTATTAACACATCTAGCTTCTCTTTGTAATAGGAATTAATCTAATAAGCATTTTAGACTATTTCCTTTATCATTAGCTTAACTCATAAACTAGTATATCATGTTAGGATAGTATTGCTACTAATCTTGTCATCTTATAATCTAGTTTATTGCATTTGTAGAATCAAGCATAGATAGGATGCATTTTCATAACTAAATCAATCATAAGCATCCCTCGTTCTTGCATTTGTCATCCCTAAGCCACTTTGCTCAGTAATCTGAGAGCAAAGGCATTGGCTTGAGGGACCTTGTGAGATAGAGAACCATGGAACCAACCTTGGGAAGTTGAGTCATTCTTCATGACTCCATAACTTGCACCAAGAAGTCCTGTGGGTGTGTGAACAAGCCTCTTTGAGACCACTTTTTCACATTTTGAGTTTCATTGACCCGTTTTTCCCGCACACAGCTAGGTGTCAGTTATCAAGTTATATTTGCACAAATTAAAAACTACGTCACCAGGTAAAGTGTTAAACGTGTGTGTTCTGCAACATTGAAACGGTGGACGGCAGTCGAGGTTGAGAAAAAAAAAAAAAAGAAATGACACTTCCATTATTTTATGAAAATAAATGGCAAAAATAAAATTTACAAAAATGGTCCAACAGATAGAACTCCTACAATTGTCTTGCACAACTTTCTATAAATGTGAACCATTGATCTCCAATGTTATTCAATTTATTTTATTTTTTTGTATGTTATTTTATTATTATTATTATATTCTCCCTTATTGATTATGTACTTCTTTTTGTTCTTTATAATTTAATAATATTTGTGTAGTGTTTATTTGTATATTGTTAGTATTGAAACTCATTATATTCTAATTTCTTTTAATACTATCTTATTATTGTCGATTGTTTTTATAATTCTATTGTTTTCCAATTTTTGCATGTTAATTTTTTATCATTTTATTGGTGTTTTTCTTAGTAACTTGGTATATCTCTTGTATGATTATATAATTGTAGCATTTAAGTTTCTTTATAATATTTAGTTTCCTTGGTTGTTAGTGTTACTTTTTCTAGCATTTTACTTCTAGTCTATTCTCCTAGATTTGTTTGCTTGGTTCCAAGTGTTTCCTTTATTGGTTTAGTGTTTGAGTAGTATTAGTTTATTTATCTAATTAATTGAGCTATATTTGTTTCCTTTTCATTATATTGTTAGTAATTAATATTATGACATTATTATGTTCTTCTAGATTACTAAATATCATAATTAACTAGATATTGCTCTTTGGTTATAGCTTTAGCATTTGTCTCATTTTTTAGCTTACTTTGGTTGGTTCTTATTGCTGCAACTTGTTTCTAGTATGCCCCTCCTCGCTACCTATGCAACCCCTACCCACCTCCTTCAACCAACTCTTTATAGTTTCCATAAATTTGCAACATTCTATCTTTCCAATTCTTGAGCATTCTATCATTCTGATGATGGATCATATAGTGTGATTTGAAACATTGGTGTAAAAAATTACACAATTAAAACCATAAACATCTACAATAGTCTTGTCTTAGTTTGTGTTTATTTATTTTAAAATTGTTGAATTTATTATGAAATGTGTTTGTGTGGGTGTGTCCCTACATTAAACAATAGATTCAATGTAAAGCCATTAACATGCTATGGCAATGATGTAATTGATATGAAGACAACATTAAAAACTTAGACAAATTACAAAGATTTAATGTAATAGATATATTAGCTTAAAATCACTTTCAAGTATAAAAATATATTGCCTAGTTAATTGCAATTTTGATGTATATTTGATATATAGAATATTTCTTAATTCTAAAAATTTAAGAATTAAAGAAATTGATGAATACAAAATTCATAATTGAGAATGGATAAAATAATAAGTGGAGTCCAATAAGTATAAGTATGAGTAGAAGCTAAAAGAGTTGAATGTGCATGAGATTACTATGACAAATATAGATTCATTTTAAGAAGAAAATAGTTTGAGTTACATTTTAATTAACAAGTGTTTATTTATTTCAAAAGTGATAAATAAATTATGAAATTTTGTGTACATGAACTAATAGGTTTAATGTACATTCATTAACATGCTATGATAATAATTTAATTGATATTAAAACAATATTAAAAATTTAGAAAATTTACAAAGATATAATGATGGTAATGTAAAATTGGTGAAAAATTATGTCCAATTTTGTAAATTTAGAAATAGTAATAAATATTCTAAACATTAGATCTTGTTGGATTTCGTTAGTTTCTTTCTTTTGTTCTTCTTTCTAAATTTGGGAAGTTTTGTTTTTCATTAAGGAAAAAGCAGGTTTTGAAGGGGCCCCGAAACCCTTTACAGTCAGAACTTAAACAGCAAAAATAGCAAAAGCGACGAGAAACAGATAAGAACAGAACCACAAAAAACTAGAGAAAACCCAAAAAAGCCCCGTTAAGCCAGCAGGCCTTCCAAAATTCAGATTTTTTCCAAGGCTTTTGCCAGGGTGTTGCTAATTTCATGCAGCTCCTTGATGTTGTCTTTGAGGTTAGGGGGATCCTTAGCAGATGCAGCCATAGCTTTCTTGATGCTGGCCCTGGTTCTCTTCGCAGTACCTTCCACCGGAGTAGCATCACCGCTTCCAGTCTGGATGGTCTCATCATCCAAGTCAAGATCCACAACCGGATTCGGAGTGCAGGTATGATCAAAGACCTTGGCAATGTCCTCCAAGTTTTCAGTGATGGTAGAGAGAATACTTGGGATAACGCCCATCAGATTTTTCATCGCTTCTTTTCCCTCTTCCAGCGATTTTACCTTATTCTCCATTTCCTTCTTCCATTTAATCTGCTCTCTGTTTTCATCCTCCCTCTTCTCATCCGAGTTTATTCCCTTTTTTTTCAGGTTTTTTAGGATCTCATAGGTTCATCTATCGAAATCCATTCTCGCCTCAGAGAGTTTCTTGAGGCTATCTAGGATAAGCCCTTTACCAGCACATTCCTTATCCTCGCTATCCTTGTCCTTAGTCAGGTCCTTCTTAGAATCTTTGTTTGTTTCCTTCTCAGAATTCACTTCGGTTTCCTCGTTATCCTTGAGATCCACTTCTTCCATCAGATGGCTATTATCCTTACCAGGGCATTCGCTAAGGATAGGGCTTTCGTGACCAAGCTCATAATCCCCACTTTCTTCCTCATTACCCAGCTCCTCATCTTTCCAGTTGTCTTCACCGTTGGAGTCATCCGTCTCCATTCCACTACTTTCCTTAACTATTTCCTCTGTTTCCAACCCAGGAACACTTTTCCATTTTTTGTTGGAGGACGCCTTCTCCTTGCTAGTTTCTCCCTCTTCCATCTTTCTCTTGCCTAGAGAGGCAGAAATCCTCTTATTTTTCTGTAGGGCGAGGGTTTTGCAACGCTCATAGATGAGCAGCAGAATCTCGCAATGGAGAATCAGCCTGGAAGGGTTATTCCTGTGTTTTTTGAGGGACCTAGAAAGGGACCGAAAAAGGTAGTAGGGCAGGGATACCTTTTTATCGTGTCTGAAATGGTTTAAGAGCACAAAGTGGTAGGTGTGGGCCCTGTAGAAATGGCCTTCAACCGTGATGTATTCCATAATTGCATTCAGAACCCAGCCCCACAGCTTCTTGATGTTTGCAGCTTCGTAGTAGCCCCAAGTGGCTTTGTCAATTTTAACCCTCTCTTTCTCTTTCTGCGGGAAAAGATTGACCGCATTGTTGGAGACTTTAAGGTCTCGAAAGAAATTAAGCCCAGTGTGGGGCATTTTGGTCACAGTGGATATGAGCCCAGCATCTAGCTTAAACTTAACTCCATAAATTTTAAAAGAGCCATTAGACCAGTTTTCAAAAATCTTAGAAACGGCTAGGTTAACCCTACCTTTGTCATAGTCCACGAGCTTCTCCATGAAGCTGGTGAGGGAGCCCTTCTCCAATTTTGCTCAGACTTTTGGCATCACTTTCCAAGTCGACGTATTGTCTAGTTCTTCCCGCCTTAGGTCTCCTCGCATCTTTGAAAATGGGCTATCTTCTCTGTTTCTCTACAAATTAAAACCTTCTTTCCCGATGTTGCTCAAGTTTTTGAATTGAGTAACCCACAAAGCGTGCGTCAGATTATTAAAGGTTGTTGAAGATCTGTCGCAATGCCAAGTAATGATGGCCTTTCCAGCAAGGCATAAATGATACTTTTTACTTGTCATGATTAAATTGTCCTTCTCTCCCCATATAACGATCCTTTCTAAGGAACTCTTTAATGTTTAAATTGAGATCCTCCTCGTGCCAAATCATTTGGGAGTTAGAGTTAACCCCAGTATTCGCTAAACAATCCGCAACACTGTTTTGTTCTCTGAAAGCATGTTGAATAATAATTTCTTTGAAACTTGCAATGATCTCCCTAGCTTTCATGATTATATTTTCAATAGACCAAGAAGGCTCTGATTCCCCCTTTAAACACTTAATGATATTAAGTGAATCTCCCTTAAGCCATAATTTATCATAATTTAGATTTTTAGCTATAATTAAGGTGTTTAGAGCGGCAGAGGCTTCGGCAAAATGGCTAGTTTGATTCCCCAGAGGTCTAGCCACCGCCTTAAGACAACTTCTAGCAAAATTCCTAACAATGCCCCCGTATCCAGCTTTACCCAGATTCCCTTTAGAAGCCCCATCAAAGTTAGCCTTAATCCATCCCTAAGGAGGAAAGCACCAGACCAGACCTTCTCTTCCAGTCTCCTTGCTAGAAGTAGTGGTAGAAAGGTTCCACCTGTCTTTAAAATCATCTTTAGCAGCAGGATTAGTACAATAGAGGCATTCAAAAATACTCCTAAAGATTTTATCTGCAACCACTTCAGGAATAGCCCTTTTATCCCTAAAAATCATGTTGTTGCGCTCTTTCCAGATATTCTAGATAACAATCGGCAAAGTAAGTCTCCAAGTTTCCACAATTTTAGGATTAGAATTAGGGCAATGCCATTGCTGCCAAGAGTCCCCAAGGGAGTTCGAGAAAACCCATCTCAGGTTCCACTTGGTTAGGATGATTTTATAGATATCCTGGCTAAAAGTGCATTGATTGAGAATGTGACAAGCCATCTCTTCTTCCTTGCAGTAAAGAGAACACCTATTAGGAAAAATAATACCTCTTTTATGAAGATTGTCCAGGGTTAATACCTTATTTTGGATGAAAATCCAGAAGAAGATATTGACCTTTGGAACTAAATTCTTGTTACAAACTTTAGCCTAGATGGGAGTTTCTTCCACTGGGTCATTGTGAATAGCCACAGCAGAGGAAACAGAATAAATCCCATCCTAGGTTTCCCTCCATATCAATATGTCATCTTTGTTGTCTCTAGGGATTTTAGCAGAGAGAGCAATCTGAAGGAAATTGAGCCTTGGACACTGCTGGCTGAAATTAATCCAGTTCCCATTTATCCAGTAATCTCTGACCTTTTCACCATACCTGCTTTTGAACTGATCTTTCCAATCTTTAAGGATTGGAATTTCCTCTAGAGGTTTATCCAAGATCCATCTATCTTCCCAAAATCGTATTCTCCTCCCATCCCCAAGGTTCCAAGTTATGCCAGTAGCAGCCCAGCTTTTAGCAGATTGCACAGCATTCCATATAGTGGATCCTTCAACAGTGAAAGAGTTATCAAAGAATTCTTCCTCAGAAGGTTGCATATAGAGATTTTTTTTTCCAGATAGAGTTCCATTCTCTTTCCTCCCCTTTGAATCTCCATAATTGTTTGGTTAACAAAGCTTTGTTCATAGAACCAATGTTCCTTAAACCCAGCCCACCTGAGGCTTTAGGGGAACAGATTTTATTTCAGGCAATAAGGGGAATTCTATTTTTGACTTCCACTCCCAACCAAAGGAATTTTTTTTGGATTCTTTCAATGGCTTCCGCAAAATTTGTGGGGATTTTGAACAGGCTGAGAGCATACACAAGAAGGTTTTGGAGAGTAGCTTTGAGCAGAGTGATTTTGCCCATTTGACTAAGGACAGCCCCTTTCCAACCAACAAGTTTCAAGTTAAGTCTGTCTATCAGCTTGTTCCAGAAGGAGTCCTCAGGCTTAAGACACAAAGAAAGCCCCAAATAAGTAGAGGGAAACTCAGAGATGTTGCAGCCAAGAATCCTTCTAATCCTTAGTTTCCTTTGGACTGGGGTATTAATGAAAAATAGAGAACTTTTATCCCAATTGATTTTTTGGCTAGAGGCAGATTCATAAGTATTCAAAATATTCTTCATATTATTAGCTTCCATGATGGAGGCTTCCCCCATAGTAATAGAGTCATCAATGAATTGTTCATGAGAACAAACAACATTGGAAGAAGAAGGTTCCAGACCCTTAAGATTGTCATCTTCCACATTTTTGAGAATGAATCTGCCCAGGCATTCAGCAAGTATGGTGAACAGGATAGGGGATATGGGGTCCCCCTCTCTGAGACCTCTAGAGATTTTGAAGAAACTGGATAGGGAACCATTGACAATAACAACAGAGGAGGAAGTTTCCATAAGTTGAGAGCAGAGCTGAATAACTTTGTAACCAAAACCAAACGCTTTCATGATCCTAAGGAGAAACTGCCAGTTCACTCTATCAAAAGCTTTAGCCATGTCAAGCTTTAGGAAGAATCCCTGGTTATTCACAACTTTCAGGGAGTGGATATTTTCATGAACGGAGATAATGGAATCCAAAATTTGTCTTCTGAGGACAAAGCCATTTTGCTGGATAGAGATAATCCTAGGAAGAATTTCCAACAACCTGGAAGTCAAAACCTTGGATAAAATCTTGTAAACAGAGTTACACAAGCTAATAGGTCTAAATTTGTTGAGAAAATCAGCTCCGGGGATCTTTGGGATAAGGACAATGAAGGTGGCATTCAGCTCCTTAAGAAGTCTTCTAGAGCCAAAGAATTCTTTAACACCATTGCATATGTCAGCCTCCACAATGTGCCAGAAATTTTGAAAGAAAAACATAGGGAAGTCGTCCGGTCTAGGGGATTTATCGCCCTGAAAGGACAACACCACCTTTTTTATTTCTAGATTAGAGGGAATACAAGATAAAAGGTGGTTATCAGCTTCCATCAGGATAGAAGGAATAGCTTGTAAAAGGGTGTTTTGATTGCTAAATCCAGGTTATCCACATCACCCAGCAAGGTACTGAAATGCTCGAAAGCTTCCTTCCTAATGTCGCAATCCTCTGTTAGGATACCTTTATTGCAGGATAGTCTGGATATTCTATTGGCTACCCTATGCTTAAGAGTAGTTAAGTGAAAGAAGCGGGTATTTTTGTCACCCTCCTTCAGGAACAAGGCTCTGGATCTTTGTCTCCAGAAAGTATCTTCATTAGAGATGATGGTGTGGTATTTAGATAAAAGATTATTTTCAGCCATCCTAAGATCTTCAGCCAGCCCAACCTCTTGGATTCTATCCTGAACATCCTTTATTTCAACTTTGACTTGAATTTTGCTCTTGAATATGTCCCCAAAAATCTCTTTGTTCCAGGTTTTAATTTTAGCTTTTAGAATGTTGAGCTTTTTGGCAATTCTAAAAGATCCTTACCCTCCACTTCAGAGTTCCACCATTCAGCAATACAAGCTTCCAGAGAAGGATGGGAGAGCCAAGCTTTTTCAAATCTGAAAGGGAAGTTTCTCTTGGCTGAAAAAGAATTGGCAGTGAAGGAGATGGGGTAATGGTCTGACCCAATTTTGATAACAGAAGCAAGGGAGCAGCTATACTTAGAAAACCAGTCAAGAGAGATTAAAGATCTATCAAGCTTAACTTGAATCAGATCAACTCCAGTTCTTCTATTGGTCCAGGTGTATTTGATACTCTGAAGATCCACATCAATGAGAGCTTGGTCATTAATGAAGTCCATAAGGTCTTGTTTCCCATCAAGTTGTAAAGGGATGCCTCCCATCTTCTCTTCATCTTTGAGCAGGGTATTGAAGTCTCCCATAATAATCCTTCTTTGATCAGCAAACTAGAGTCTGTCAGCTGCAAGGCTTTTCCAGTATTTAGCTCTCCCGGATTTGGTCTTAGGAGTGTAGACATTTGATAACACCCAAACAAAGTTGTCTTTAATATGCTCAAGTTGAACTGAGTTCCTATTAAAAGCAGAGATGACTTCCTTTCCTACTATAGTTTTTTTGTTCCAAAAAATCATAGTTCCTCCAAAAGCTCCCTCTGAGTTAGATCCTATGACTCCATTTTCCTTGAAAATTCTAATCTTTTCAACTTTTTCTTTAGACATCTTGGTTTCCTGAACAAGGACCACATCCAGTTTATGATCTCTGATGATGTTTCATAACACATCCTACTTATGAGGGGCGTTCAGCCCTCTGATATTCCAGGATATTATCTTCATACTTAACTGGGGATAGGGTTGACTCAATGGAACACTATGTTCCATCAGCACGGTTCTTCCAAATTTCTTGTTCCCTTTGATGTTTTACGAATGGCCTTCCCTGCTTTTTATTCTAACTTCCAACATCTATTTTTTTCTTGATCTTTCTTCTAGTTGAGATTCCTCCATTGAGTTCCTCCTTGTTCAATTTTCCTTCTCTCGAACCGGGTATCCGGAGATTCCCATCCAGCATATCCACACTTTGAGAAGGGGTTTTACATAGGAGAGGCTTTGGGTTTCCATTAGTTAAAAGTAGTAAGGGCTCAGTATCAGAAGGGTCTTGAGCTTCATTAAAGTTTTCCTCGGCTGATTTAGAGAGTGAAGAGGCTGGAATGGTTTCTTCCTTCTCCTGACTAACTGATCCATCCTCCTAGTCCGAAATGGTTTCTTCCTTCTCCTAACTAACAAATCCATTCTCCTGGTCTTCTGGGTTTTTTTTATTGTTCAACTCAGTTCCTTGCTTTGCTTCTTTAGAGCTCTATGGTAGGTCATTGGAGAAAACACAATCTTGTTTATCATTACTGCTACTCACAGTCCTCTTGACTTCATTCATGAGATCCGTTGCATCCATTTTTTGGTTACACTCGGTTGTTGATGAGTCTCCTGTTTTATTTATCATTGCCAGATCTTTTTGTTCTTAGTATTGCTATCAGTCTTGATTTCCTTGCCTTTCGTAAGCGGACATGATTTTGCCCAATGCCCTGATTTTTTGCAGTGGAAACAGGCAAACGATAGAGATTCATAATCAATAGCTTGGGACCATTTTCCTAGTTTAGATATGATATCTATGGATTGAGGCATATCTGTTTGGTTAACATTTACGCAAATGTGAGCAAAGACTAACCTTGATTTAGCCATCATCATCAGGTCAATCGACAAGAGTTCTCCAAAGGATTTCGCAATGCCCTTGAAAACTTCCTCATTCCAGTATTCCAACGGAAGACCTAGGAGGCGCGTCCAGACTGGCGCAGAAACAAAGAAGGATTCATCAAGGATGAGATTCGGGGTCCATTTCTGAAGAGCCAGGGATGACTTGCCAAACATCCAGGGGCCTTCGCAGAGAGCTTTATTCATGTCTTCTTCAGAATTGAAAGCGAAGGTAAAAAACCCTCTAGGCAACGCTGCCACTTCCACTTGTCCTTTTACAAGCCATTTTCTCCTTATGAAATTCCTAACATCATCAATGGTAGGCCTAAAGCCAGAGAATCATCCCACTAATGTCATAGATAGTCCAGCTAGAGTCATATCGACCACTTTGTCCGAAATGGAAATAGCGACCAGTCGAGAGGCGGGGTCTAAAATGTTTGTTACTTCCGGAAGCTCAGTTTTAACCAGCGGCTTCGCTCCAAAGAGCGAAGACCATTTTTTGCCTTTACCTCTGTCGTGTGGGTCCCTGAGGTTTGAATCTTTTTCCTCTCCCAGTTTTGCTTTTTCCTTGTCCTCTTCTAACCCTTGAGATGCCTGACCTCCTGCCTGTTTTCCAGTTCTGATCCCAGAAGAACTTCAATCTCCAGGAAATCCGCCTTCCCCAGTAATTTCGTCTTTTCCCAGTTTGAAATTTGGGATTCCCGCTTGTTTTCACTACGCACCCATTTGCTGCCCTTGAGTCCTTGTTGCTCATACATTTTGGGAAGTTTTGTTGTGCAACACATATGAACTCATTGAAATTTTTATTCTTGCTTCTATGATCATTGGGCTTGTATACCACCTTTTAGCAATTTTATAATGATATTATTTACTTAACTTTGAAGAGAATTGTAGTTCTTAATAATAAATTCTTTGATCCAATAATATTATAAATTGAGATTGAGGATAACTAAGAGACAACTATAAAATTTTGTCCATTTAGGGGAGGTCCAGAATTGAAACCATTGCAAGTAATGTTAGTGTGGCTTTTTATTTTCCTTGGTTGAATTTTTTTATATTTTTCTACATGTTTATTTTGTTTGTTTAGTTGTACATGATGATAGATGACATATTCAATGTATGCAACTTCCACCCATTTTGTGATAGTTGGAGTTATATTTTTCATTAGTTGCATCTGTTTCCTTTCTTTTTTTATATATGTATCAACTCCTCTTGCTTGGATTTATTTAAGTGATTGTGACATTTTAATTAATGAATTATTTTTTAGTTGTATTATTGTCTTACAATCTTGTGCCTATCTCCCATTCTTGTAATTTGTTCTCATTCTACTAGTTTTATTTTGAGTCATTTTTTGAATAAGGGTTTGAACATCTATTTCATCTTAGATCTAGGTTTTCATTCTTTCGACATATTCTAACATGGTATCCATTTGTACTATAGGATAGATCAGTTTGTTTTATTTTTTGATATATTTGGGAGCAAATCACAGTGCGTGCTTTTTTTCTCATAAACCTAGTATGATCTTATCCTACATCTTCTAATGATTTAGAGAATCAAAACAATCTAGCAAAAGAAATAATTTTCTATGAGTTTCATCTTAGTTTTAGTGATTTTAGATGTGAGTATTTTTTTCATTCATGCAAAAAAAAATTGTTGCACAATTACATCCAAAAGTTACAAGAAATTTGATATATGCTTCTGTTTTAGTCAAATTAGAGACTAAGAAGTAGAGTTCTAATTGGGTATTCTCTACGGATGATCTAAGTAGGCTTTATCGATGACCTAATTTTGAGGTACACAGACAAAAATGAATTATGCCATCACATTGAAAAGGCATCAAAAACTATAAATTGACTATAACTTCATTGATTTTAAAATTTGTGATAGATACAAATAGTTGATAGGTTATAAGTAAAGTTTAAGATATTATAAAATAGTTGACATAAGTTTTTCAAAATTCATGTTGAATAATTAATATTGTTTAAATATTTGTTGTGTATATTTTTCTCATTGATGTTTTAAATCACTTTCTTCTTTTTGATGATGGATCAATGAGTGTAATACAATACTTTGATTGAAAAATATATATACAACAAATCCCTAAATATTCTTAAATATTATATAATTGTTGAGTTTAATTTATTAGTGGAAGTTTTACTTGATTTTTTAATTGATAACATGGGCATTATAATTCTTTTATCGATAATATAAAAAAAAATTAAAAAATTAGTGAAGATTCCAAATATCTCAAATATTTGTAGATACATGTTTTCATTTTAAGATGTAAATTTGATTTCATTGTTCTTTATTTGACTTTATCACTGTTTTTTTCTTTTAATATGTCACTTCACAAAGTTGTGATTTTTAATTTTCAACTAGGCACAAACATCCTTATATTATTGTTTCTAACTCTTAACCAATTAATTCAACCAAGAACCACTATTATTTTTTTAGTCATGATAGAAATTCACATCTAGCATTCCAAATAGAGTGTGTAATTGTGAAACATCAAATAAAATGAGAAATGAAAATTGATGATGGACAAAAAGGCGCGGCTTAATTCAAAGTTTAATAAGACCAAATTTTAACATATATGATCTAGAATTACATGTAATTTTAATGGTTGCTAACACTTGTATATATTTCTTATAGAAATTCTCTATTTCAAATCCCGAATAGGCAACCACATATAAATATGAAAGTTGTAATCTCTCACAATTTGTATGCTATCATCTTAACCCTCAATAATTATGTACCTTAGATTACATCTTTCAATGTGTTAAAAGTTCCTTTTGAAGGATGATAACATTGATTTCCATTATGTCTTGTGTATAAAATTATAGACAATTTAGTTGATGTTAAGAGTAATTTAGGGAATTAAGAGATCCAATATTATGTTTCTTGAGTTTTTTACTTAATTTGGATTAACCTTTTGTTTCATCGTGATCTTTGTCTAACTACTGGAATTCAAAAATAATTCCTTTCCCAGATAAGACTACTTCCAAGGCTTTCTAATCTATTTTTTTCCAAAAGAGGAAGAATGTTTGATGATGTTAACTTTTGTATGGTTAGCTACGATAGATACTTTTGTTGTCTTACTTAATAGAGCTAAAGACAAAAGGAATCATAAATCCTATTCTTCTTTTCATTTTCATAGTTCCTTTTGTGATTTACTTTAGTAAAGATTAAAAATTAAAACCTTATCTTGAAGAAAATTTAATAACCAACCAAAATTCACTAATAATTCAATTTCCCTCTAGTCTAGTTACAAAATAGCTTGGATAGATGATTACAAAAAGTCTAGAAGAACCATCATCATAAAGATAAACATGAAGAAACACATAAATGAATAAATAGTTAAGACCAATATAAATAATAATGAATAATTTTATAATTGAAAAACTTATTTCTTTTTTCTATGTAAGTTTACTATTAACTTTCAACAATAAAATTTTAAACAAGCAACTAACATGGAAAGAATAGCCTATAACATCCCTTAATGTCAATCATAGAATCATTTGTTTGTTTTTTAGGGACTCCAACATAGTAGGTGAATACACTATTATGAAGAACCATTTTTAGTGATTTTCCTTTGTTATCAAAGTTATATTCCTTTTTAATAATAGTGTCAAATCTAATTAAAGATATAGGGATAGATAGTGTTCAAATACTGTAATATTTGTCTATACATGTAATTCTGATTTTTGTGGTGGAACAATGGCGAGCGAAGGTGGCGAATTCGGCAGAGGCAGCGGCAGTAGCAGGTTTCTAACCGGCGAGCATGTTGTTGTGGCTCCAATCCAAGGTAAGGGAGGTCAGGGGAAGATTAGATCATGGAGTGACGAAGCTGATGAAGCCTTTCCAATCGAAGCAATGAGGAACCAGATTGTCGGCAAGTGACAAGCTCTTGAGTCAACAACAAGGAAAGATCATATCCCAGGTCGACCATGGAAGGTGGATGTACCTAATCCCGTGCAGAGAAGATGTAGGGATCTAAGACCACAGAGGAAAATAGATATTAGTCATCCCTACACAAATAGTAATCTCGGGCCAATAAACTTGCAAGCATGGAAGAAGAATGGCTTTTCATGGAGCAATGATGGTTGGTTTTGCAATGTGAAGCTTCCTGCTACTGAATTGGTGCGCAATTGGAATTCAATATTAAATCCTAATTCCTCTGTATCGGAGACAGAAATATTTAACATCCCTAATTGTCATAGGCAAGGTTTCAACCCTCCATTGGGTAATGGCCCTAAAAATTTTCAGAATGAGTGGTTTAGGCAAGACAGAACTTCGCGAGCTAATCATGTAGAGGTCTAGCAGTCCATTGCTCCGGCCAAAAACTAGCAATCTAACTTGGATCAAGTGGGGCAAAATGAACCCTGGCGAAGATACCAACCATCGATTTATCCAGACATTCACAAACCAATAAGGAAAATCTTGAGACCCATTGTTATTTTGGATGATAACAAGATCAATTTGGCTAGGTCAAATCTTCGAGATTACTGTTTTTTTTTACTAAATGAGGTGGAGGTAAATGGTTAAGGGGAAATTTTAAGAAATGGTGTAGATCACAATGGGGGGAGGACATTAACTTTAATGTTCTTCTGAATGATTACTATCCGATTGAGTTTATGAAAAAAGAGGACATACGGAATGCTAAAAATAAAGGTCCTTATACTTTGGATGGGATTGGAGTGCATATTATTGATTGGAAACCTAATTTCAATCCCCGGTTTCATACCTTACTAGAAAGCACAGTTTGGTTAAGGCTATACAACTACCCATCGGACTATTGGCACATTGAGATTATTAAAGACATTTGCAAAGAGCTTGGCACTTTTGTATCTGGCGATGACATTTTGGAGGATAGGGTTTGGGGTATTTTTATCAGGATATGCATAAATACCAACCAAATTTCCAGAATCCTAGAAGAACTCAAAATTATTGGTGCCAGCAAGGTATGGATTCAAAGGATCGACAGAGAAGATCAGTTGCACCGTTGCCCCAAATGCTTCTCAAGGGAACATATTGGTCTTGAATGTGAAGTTTCGGCCTCTATCTTAAGAATTTATGCTTGTGTGCAAACTAAGTCAACTGATGTGAAGTCACATAAGGAAAATATAGAAAAACTGGGTACAAATGATGTAGAACAATGCTCGACGGCCAGTATGAAGGAGGTGGAAATTAATAATCTTGTCGATAATTCTCCCCTCATTGTATCTAGCCAGCAACAGATCCATACTAACAAGAGTGATAGTGCTCAAGCTCTACTAAATCTATTGGAAGATGTTAAATCCCTTCAAAATGAAATTACAACAGAACTTGCAGCTTCTCTTTCCTCAGAATCCACTAAGGCCAGTGAATTTAGGGTGACGGAGGATGAGAATATTCCCCCTCTGCCAGTTGATCCAAACGCCTCTAGTGATTTAGGCAAGAAACGCATCACCACTAACTTGGAAGAAGGAGAAATTGTTTCCTCTGCCTCGGAATGGGAAGAAGATTTTGAACCAGTTGCCAACCTTATAATGGATAATACTGCAAAAGGTTTTGGGAAGACTGCTTCTTATATTAATGTTCCAAACTTTAGACCAAAGGGCAAAAGGGGGCACAAATCAAGGAAATCAATGCTGAAAATCACAGGTGTGGCTAGTGGGCAGTCCAAACTTAATTTAGGGAAGGGGACCCCCCTTCCCCAGGATCAATGAGGCTACTGTCCTGGAATGTCAGGGGCCTTAATTCCCCTGACAAACGGGGCTTAATCAAGTGCCAGATTGATGAGACTAAGGGAGATATTTGGGTATTACAGGAAACTAAATGGAGTTGGGCTGAGATAGAAAAAAAATGAAAACATGGAAATAATGGAAAGGTCTATTGAGGCAATTCGAGGGGGGCTCTGGTGGTATGGGAATAATTTGGAATCCTATGAATGTTAAAATCACACTCCTTGGAGAAGATAAATATTGGCAACATTGTCTAGTCACTAGTTTATGCAAAAATGAGAGTTTCAATCTCTTTAATGTCTACGGACCTTCTGTTGCCAATGACAAACGAGAGCATTGGGCACTTCTATCAAATAGATTTCAAAATATTTCTAAGGGCAGTTGTGTGTTTGCAGGCGACTTCAATGCTATCTTGGTAGGTAATGAAAAGAAAGGTGGTATTCAAAGGATTGGTATGGTTTAGAAAGACTTCCAAGAGTTTGTAGAAAAGAATCAGCTATTGGATGTTGCCCCGAAGAATGGAACCTTCACATGGACAAATAGGAGAACTGGTTTCACTAACATTGTAGAATGTTTAGACCGGTTTTCTGGTGGCCGGTGATTGGCTTGAACAAAATCTTATTCTTGAATCAACTATTCTACCCCTTGTAGGTTCATATCATTTCCCTATTTGTCTAAATGTGTCTATAGGACAATCTGAGGGTGGCAACCCTTTCCAGTTTGAGATGATGTGGCTCAGAGTGTCGGAACTACATGAATTGATAGCAGCATGGTGAAATGAGCTGGTACTAGGAAATAACTCGAGGTTATTCAATCTAAATAAGAAGCTCAAGTATATTAAGATCAAAATCAAAGAGTGGAATTTGAGTCAATTCCAAAACATCCATAAGGAGAAACTCAAGGTCACGGTAGAGATGGAGGAAATAACCAATTATGTCATAAAGACAGGCATGAATGAAGAACTTTTCAAAAGGGATAGCTCTCTTAAGATTGAACTAAATAAAATTCTTCAGCGTGAAGAAATTCACCAAAGGAAGAAATCTAGGGAACTTTGGCTTAAGGATGGGGATAGAAATACCAAGTTCTTCCACAGATCGGCTATTGCCAACCGAAATAGGAACAAAATATCAGAGATTGTGAGGTCGGATGGTAGTATTGCCAGAGACTATGAGGATATTGCCCGAGAAGCAGTAAGACATTTTGAATCTCTGATAAATGGTAAATGTCAGAGTGTTCAGGAAGCAAGAAACAGAATTCTAGACTCAATCCCTTCTATAATCACTAAAAGACACAATAAAGATTTCTTCAAACCTATTGACTTAGATGAAGTCAGGAAAGTTACCTTCCAGCTGAATCC
The DNA here is from genome assembly GCF_030272615.1 of Cryptomeria japonica. NCBI lineage: Eukaryota > Viridiplantae > Streptophyta > Pinopsida > Cupressales > Cupressaceae > Cryptomeria > Cryptomeria japonica. The sequence goes on from NC_081413.1 coordinate 615,130,185, forward strand.
TGATAAGACTCCAGGCCCTGATGGTTTTCCTGCGGCCTTCTTTCAGTATTTCTGGGACATTATTGCCCAGGACCTACACCTAGCAATAGAAGAATCTAGAAAAAGAATGACTATGCTAGGAGCTATCGATCGCACATTTCTAGCTTTAGTTCTGAAAATGAAGAACCCTCAGCAAATGGGTGATTTTAGACCAATTTCATTATGAAATTTAGTCTACAAAATAGTAACAAAGATCATTACCAACAGAATGAAACCTCTTCTAAAACATATTATTTCAGATGAGCAGAGTGGCTTTGCCTCTAGACGCTCTATTGTTGAAGGCATCATCACTACTCATGAAACACTCCACACTGCAAGGAAAACTAAAGATTCTTGTATGATTTTAAAGTTGGATATTATGAAAGCATATGATATGGTGGACAAGGAATTTCTTGTAGAAGTGTTGAGGAAATTTGGCTTCTGCAATGAATGGATCACATGGGTCAAGAATTGTCTATCAAACACCCAAATTCTCAATTTTGGTTAATGTTTCATCTCATGGTTTCTTCCCTTCAACAAGAGGTATTCGCCAAGGGGATCCTATGTCGCCATTTTTGTTTATAACTATGGATGAAGCCTTAGGTCAGTTGATTAAATCTCTTCACCATAATGGTCGTTGGTTGGGTGTCAATGTGGCTACAGGAGTTGAACATTCAACCCACTTGCAATTTGTTGAAGATACTATTATGTTTGGAGTCTCTTGTAGAAGAGAGGCAAGGACTATAAATAATTGTCTGGATAACAAGTGCAAGGCATCGGGGCAAAAAATTAATTGCAACAAGTCAGAAGTTGTCTTTATCAACACTTTGTCGAATATGCAAGGTGTTCTATCAAGGATCCTCAATTTAAGAGTTGCAAAATTTCTGGGTAAATTCCTTGGGACTCCTCTTTTCATTGCCGGTAATAAGATTTTCTATTGGACGCATATTATTGAGAAATGTAAATATAGGCTTGAAAATTAGAAAGGGAAGTGGTTATCATCTGCCGATAAGCTTACTATGATAAAAGCAGTCCTCTCTGCCATACCGATTTTTTCCATGGCTTGCTTGAGACTACCAGCTACCATAGAAGATGAGTTAATCACTATAATGAGGAATTTCCTTTCGAATGGGTCGGATGACAAAGGGAAATTTCCCCTGATTGCTTAGAATAAAATAAGTCAACCAAAAAATATTGGGGGTGCTGGAATTCGACATATTTCTATCATGAATTTCACTATGGGAGCAAAATTGGTATGGGAAATTTGTAGAAGTGGTAATCAGAAGTGGGTAAGAATCCTAAAAAACAAATATTTGGACTCACTTGAGCGTAAAAGGATTCTCACAGTTATCAACCCACCCAGGGTTTCGGCAATTTGGAATTTTATTTTGGAATGAAGAAAAATCATAAGTGATCAGGTTACTTGGGATGTTAGAAATGGGAGGAATGCATCCTTTGTTGCCATATGTGAAGAGTATGTTGACATGATGATATTGTGTTGTCATTGATGTCAATATGCTCAAGAGAGAACCGACAATATGTTGAAGAGTGAACCGACAATATGCTGAAGAGTGAACCGGTAATATGTTGAAGAGTGAACCGGTTTATTGAAGTTAAGCAACTGGCAAAGTGAACCAGTATATGTGCAAAAGGTGAAGCGGTACATTTGTCCAAGTGAACCGGTATATGGAATGTTTTCTATCAAGGTTTAATATGGTATGACTACCGATTGGTAGTCCTAGCCTCAGGGTTTCCGGTTGAAGTGTTTCGAGCTTGTGTGATTCAGCCAATGGCATTGTGTGATGAGTTAGCATTGTAATGGAGATCAAATGTGTTGCCACGTCAACCTTGTGCGCATGAAGGATCTTGCATGAAGGGGATTGATCCTATCTACCTCAAAAATGTACGAAGTCCCTACAAACGGTGAAGAACGTGTGATGGGTTATCGCCTCCAAGAAGCGGTGAAGAACGAATGATGGAGAATGTCTTGAGATCTGTTCAAGACCATTGTATTCAAATGCAAAGTGTTCGATGGTCAGGATTGAACCAACTGAATTGCTCAACCTAAATGTTTAGGGTTTAGATTTTATGCTACCGACCTATCTATTTCCTATAAGGTCGATGTTGTGTTTCATGTTGATGTTGTTGGCAAAAGTTGTGTATGTATCTAAGTGCAGAGATACGTGATTCTTGCCAGACCAAATAAGAGAATTGATACCTGCAAAGTGTGTGTGCAAAAGGAAGGAACTAAAACGGATCTACATTGGCATTGAGTGCTATTACCAAATCATTGTAATACATGTTGATCTCTAATCACTTCAACAGTTGGAAAATCCCTTAACAGGGTAGCTTTAACTAGCTTGTTGTAAATCCTTTAATAGGGTGACTCAAAGCCATTGAGTTCATAAAATCCTCTAACAAGGTAACCTTTAACAGGGTTTAACCCTTAACCGGGTATTCTAGCCATCCCTTAATCGGGTGATCCCTAACAGAATCGGTTCCTAACAGAACCTGTTGTAACAGTCTTTAACCGGACTAGGCTCCTAACAGATCGGACTTCTAAAGAGTTCAAAAATAGCTTGTGGGTATTCATCCCCACCGTGGTTTTTCCCAGTTGGGTTTCCACATGATAAATATGTGTGTCATGTGTGATGCCTCTTTCATGTGATGTTTTGTTATTTCCTGTTTAGTGGTGAATCATGTTGTATTAGTAAATTATTGTATCTCTAATGATAGATTATCTGTTTATGCATAAGGATAAAGTGGAAATGAGGGAGTATATTGTATGGAAGCTAAGTGTTGCCAGTTTATGTCTTTCACAGTCTCGTTATGTTTAACCGGTAGTAATCTAGTTTAGACTAGTATTAGTGATTGTCTGTCAAGTGCACTGTTTGCAGTCAAACCGGTTCAGGAAAAGTTTTTGTGTCTGTACTGATTCACCCCCCCTCTCAGTACCGGTTTGGTACTCATTGTTCATCATTGAGTTATCAGTTGGTATCAGAGCGTCCTCCAGGTCCTCTGTGTTGTAAGCTTAACCGCTTGAGGGAAAGATCCTATTGTAATGATGAAGAGGGAAGGTCCAAAGTTCAACAGAGATAACTTTAAAATATGGAAGGACAGAATGAAGATATACATCAGAAGCATGGGTGCTCAAGATTGGAGCTATGTTGAGAATGCTTATGTTATCCCTACCGGTACTCTCACCGATGATCAAAAGAGAGAGATTCAAGAGAATGGGCAAGTCATGGAAGCCCTAATTAGTAGTTTATATGACATTGAGTTTATTGATGTTCAGGACAAAGAGAATCCCAAAGAAGTATGGGATGCCCTTGAGAATATCTATGGCGGTGATGAGCATGTGAAACAAGCTAAGGAAGAAAGCCTTAGGGGAAAGTTTGAAGACATGCAGATGGTTGAAGGAGAGACCATTCAACAATATGGAATAAGAATCAAAACTATTGTTGGAGATATCAAGAGTGTAGGTGGTAAAATGGAAGATTCCATTGTTGTTAGCAAAGTTTTGAGATCCTTATTACCGGTCTATGCAATAAGGGTTGCAGCTATTCAGGAGTTGAGGTCTGTAGACAAGACAAACGTATCCCTGGACTCCATCATTGCAAAGCTAACAGCTTATGACCTAAATAATTATGATGGCAGTATTCAGAAGACTAAATCAGCCTTCAAAGCATCTGCTGCACCATCCAGAAAAGGCAAAGAATCTAGTACTAGTGGTGAACCAAGATAGAATAGAGAAATGGATGATGAGGAGATCCTGATGGAATTTGAAGCTCTTCTTGCCAAGAGACTTCCTAAGGGAACCGGTAAATATAGAGGTAAGCTCCCTTTGAAATGATTTTCTTGTAACCAGATAGGACACATTGTTGTAAACTATCTAAATGGTGATAGCAAGGACAAACTGGAAAAGTTCAAGAAGTTCAAAGGAGGAAATTGGAGAAACTATTTTGTAGCAGTTGATGAAGGTGTCACTGACGAGGAATCAGAAGATGAAGAAAATGAAGATATTGTGTTTTTAGCAGTCAAGGAAGATGTGTCAGACAAGAAGGCTCTTGTCTCCCGCTTTGATAATTCCAATGAGTGGATTATTGACAGTGGTTGTTCTCATCATATGACTGGTGATCGGAGTAAGTTTCTATCTCTGGAAGAGTATGATGGTGGTGTGGTTCATTTTGGTAATGATGCACCATGTATGGTAAAAGGTAGAGGGTCCATCTCTCTGAATGGAAGAAGCAATGTTGACAATGTGTATTGGGTAGAAGGTCTAAGGCACAACCTTTTGAGTGTTGCTCAACTGAATAATAATGGACTCACTCTGGAATTCAAAAATGGAGTGTGCAAAATCAAGGAAAGAGTGGTGAACTGATGGCTACCAGTATGCAGACCAAAGGTAACCTATTTTAGCTAAATTCTAATGTTAGTACATGTCTTATGGCTAAGTTTGAGGATAGCTGGATATGGCATAGGAGACTCTACCATGTAAACTTTGACAATATTGTGAAGGCCAGTAAGATCAAGGCAATTAGAGGATTGCCTATGTTGATCAAACCAGAAAATCCTTTGTGCAGAGAGTATCAGCAGGGGAAAATGTCTTCCTCAACCTTCAAAGGTAAACCTTTCACTACAGACAATTTACTTGATCTTGTGCAAACTGATTTGTGTGGTCCTATGAAAATTAGGAGTGTGCAGGGAGATAGGTATTTTATGATTCTTACAGATGATTGCTCAAGAATGATGTGGGTCACATTCTTGAAGGACAAGTCTGAAGCCTTTGGAAAGTTCAAAGCTTTCAGAGCACTGGTAGAAAAGGAAAGCGGTAGAAGAATCAAATGCCTTAGAACTGATCAAGGAGGGGAATTCACTTCCGGTGAATTCAACAAATATTGTGAAGAGAATGGCATCAAGAGGCAACTGTCTACCCCCCGGACTCCACAGCAAAATGGCTTAGCAGAGAGGAACAACCGGACTATGGTTGAAGAGGCTAGAACTATGTTGATCCAAGGAAAGGTTGCTCACACCTTTTGGAGAGAAGCGGTGAGCACTACAGCCTACACAATGAACTGGGTACTCATCAAGAAAGGAAAGGATAAGACTCCTTATGAGTACTTGACCGGTAAGACACTAGTAGTAAGCTACTTCAGAGTGTTTGGTAGCAAATGTTATATCAAAAGGAGTGAACATCAGTGAAAATTCGATGCAAAATGTGATGAGGGAATATTCTTAGGATATTCCACCAAGAGTAAAGCTCTCAAATGTTTCAACAATAGGACTCAAAGAATTGTTGAAAGCATCAATGTTAGGGTTGATGAAAACTCTGAGAAACTTGAGGAAACTGGCAGAGAGCATGTAGGAGATGAACCGGTAGTAACCTTCTGGCAACCGGTTGCAAATCAGCCCAATACCAGTAATTGTGCTCCTACACTGGTGGATGTTGATGCTGATGAAGATGAGGATGAAGAAGAAAAGCAAGAGGAATCTGTTAAGAATATACCTAGGTATGTAAAACTCAATCATGATCCAAAGTAGATCATAGGAGACAAAGATGCAGGAATTCTTACAAGAAGAAAGGTCAGAGAAAACTCATGTATGATCTCTAAATTTGAGCCTAAATCATTCAAAGAGGCACATAAAGATGAAGACTGGATCAAGGCAATGGAAGAGGAACTTGATCAGATAGAAAAGAATGGTACATGGTCTTTGGTACCCAGACCAGAGCATAAAAATGTCATTGGAACCAAATGGGTCTTCAGAAAGAAACTGAATGAGGATGGCACAATGGTAAGGAACAAAACTAGACTAGTATGTAAAGGATATGCCCAAGAAGAAGGAGAAGACTATGGAGAAACCTTTGCTCCAGTAGCAAGATTGGAAGGAGTTTGTATGCTTCTTGCATACACAGCTTTTAAAGGATTCAAGGTATACCAAATGGATGTAAAATCTGCATTTCTAAATGGAATACTTGAAGAGGAGGTGTATATAGAGCAACCAGATGGGTTTGTCCTATCAGAAGATAGTGACATGGTGTGTAGGCTACATAAAGCCTTGTATGGACTGAAGCAGGCACCTAGAGCATGGTATGAACGTTTGCACTCCCATCTTGTGAAGATTGGATTTGAAAGAACAAGTGAAGATAGAAATATCTACTTGAAATCAGAAGGAGATCAGATTCTGATTTGTGATGTATTTGTTGATGACATAATCTTTGGTGGAGATGACAAGATGAGTCATGACTTTGCAGATGAGATGAAGAAGGAATTTGAGATGTCACTCATAGGGGAGATTAAGTTCTTCATTGGACTGTAGATTCAGCAAATGAAAGATGGAATCTTTATTACTCAGTCCAAGTATGTCAAAGAGGTGTTGAAGACCTTTGGCATGGAAGATAGTAAACCGGTCGATACACCAATGGTGATCGGTTGTAAACTATCAAAAGAGGATGACTCAGCATTGGTAAATGAGAAGGAATACTGATCAATGATTGGTAAGTTGCATTATGTAGTGCATAGCAGACCAGACATTGCACATGCAGTGGGTATTACCGCTCAGTTTCAGAAAAGCCCAAGAGAATCCCACTTGGTAGCAGTCAAGCGGATTCTTAGATATATGAAGGGAACTATTGACTATGGATTATGGTATCCATACAATGATGATTTCTACCTGAAAGTGTTCACAGATGCTGATTGGGTTGGTAATGTGGATGACCGGAAGAGCACAACCGGTGGTGCATTCTTTCTCGGTGGTAGACTAGTCTCATGGATGAGTAAAAAGCAGAGTTGTGTCTCTCAGTCTACAGCAGAAGCAGAGTATGTTGCAGCTTTTATGAACTGCACCCAGACTATTTGGATGAAGCATGTATTGAATGGCTTCAAAGTTCCTGTATCTGAACCGGTAAGTATATTTTATGACAATGCAAGTGCAATTAACATCTCCAAGAATCCGGTTTTACATGCTAGAACCAAGCACTTTGAACTCAAGTATCATTTCTTGAGGGAAAAGGTTTAGAACAAAGAGGTGGTATTGGAACATGTTTCCAGTAAGGAGCAGTTAGCAAGCATATTCACCAAGCCTCTACCGAAGGCTACTTTTACCTATCTAAGAGGTAAATTAGGGGTGTTGCCCCTTCAAGAGGTAAACTAAAGGTTTGTGCTCCACATCAGTCAAATCTTACTTTGCTATATCTTTTCAGGATTGATGTGTTGAAGGATGCTACTCCTCAGGGGGAGTAGCATAGTGGAACAGGGAAGCTCATGCCTCCACTTTGGCATTGTTGTCAAAGGGGGAGAAGATGTCAAGCGGAGAAGATATCTGCAGTGTTAAGGAGAAGATGTGATGCAGAAAGAGAGATATCTTTATATATTGTCATCAATGCCAAAGGGGGAGATTGTTGGCATATGTGCAGAGTATGTTGACATGATGATATTGTGTTGTCATTGATGTCAATATGATGAAGAGAGAACCGACAATATGCTGAAGAGTGAACTGGTAATATGTTGAAGAGTGAACTGGTAATATGTTGAAGATTGAACCAGTTTATGTAAGTTAAGCAACTGGCAAAGTGAACTGGTATAATGTTGTGAACCGATATATGTGCAAAAGGTGAAGCGGTACATTTGTCCAAGTGAACCAGTATATGGAATGTTTTCTATCAAGGTTTAATATGGTATGACTACCGGTTGGTAGTCCCAGCCTCAGGGTTTTCGATTGAAGTATTTCGAGCCTGTGTGATTCAACCGATGACATTGTGTGATGAGTTAGAATTGTAATGGAGATCAGATCATGTTGCCATATCAGCCTCGTGCGCGTGAAGGATCTTGCATGAAGGGGATTGATCCTATCTACCTCGGGAATGTGCGAAGTCCTTGCAAATGATGAAGAACGTGTGATGGGTTATCGCCTCCAAGAAGTGGTGAAGAACGAACCATGGAGAATGTCTTGAGATCTGTTCAAGACCGTTGTATTCAAATGCAAAGTGTTCAATGGTCAGGATTGGACTGACTGAATTTCTCAACCTAAATGTTTAGGGTTTAGGGTTTATGCTACCAACCTATCTGTTTCCTATAAGGTCGTTGTTGTGTTTCATGTTGATGTTGTTGGCAAATGTTGTGTGTGTATCTAAGTGCAGAGATACGTGATTCTTGCCAGACCAAATAAGAGAATTGATACCTGCAAAGTGTGTGTGCAGAAGGAAGGAACTAAAACGGATCTGCATTGGCATTGAGTGCTATTACCAGATCATTGTAATACCTGTTGATCTCTAATCACTTCAATAGTTGGAAAATCCCTTAACAGGGTAGCTTTAACCAGCTTGTTGTAAATCCTTTAACAGGGTGACTCAAAGCCATTGAGTTCATAAAATCCTCTAACAAGGTAAGCTTTAACAGGATTTAACCCTTAACCGGGTATTCTAGCCATCCCTTAACCGGGTGATCCCTAACAGGATCGGTTCCTAACAGAACCTGTTGTAACAGTCTTTAACCGGACTAGGCTCCTAACAGAGCTGACTTCTAAAGAGTTCAAAAATAGCTTGTGGGTATTCATCCCCACCATGGTTTTTCCCAGTTGGGTTTCCACGTGAAAAATATGTGTGTCATGTGTGATGCCTCTTTCATGTGATGTTTTATTATTTCCTATTTAGTGGTGAATCATGTTGTTCTAGTAAATTATTGTATCTTTGATGATAGATTATTTGTTTATGCATAAGGATAAAGTGGAAATGAGGGAGTAGATTGTATGGAAAGCTAAGTGTTGTCGGTTTATGTCTTTCACAATCTCATTATGTTTAATCGGTAGTAATCTGGTTTAGACCGGTATTAGTGATTGTCTGTCAAGTGCACTGTTTGCAGTCAAACCGGTTCAGGAAAAAAATTTGTGTCTGTACTAATTCACCCCCCCTCTCAGTACCAGTTTGGTACTCACTGTTCATCATTGAGTTATCATCCTTCTTGCTGGATTCTTGGAGTGGTGAAGAAACCTTGTGTCATAACCCCTCTCTTCAATCTATAATGAGAGAAACATGTTGGCTCTGGGGACACAAAGTCTATGATTATGGTCATTCAGTTAAGGAGAATAGCATTGACAGATGGGTGTGGAATTCTCTGGACCCCTTGGACTTAGTCCAAAATTAGAAAGACATTTTGTCGGTATTCTAAGGAATCGAATCATTCATCCATCCCCAGATGAGGACATCATTAGATGGTGTGGCTCGTCTGATGGTAAGTACAAGCTATGTTTTGGCTATAAATTGAAAGAAGCTGTTGTAGATAAGAAGGATTGGTCGGTTAATCTATTCTGGCAGAGACATCTACTTCCTAAAGCAGGTTCCTTTGCTTGGATGGCTTTCCAAAGGAAGATTCTAACCAGTGAAAGACTCCTTAAATTGGGTATTAATGGGCCTAGTCGATGTGTATTATGTCGAAATCAAGAGGAGACAATTGATCACCTTCTGCTTCACTGCAAATTCTCCAGCAACTGTTGGTAGCATTTTATGGGTAAATTAAATCTTGCATGCCCTTTTCCAAAAGGTTTGGATGATTGGTTTCTACTGTGGCCCAAATTAAAATGGAAGGCGTTATTTGGGGACTTATTTGTTATCCTGCCCTCACTGCTAATTTGGGAAATTTGGAAAGAGAGGAATCAAAAAAATTTCCAGGATAAAGATATGAGCCAGATTGCCCTCTATGGGAAAATTGAGAATCACCTGGTTGAGCTCCCGAATGAATCGGCTAAGTCCAAATCACTGAAAAAGAATCTATACATTGAGTGGGATTGGAAGTTAAAGCTTGCATTCCAAAATTTTATCATCCCCCTGCTTTTTGGAAGTGGTAACCCTGAGATACCAGCTAATCCAAGATTGGGTGTTAAATGGGAAATCCCAGATCCAGGGTATCATAAGATTAACTTTGATGGTGCCTCTACAAGGAATCCAAGGTGGAGTGGAATTGGATGTATTATTAGAGATTTTGAAGGCATATGTATTAAGAAAATATTTGAAGATATCGGTATGCCCACTAACAATGAGGCTGAATTCCGAGCAGCATTAAGAGGTTTGCAATTGGGCATTGAGTTGGGGATAAAAATAATCCATTTGGAGGGTGATTCATTAAATGTTATCAATGTTGTTCATAGTAACCAAACCCCTAGTTGGCGTCTTAACCTATGGCTTCGACCGATGGTGGATTTGCTTGAGATCGTTGAAGACTTTCGGATTATCCATATCTATAGAGAAGGTAATATGGAAGCAGACAGACTATCTAAGATGGAAATTGTAGATGGAGGCCTTGATCCGGGGCATACGGCTAGGGCATAGATAAATTTTGATTATAGCAATTAATATGGTTAAAGTGTTGCAACCTATCTTGGCAGAAGAATGAACCGGCTTTGTTTCCCCGATGGTCTTGGTTTCTACCATTTTGTAGTACTTACCGAGAGATGAAATCTTACCGGGTGTGGGTTTTTCTTTGATTATGATATCCTTCTGGCTCCTATTGGTAGTGGTATCCCACCCGGCTGCGCAGTCTCTACTGGTTGGCAATGTTGTCGTTTGCATAGGTCTCTTACACTTGTCTCTTACTGGTATTTATTACATTTTGATAATATGGTCTTACCAGGGTCATTTACTCCAGTGTCGGAGTGGATGCTGTCAGAAAGATAATCTAGTAAAAATTTTGATAAGCAGCTACAATCAGTTCTCTCCTCAAGTCACCCTGTGCGGATGGAGGCCTTGATCCAGGACATACGGTTAGGGCACAACTATATTTGATTATGGTGGTTAATATGGTTTAAGTGATGCAACCTATCTTGGTCTAAGAATGAAACGACTTTGTTTCCCCGATGATCTTGGCCTCTACCGGTTTGTAGTACTTACCGGGAGATGAATTCTTACCAAGTGTGGGCTTTTTCTTCGATTGTGGTTTCCTTCTGGCTCTTACTAGTAGGGGTATCCCCCCTGGCTGCGAGGTCTAATGATTGGCTATGTTTTCGGTTGCATAGGTCTCTTGCATTTGTCTCCTACCGGTATTTTTTATGGTTTCGGTAATATGATCTTACCGGGGTCATTAACTCTAGTTTTGGTGTAAATGTTGTCAAAAAGTTAATCTAATGTCCATAATTACTATTAGATATGATAAAGTCGGATGGTGGCAGACATCAAAGAGGCAAACAATTGCGAATAAAGGTTACATGCTTAAGATGTGTTTTGTTTGTGCAAAGTAATTTGGCACGGTTTAGTCGGGTCCTCGAGCTCCTCAACCTTTATGAGTTGTCAAGATAAATAAAGGAAGGTCTGCTTAATTTAAACATATCAAACTCTTCCCCTTTCTTGCTTTGTTGTTTATACAGTGGATACACCGATATTGTTGGAGGCAACATGCCATCAGATGGTGTTTCTAGGCAAAATTTCTAATAAGCGCCTACAATCGGTTCTTTCCTCAAATCACCCTTTGTGTAAAAAGAATTTTAGGGAAGGAATTCTTAAATGCATACCATAGGTATAGAGCCAATGCAGACATTCTGGATTTCTTTCTAGCGATGTTGCTCTTCATGGGGACTAGCAAGCAAAGGGCGAAGATGCTCACTCAAATGGTGTTCGAGCACCACTTCCTTGGGGAAATTGACGCCATACTGGATAATGTCGACAACAATCTCAAAGTGCCCTTTCCCCAAAATTATTATATGAGTTTGGGAAATGGTGTGGAGGTGAGGAAAGAGGTGATAGTAACCTTTCTTGATTCCAATACCTTGGAGGCCTCCTGGCCTAACATTAACAAAAATATCGAGTTCCTTTTCAAGGTTGTCAGAATATTGCTCGGCTTCACAGCTGCCTAGAGAAGAACCTATATTCAGGATGAAGGGCTTTCGGGCAGAGGAGGCATTGGTATTTTTGCCAATAGTGACATAGATGATGGCAACTCTTGGGGTCTTAGTCGTGGAGAAGAGTGGTTTCCAAACAATGTTCGCCACCCTTAGGAAAAAGAGGAATCGATGGCTCATGTTGCTTGCGGGAATGATTGCCCAGTAATATTGGATGTTGTTGTTGCTCCTGCACCCGGTGATGAGGACCCAGATTCAAGCTCTAAAGAATCTTGAAATGTTTTGACCTCCTCGGCTCTGTGTGTCGGTTCTCTTTGGAATTCCATTTCTCAAGTTCTTTGTACTGTTAAGAAGATTGTAGGCCTTTGGCCAAATTAGGCATAGTAATAGCCAGCATTTTGTTCTCCTCCAGTTGATTTTGTCTAGCAATGTAGGATCCTCGCCAGCTCGGTTGGTTTTTGGTCGTTGTTTGGAGCAATGGTAGGGGGTTTTCTTCCTGGTTCTTTCCCCCTATGGCTCTTTCTGAACCAGGTTTGTATTTTTCAAATTTTGATTAATACAAGGGTGTTGCCCCTCTGCAGTTATTAATCTATTAAAAAAAAATGTTCAAATATTGTAAAAGCTCATAAAGATATAGTAATTAATTTTCCATAGGAATATACAACTAAAAGAACATATATTGGCACACTATTGAGTGTTGAAATTCATATGATGGCAAGTAAATTTCATACCAAAGAAAAATTCAAACTAAATTAGAAAAATCATAACAATAAACCTAAGTATGATAACCTACAAACACACACTATTGTGAATATGAACTCTAAACAAAGTGGTGATTATTAAATTGAAACAAAACTACACTAAAATATTGTACTTCTTTTTGTATTCTATACCTTTCCCTTTTAGTAAGTTGTGCACCCAAGACCTCTTTTCGAAGTTAAGAGAATCATTTCTAATTTTTTAAAATAAAAATAAAAAACTAAAGAAATAAAAGCTAAACAAAACAAAGGATAAATTATTTCACTATACAAACAAAAATAATTTAGCAAATTTTTTAATTTAGAGGTTCTTTAAATATTTAAAAAATAAAAAATAAAAAATAAAAAAAATAAAACAAAAAAACTAGAAGAGTCTATGGCTCAACTAAAAAATAGAAAAAATAAATTTAAAATTTCTTTTTAGTACTCAACAATAGGAGAACAACAACCAAATAACACTTGAAAATGTTTTCCAAAAGATTTTCCAAGTTCCTATCTTTTTGTTTACATATTAGATGTCTTTTTTATGGCTTCTTTGTATGCGAATTTCTCATTTGAGGGTACATGCTAAAGAACTATTCCATTTCTATGAAATGATACCAAATTCTTATATTCGTGGAGCAATCATGACATAATATATTCTCAAAGAGCTTAATGTAACTCTAACAATGATAATTTAGTATTGTCATCTCCAACTTCTTGTCAATATTTCTTTGTCAACCTATTAATTCAAATAACTTCACAGCTAAGAAAAGAAGATTTTGTTTAATTTGTTTCAACTAAAATCATGACACAATATATTCTCAAATAGCTTAATGTAACTCTAACTATGATAATTTAATATTGTCATCTCCAACTTCTAGTCAATATTTCTTTGTCAACCTATTAATTCAAATAACTTGACAACTAAGAAAAGAAGATTTTGTGTAATTTGTTTCAACTAAATTTAAAGCTACCACTATCTAATGTTATATTGAATTACTTAATAAATAGATTAACAAATTACATAAAAGCTTTTATATTTATTTTAATATAATTTAGTGCATATTTTTTATATTTATATATATTTATTTTAATATTATAATTTAGTATATATTTTTTACATTATAATAATAAATAGATGCAAGTAATTAAATACTTATTTTATATTTGTTTTAATGCATATGCTTTTATTAAGCACATGGTGTGGGAGAAAGGGGAATGCCAAGACACTTGGCACGATAGAAGAGAAAATTTATTCTATGACAAATGGAAGTTACAATATTTATATAGTTTGGAAGGAATAAATATTATATTAGCAAATTTTATGACATGGGAGTTACAAATTTATTGTATTTTTAAGACATGGGAGTTACAAAATTCATTTTTGATAAAATGGGAGAAATAAATAAATTGACAACAAGGGAGTTACAATTTTATTTTTGACATATTCTCTTACAACCATTAATTGGAGAATCTCCCTAATTTGAGAATTATTCTACTAGGGGTAAAATTATTTTTACAACTTCAAAATCTATAAATTGAGAGGATATTGTATGCATTTGACATTTTTTTTATATAGATGTTATTGAAGTTTCATTTGATGAATTAGTTCTAGTTTAGAAGAAGTTTTGTGAGCAAGTTTTGTTAGAGATCTCAGATGAAATATGAGTTGAATATAGATACTACTTTTGGAAGGAGATTCTTTGATGAAATATGAATAGAATATAAATACTACTTTTGGAAGGAGATTGCTATCAAAATTGTAAGAGAAGGGAATTTGAAGAAAGGAATCTGGAAGTATGGTTTAACAAAGAAGGATTTGATCTTTTATTGAATCCAAGCTTTTATCTATTTAATCTTCTCTTTATATTTTCAAATGCAAGTTTTATAATTTGTTAAAAGTGAAAAAATAATTGTATCTATATTTGTTTGAGTAAAATTCGAATGCAAGAATTTTTCTTTTGAATGCATGAAGTTCCTTGAATATTTTTAAGGAGGATTATTTGAATGCATTACATTTGAAAAAGTTAGGAGAGAATTGTTTAGATTTACTTGGGTAAATATTAAATGTTACAAAAAGTTATTAGATAAGGAGTATTACTTGACAGAAATGTAAGAAAAAATGGAAGTGTATGAATATTTTGGTCAATATATTTCTCTATAAAAAATCTTCCAACATTAAAATATTAATAACACTAATAATATCATTGTTTACAATGTTTGTTATGTTTCCTTTTTATTAAAAAATATGCTTTTTAAAATAAAATAATATAAAAATCAAGAAAAGATAGTAAAAACATATTTACCCTTATCTTATTCTTCCAATCCAATTTTTTATCAATTTAAAAAAAAAAATTATTACTATACATAAATCGAAAAATAATTTTCTTTGGTTTAAAAATAATAATAAATAAATAAATATTATAATACCAAACAATTATTAAATAACTAAAAGACAAAACCCTGTTAATGGGCTAAAAAAGGTTCGTCCTTTGGAAGGCGAAACAAGGGCAATGTCTTGGAAACCCCCAAACCAAGATTGGATTAAGGTGAATTTTTACAGAGTTGTAAAGGGGAACCAAGGACCATCTTGAGCAGGTTGTGTAGCCAAGGATCATCATGATAGAATCATTGCTAGATGCAATCAAAGACTAGATTGGGGAACCAATAATGAAGCAGAAGTAAATGCAACCCTCCTCGTAATTCACATGCCAAAAAAGTTGGCAATAGGTAATCTTCATCTTGAAGGGGATTTGCAAATCATTGTGAATGCACTCTCGAAAGGGCAAGCAGATAATTGGAAAATTGACAAGATCATTCAGAATATCAATCAGCTCCTTTCTACATTTAACAAATTTAAATTACCTTATGTGCTAAGGGATGGTAACATAGAAGCTAATAAACAAGCCAACATGGCATTCGATCTTCAAATGGGAGAAGTCAAATGGTTTGATGTGACGCTCGAAGCCACAATTGAGGTGAATTAAAGTGATAGCAAATATAAGGATGAGTTGGCAAATTTGCATGTTAGTGGCCTCAAGGGTTAGATTGAATTGGTGAAATGGGTAACGAATGAAGGTGATGGAGAGGTTAAGGGACCAGGGTGGTAATGATGACTTGTTATGCACAGGCACCCAAGTTGGTATTAGCTAAGCTAGATTTGACCTTTACCTCGTGCAACAAGGAAAGGAGGATTATTGATGCAAGGATGAGGATGAATTTTGGAATAGATTGGTTGAGGTGGTAGTAATCTGACACAAGTGAAACCAAGGAATTCAAATGAGTTTTGAATGCAGATGGGACGTATTTACAGTCTCCTCACCAGCCCATGGTCGTGAAGTGTGCAAAGGAGAAAGTTCCTATTTGCAATAGCTAGTCCATATTTATACATCGAAGGAGTAGTTAATGGCCAACAAAGCCATATTAATTGCTTCGTAGTCGATAGGTGTTGGTGGCAGGCATCATAAACCAATGGGAAGGATGCTTGCAAAAATCATATTGAAGTAAGGTGCCATGTTTCAAAAGTTTACAAACTGCAAGAGGTGCAACATTTATTTGAGCCTGGAAGCGGGGGAAGAGGCATCATGCAAGCAAATTCTCCCTTCAAACCATTAAACCAATGGTGGATTTTTGGGGAAGATTTCAGAGGAATGTCTGAGTCACGTGTTTAAGATCATTAAACAATCATTCATTAATAGGGTGAAGATTGTGTTGGGGTATGAGTAGCTAAATGCTCAATATCGGTATCGAACCAATATTGGCATTGCTTCTCTTTTCATGGCCTAGTCTCTGGAGTTAGAGGCCAGTGAAACGGTTTTTTGGCTCATGCATAATTGTGTTAAATATTATTGGTGTCGGGGTTTGGCAAATCTGATTGGTATGGAACACAAGGTGAAGGTTTTGTCTATCCCAATGATGACTAGTTGCACATTGGTTAATTTACACCACCATTGAGGCCTTTCTTCCTTTGGAGTGCGAATAGAAACAAGGAGGTTCATTGGGATTCAACCCAGATTGGGATCCAAGGAATCAAGGACTACCTTAAATCTAGGGAAGCACATATGGTACAAGAGGAGGTGACAAAATAAATGCCACAGCTAGAGACAAAATCAAGGACTACCTTAAATCTAGGGAAGCACATATGGTACAAGAGCAGGCAGAGGAGGCATCACCCCCTAAAAACAAACAAGGACAACTTGTGGGTTTGTATAGCGCAAAGAAGAGGTGGTTACTGAAGGGTGGTAAATCCTCATCGATTATAGTGAATCCAAGCAATGGATCTAGTGTGTAGGAGGGAGCAAGGGTGGAGGAGGTTTGTGGCAAGATGATTCTGGAGCAGGAGTCGAGCAAATGAAGTCCGATAAGTGGTATTACATAATATTGTTAATGTGTTTTTTGTAATGGGGACTTATTCCTATTTTGTAATTAATGTTATACAAGTTCGGGGAGGTCAAGGTTAGGAAGCATATGGGCTTTAATGGTAGGATGTTCGCAAACTATTATATTTATGATATATGTATGTTACAAACAATGTAAGCTTTTTATTATCTAATATAAAAAAGCATTAACAAATCAAAAAAAATTAAGGGGAAGCACGATGGGTTTTGCTCAAGGAGGATGGCTTCGAGCAGGAGAAAAATTCAAAACTCATGATCAGAATTTTAGGAAGAAAATAGATGGTAGATGGTGTAACAAGTTTTAGGAAGGAAATGGTTTCCATGGCTTCAAGCCTCAAAAACCTTTTTCGTTTCCAAATGGTATACTTTTGTGCTTTGTTACTTTTGCACGAAGGCCAACGAGAAACTTTCAAAATCAGGTTCAGGGACAACATTGGTAGAGAAATGGCACTATTGCAAAAAAGGATAGTTTTCCTTCACCTTTCAGTTAGTATGGAATCAATAGGAATTTCCCTCCCCCTTTTCAACTATATTGAAAGCCTCTTTGGCATCATGCAAGCCCTGATCGACATGGATTCTCAAGGTACAATGGGTTGTCTCTTCAATGGCAAAGACAGTTGAATAGAGACAAACAAGTAGTGTTTGACATTTGTGAAGATGATAGAGCTTTGAATGTCCAGAATGAGGGTTTTAATCCTTGACAACATGAGAAGAATTCAAGGTTTTTATATCGCTTCTATTCAAATATTGCAGCAAAGTATCAATCAACAGGCAAAGCTTGTATCTCCTTCCCTAATATAGCATTCCCCTGAAGACTACGGAGGCATCTCTGGCTAGAATAAATCTATCAAGAAGCAACACAAAGATTTTATTATATATCCAAATAACATTCATTTGGGAGATCCCTTTCAACAAAATAAATCATCTCATCCTAAGACTCATTTCAAAACAATTCCAGCTTTCAAATCGTAGCAAAGAGGGTTTTCGACACAACAAAAAAAGGAATCTTGTAAGGTATGTGCCTCAAAGAAATCAGCAACTCTCCCTGCCTCGGAGCTCACATCGATCCTCTCAAATTGTGGTAGAGGGGATAAGGAAGGTTGTTTCAAGATCAACCTTCAAGATGCCACTTTAACTGATCAGATTTCTCTATTAGCGGATAGAGCTATTATTGGTAAGTTTTCTAATAATCTCTTTCAAATTTTAGATTTGAGAAAATGGGGTTTTCAATTTTGAAATGAGATCAATGACATTTTTTACATTGACAATGGAGAAGGTTTCTCTATTGCCATTTTTCCTCAAAACTAGCTAGAGATAGAGTCGATAGACAAAAAGATTGGTTTTGTGAAGGTGTTGGTTTATCAACATTGCTTTGGGTTCTAAACTTCAATCCTAAGTCAACAAAGCTTAATTATGTCCCTAGTTGGGCCTCAAGTTTCCTTCTTTGCCTGTGGAATATAGGGATCTCAATCTGATTGAAAATGTTTCTAATCGTCTGCGTATTTTTTTAAAACATGACCTAATCCCTTTTGAGCTTACAAAGCTCCTAGTTAGAGTATATCTTTTGGTCAGCTTGACCAAACCCCTTCCAAAATAGATGAATATTACTTCAAGGTTTGGTTCCTGGGATTAGGAAGTAGTAATGGATAATTCCCTCACAGTCATCAACCATTTATCACGGTTGGGACATTTCACATCACAATGTTTTGGTCATGTGCATGATCAAGTTAAGGTTTGTAAGGATTTCTCCTCAAATCCTCTAATCTACAGGGCTAGATCAAGCCCCCCAAACAATGCTCCTACTCTTATCCCTTCATCCTACAAAGAAGGTTCTCACTCTAGTCAAGAAAACTCTCTTCAGGATAATGGTTTTGATGTTCAGATGTTCTGTAATTTCCTCACTATGCTTTGGTGGGGTGGTTTTTTTCCCAATATCAAGTTAGAGAGATCACCCAATCCCCTATTTTGGTAAAACCATGTCATTCTTCAATTTTGGAAATAAACAAGGAACTCTTAATAGATTCTAAATTGGCATTCATGGTGGGGTAGTTGGATAGCATTATTGAGGCACAATTGATCAAAGCATGTTCCCAAGTAATTGATAAGGAGGTAGATAAGGTGTGGCATTATTTTATTCTAGATCCTCCCTTGCTAGTAGATTTTGATAAGTCTGATGCTCTAATAACTATGTCCAAATCAAGAATTAATTCTTTTAAGTTGAGCTTAGAGGATTTGGATTGTTTGTTTCTTAATATCACTCTAAGTTTAGGAAGGATATTAAATGGTTTGGGCCTCTCTTTATCATCTCAAAATTTTAGAAGGCTCTTTGTCACTAAGCATATCTAGACAACTTTTTCTACAAAGCCACATGTATATCTCAAGGAATTTGAGCGCTCAAATGAGTCTGAACAGTCACATTTCCTTGCATCTTCTCATTCTCAAGATGGTCTGGGTTCAGCCTCGCATCTCATTAAGGCCTCTATTTGCCAAACTCATTCCAAGAAATTAGTTGTGCTTAAGAATCCCAAGGGAAAGGTAGGGAGACCGCCAAAAAAGAAGGGATTGGCAAAAAAACTAAGGAAGAGGTTCAAGTAGGAATTCAATTCACATTGGATGACAAACTATGCCCTAGGAGAGTGATTGGCTCTCCAAGCTGAATATGAAAGTCATCTCTTGGACTGTTACGGGATTGAATGCCCCTAACAAGAGATGCCTCATCAAGTCTCAAATTGATAATTGTGGGGTGGATATTGTCTTGATACAAGAGACCAAATTGTCATATGCTCATCAAGGTCAACCCTTTAAGCTTTGGAAAAATTGGAGGTTCATTTCTTCGCAGTCAATAGGTGCTTCGAGAGGCTTAACAATTTTATGGAAAGAAAAAAGTGTGCAGATTACTTCTCTACTCGTTCAAGCTAACTTCATTCAAGCTGAAGTCACATCTTCAAATGCATCTTTTCAGTTATTCTTAGTGTATGGCCTGAATTCAACAATGGGGAAGAAATACTTATGGGGCTCAATTTCATTAGCTCTTGCAAACTTTATTGATAAGTCGGTAATGATTGTTGGAGATTTCAATGCAATATTGTCTTTAAAAGACAAGTTTGGTGGTGTTATCCCTCCTCTCAAAACCATGCAGGATTTCAATGAGTTTGTCAACAATAATGCTCTTAAAGATTGTATTCCCACTAATGGAAATGTTACCTAGACTAATAGGAGAAAGGGCTTTTTAAATATAGCTGAGAGATTGGATAGGCTTCTAGTAAACCCAATTTGGCTTGCAAATTTTGGTTCCCCCCAGCACAAATTCTATCACTTACTCATTCAAATCACTTTCCAATTCAAATTACCACTTCTCTTGCTTCTTGGGTTCAAAATTCAATATGCTCGTTTAAGATAGAGCATGTGTGGTTTCAGGATGCCACATTTCTTCCATTACTCAAAGAATGATGGATAAATTCTCCTTTTTTCACAAATCCAGAATGTATCAGTTTTGCAAAAAGTTGCAATGGCTTAAATCAAAGATTAAGTTTTGGAATCTCAGTGTTTTTAAAAACATATTCCGACAAAAAGCAGAAGTGGAAAACAAAATCAGAGATCTTAATGAGGAGATCATTCAGAAGGGCATTAATGATCAATCTCTTTAACTTCAGAAGCTTTTGAATTTTGAGTTAGAAGAAATTATTCATAGGGAGGAGATATATTGGAGACAAAATTCTCAAGAACTGTGGTTGGAAGAAGGTGACCATGACACAAAATACTTTCATGCTTCAGCTAAGATGAGGAGAGAAAATAATCTAATTATACTTATCAAAGATCCTTCAAGGAATGATATATTTGAAAGAGAGGGTATTCAAAGAGGTGTAATGTTCTTCCCTACTTTATTTTATGATGCCTCTATTAGGGATGATGATTTGACAAACAAATCCTCTCAAGTTCTTCAGCACATTCTGCAACTAGTGAGTGATCAAGACAATGAGGATTTTATGAAGCCATTTACCATGGAAGAAATCAGGCAAGTGGTTTTTTCCATGCATCCAGACAAGGCCCTAGGCCTTGATGGCTACACTACCTTGTTTTTTAAAAAGTGTTGGACTTTCCTGGGAGAGGATATCAAGAGAGTAGTTGAAGAATCCAAAAAAAATGACATGTTGAAACAGTTTAACACAACGCACATTGTTTTAATTCCAAAAGTGGCCTCTCCTTTGTCTTTTACAGATTTTAGACCCATTGTGTTATGTAACACCATCTATAAAATCATTACTAAATCAATTTCAATTAGGTTGGCAAGGTTAATTCCCAACATCATCTCACAACAACAAGGGGGTTTTATTCCTGGTAAAAAACCTTCAGAGGGAGCATTGGTGGCACATGCGATAATTCATTCAGTAACTGAACATAATAAGGAAGCCATGGTTGTTAAATTTGACATGATGAAAGTATATGATAAAGTTAGTTGGACTTTTCTCCAATAAGTTCTTACTAAATTGATTTTTAGTTCAAAATGGTGTAAGTGGATTTCCTCATTCTTATATGGAGCAAAAATTTTAGTGCTAATCAATGGTAGTCTGATAGGGTTCTTTTCATCTTCCCAAGGTGTTAAACAAGGTGACCCTCTATCTCCTTTTTTATTCATCATTATGGTTGAGGCTTCAAGTAGACAGATTTTTGCTCAACACTCTTTGGGGATTTGGAAGGGTTTTGCCAATCTCCAAACTCACATCGCAATCACTCACATATTGTTTTCAGATGACAAAATTCTATTTGGGGAACCTACCATGAGGGAAACAATTTAAGCCATCAAGAAAGTATTGGATCTATATTGTCAAGTGTCTAGACAAAAGGTTAATGCTTTAAATTCAAAAGTCTTCTTCTTAAACTGCTCACCCTCGGTGTCAAATAGATTATTAGCTACTACAGGGTTCAAACAAGAATTTATTCCTTGTAAATATTTTGGTATTCCTTTATTTGCAGGAAACAATAAAAGAACTTTTTGGTTGAATATTATTTCCTCTATTAAAAGTAGACTTGCATCTTGGAAAAACACCTGGCTTTCTCTAGCAAGGACAATTCTTCCAATCCAAGTAGTGTTAGAAACAATTCCTAACTACATTATGGTAGTTTTGCTAATACCAAAAATGGTCCAAGCAGAAATTGAATCTATTTTGAAAAACTTCTTGTGGAAAGGTAATAAGAATCCACAAAATAAGATACATTTACTAGCTTGGGAGAAATTTTGTACTGCAAAATGTTTTGGAGCTACTGGGATTCATAATAATGAATCAATATGAGAAACAAAGCCCTGGGTGCCAAGCTAGTGCAGAAACTTTACAAGAGCAGTAATTCTTTATGGGCATCAATATTGAAAGTAAAATATCTAGATTTTGAGGAATCGGATAGAATTTTTACAACTTTGGATCCGCCAAAGGGATCTCAAATGTGGAATTTTATGCTAACATGTAGGCAATTGTTCCTTCCTAACCTAGCTAGGTTAGTACATGATGGCAACAAAGCATGCTTCTAGGAAGACTCCGGAATGGCTTCCCCCCTCTTAATACTATAGATGGTTTAGAGGAAATTAGAGGAGTTTTAAAAAGGGAATGGGCCAACAAAATTAAAGATTATTTTATAATTTGGCAAGAAGGGATTCACAAGAAAGTTTGGAAAGACATTTTCAATGTTCCTGCACCCCATTACTCTTCTCGGAATTAAATGTGAGGGATATTCATTACAAAAATGAAGAAGATAAACTCATCTAGTTGCCTTCCACAACAAGATCTTACACAATAAAACAAGGATACAAATATATTGACCTCAATGAAAATATCTCACCTTTGAGAATATTCTTTTTTTTTGGGGCGGGTGAAGGACTCCAAAAAGCAAGTTCATTTACTTGGCTTGCCCTCAGAGGAAGAATGTTGTCATTGAAAGGTTAGTTTCTTTAGGCACTGCCCAAACATTCAATTATGTTCTTTGCAATGAAGTTCTTGAATCAACAGATCATCTGCTTGTAAACTGCTTTTTGCAAACCAATGCAAGAAATGGCTCCAATCAAAGCTAAAATGGTCGGCACCTATTCATTCAAATTTAAAATCAATTTTTGATTCTTAGTCGTCTCTATTTATTGACTCTTCCTTTGCATGAATTTGGAACATTGCCCCTATCATTCTAGTTTGGAATATTTGGTGGGAGAGAAATAGGAGAATCTTCATAAATGAAACTAATGATCTCAAAATAGTTATTTCTAAAATCGAGTCCTCAATATCTAAACCAATCAAGGCTCATGTATCAAAACATAAAATTTGAACTCATCATTCTCTTCATGGAATAGTAGTATACTATCCAAATGGAATAAATTGACACTCCCTTTTAAACGAATGGTCAACACTGCCAAGTCCATTAATAGAAACGAAATCAAATGGAAATCCCCTATCCAAAATTTTAACAAACTTAATTTTGATGGGGCATCTAAAAGAAATCCAGAGATATCGAGAATTGGATATGTCATCAAAAATCATCAGGGGAGAGTTATTAAAGGGGGTTTTGAAAGGATTCCTAAAGGCACAAACAATGTTGCAAAAGCTCAAGCCCTTCTCTATGGTATTAGGCTTGCAAATTACCTAAAATTGAAGAAAATAATTATAGAAGGGGACTCTATTAATACAATTTTAGCTTACAGAAATCCAGAAGACGTGAATTGAAAAGTAAAATATATTTTGCAAGAGGTCAAAGCTTACTTATCACAGTTAGAAGAATACACAATCAATCACTACTATAGAGAAGCAAATGAGGTTATAGACTATCTAAAAAACCAGGGATGTAAACTACCACATGAAGAAAAAATTATTTCCCAATCTAACATGTTTTTAGATCCGAAGCTATCCACAAAAATAAGAAATGAATTTGACATGTTTTTTCACTAATTCCTGATATGTTTGTATGCAGCATGTCAGGATTTTAATTTGGAGACAAATTCCAAATGTGTTGGTTTATGATTACCTTCACACTATAGATTAGTACTTTTTGCTTGGCCTAGTGCAGGTGTTGATGTTGGCCAAGATCAGTTGCTCTGGCTCTAATTAACTCACACATTTGCTTCTAACGTCATGATCAATAGAAGTAAAGTCTAGTTGGAGGTGAAGAGTATGAAGAGGGACACTTGGAGCAATTTGTCACCCAAAGGATTGTGCCTTCACAAACACAAAAGATTGTTTTGTAGATGCCATTAGTTTTTTTAATGATTTGGTGTAGTCATTGTTTTTCTATATGCCTTGTGGCGGATTTCACAATCTCAAAGTCATCTCTTTAAACACATTCCTTATGTCCATCAACAGATTTCCACAAGGGTATTTGTTGATTGGCCCCCGTCCAATTGTTCATCCTCGGTACCTCTCACACAAGTTGTTGTGCACTAGCTCCTACCTACATTTTCTCGACTTCGTGTCTTCTATTTCCATCAACCTTTGCTTGGGGACACTTGGTAGTTTTGTACCTCCCTAGCTCGTGCCACTGATGCTCCTCATTTATCCCTTGTCCTTCGCATGTGTCAGCTGGTGCTTTATCTTCCCGCCACTTTCTTTCATTCCCATCATGCCTTGCTTTGTTTTTTTGCTTCTTGGTTTTTCCTTTGTTCTCTCTTCATGGAGGTCAAAGTTCAAATTTAGGGGAACTTTTTTCCAATTTGGCCACAAGGGAATAATATGCCATTCTCCCTCCCCATGGCTTTTGTTATTCCGTGTAGGAATGTGGAAGATGCCCTGAGGGTGGTGATTGGTGAGGACTGGCTGCTACCAAACCGATTTTCTCCTCCAACCATTGTTGTTTCAAGATTTGTAACAATTCTTATGGACCTATCATGGTCTTTGGATTTCACCAAACTTCTTATTGGTTCCTTTGTTCATACAGCTCTATATTCTTTGGAGGATGTAAATATTCAATTGTCAAACTATAGCATATTTGTGGGTGATCCTTGACTAGGTGGCTTCCTGAATAGGTTTGATGTGATGCATGACTCTATTCCTAGGTTGATTCTAGTTTCTTATATTAATGGCATTAGGTACAACTCATCTCTTCCATTCTACTCCCGGATTCATGCATACAAAGAGCACATTGGAGAACAGTTCTTCACTTGGGCTACGACTAAGTTTGGTGCATTCTAGGAACTCCTTAGTCATGCGTTGATCAACCCACATGGATTCCTCACCTCTTTTCCTCTCCCTACAGATGTCAATTCATCGACTGAGTCTACTATTGTCATATAACACTTCACGGTGCCACTTATTTTTTGCTCCTATTGGTGTTTAATAGTCTTGGGTAGTTTTGAAGATCATCATTTTTGCTCGCACTTGCTTCGTGGTTTTGCCTACACACTCGATTCTAAGATGCTGATGGTTTTGATGGAAATTTAGTGATCATGTTAAGATTGTACCATTGCTCTCCAAGTTGGCACACTAGTTGATTTGGGTATTCAGGGTTTTTAGTTCATGTCCATTTGGTGGATGGAGCTCAAGGTTGTTTTTTTGGCCACACGGAAGACTCTTTCATTCTACAGATAATCTTTGGTTGCTCCATAGTCATTCAACATAATATCTCTCCAGGGGGTCCAATTTTTTGGCAAAGAATGGAAGGGCAACTGACTAGAGGCTTTACACTTATTATGGTCCTTTCTAGGGTTTGATAGATTAGGGAAAGCTTGAATTGAGGGTGTTTTGTCCCCTTTGTTTTGTTTAAACTCATATTGTCATCCTTCTTTGTTAACTTTGTACATTATAATTACTATTAATATATCATATTATAGACTTAGACCTTTTGCCCCCAAAAAAATAGATAAAAAAAAATTAAAAGACATAAAAATATTTATATAAAAATATTTTAAATTATACATAATTAATATATCAACATTTATTAATATTATAAATAATAAATAATATTATGCTAAAATCAGACTTCTTTAAATAAGGGTAGCCACATGTACATATATCTAAAATTATTGTAAGTAGTTCTAATAAAAAATAAATAAATAAATATAAAAATATTATATAATAATAGAAGGGGCTCCAACCCACTTAATGGAAGGCTGCCACCTTTGGGACTACGTTAAAAATTTACAAAAATCAGCTCCTTTCGAGCAAACTTATTACAAATACTAGCTCCTTTCGAGCACCAAACTAGAAACAACAATTGGAAGACCAAGGGTCACAACTTAAAAATCCACTTTAAACAATGTGACAAATACAACTAATGGAAGACCAAGAGTCACAACTTAGAATTCTACATAAAGGTGTCCCTCATGGGAGTTGAACTTGGGTCTCCAAATTGAGAACTCAATGCTTTAACCAATTAAGCTCAGCCCCTTGGACTGAGATCATACCACAAATGAAACAAAATATACACTGTTATTCTCATATACATGCAAATTCACATTACAAGCAATGGTAAGACATACAAGGGAAGTGATGCTTACACTTTACACTTCAATTTAACATTAATATATATTCAAATTAATTCTTGCTAAATTTATCAAAAATAGATTAAATCCATTGTATATGTTAAATATAGTAAATAAATAAATATTTTATTTTATAAGGGGGTTAGTTAATTTGCTTTTAATATGATTTTATAATGATATATATTTAATAAGATATTAATTTTAAAATATTAAAATGAATATAATATTTCGGTGAATGATAATTTGATATTAAAATAGAACAACATTTTTTATTTATATTGAAAATAAATAAAAGAAAATTTATATACATTATGAAAAGGGTTATAAAAATTAATTACATTGAGTAATATAAATTATTTTTTAAATTTAGAATTTAAATTATTTGACATTTATTTGAGACAATTTATAAAATTTATCCTCAATCAAAGATTGGAAGTTGATAACATCTAAATTCATAGACAAACACATAATGAATAATAATACTAAAATGGAAATTATAGTATATTCTTTCTTATGAACAATTCTTTAAAATTTATCTAAATAAATTGATTATTTTATAGAACAAAAGGGTTTATATGATAAGTTACTCACAAATCATTTATTTTATATTGATTTTGAATTTTACATGAAAGTATTTGGATTATTTATTTCAATTGAAAGTAAATTTATTGAGTCAAATTTATTTAAAAGGACCAAAAGTAATCAATGATGAATTTAAATATTACTTATTGAAAAAAAAATAAAAAATTAGTAATTATCTTCTATAGTTTAATCAAATCTATTTGCAAGTAATGAGAGTGAAGTTTATAAAGATATTAAATGAATTCGTTTTCAATAGAACTTGATAGTTTGAATTTATGTTACAAGTTAAGATATAGATCATACAAGGCTATTGAGAATAGTCAAGTCTATTAATAGTTAAATTTTGTATCATTGAATCTTCTAGTTTTAAAGGCACTTAAGACTAGTTAAAGGAGTAGTTACATTTATATTTTAAAATAATTAGTATAGATGAATCTATTAATATTTAAATTTAGAGATAAATTGCATAGTTGAATTTCCATATAATTTTAATAGTATAATCTATTTTGTAAAAATATAAGTACTAATAAGGATGTAAAGAAAGATTATTTGAAATCAAATATTTCAAAATTGATGAGAAAAAAAAATATCTTGAATTCCAATCCATAAAAAACAAAATAGTTTTAGCAAATGGAAATGAAACAAAAATGAAATGTTTTTACTTGAGATTATTAAACTTGACTTATCTTGTGGATCTCAAATTAAATACTCATCTTTTGTTTGTAAATGTCTAATGAAACTTAGTTTGGAAGTTGAATAAAGTTAGATTTTGTTATTCTAGATTTTGGATTTTATCTTAATCGAGCAAATGAGTTTTCAAAAGTGAGTTTTTGAAAAACCTATCCCATGATCATTTAATTAGAAAATTGAATAATAATTTTAATTGAAGTAAATTTTAGGAGCAAGCATTAGCTCATTTCTAAGAATTTGAAATTGATAAGGTTATCATTTATAAGAAATATCTAAAGATAAAGTTACTGTTACTTCAAGTGGAAGAATTAGTTAGTTTAACAATTATAATTTTGCAAAAGAATTCAACATTAGTCCAAGAGCAAGTAGAAATGGATTGATTAGAAATTATTTTTCTAAGAAATGAAATAGATGAATTTTATTTGCAAGTATTTAGCCTTTATCATTTAAAAGTGTTTGACATGTATGTTTTTAGACACTAAGTATTAGCTCATTTTTAATTGATATTAGTCTTATTTTCAAAACTTTATCTCAAAGCAAGAAGCATTCCAAAAGTACTTAGATTCTTTACAAACCTTGACAACTAATGTTTTTACAAGTATATAGATTCACCTTTCAAGTGATAACTTAATGTTTCCTTTCAAGCAATCTCATTCTTAATTTTTCTTTTAAGCAAATAGTATTATTTATATTTCACGCAAAATTACCTTTCAAGAAGTTAAACTTAATACTCTTTCCCCTTCAAAAAATAATAATTTCCAAGTATTTGATTTGTTTATTTTCATTTTCAAGCAAATGTTCCTTTCAAATACATAAAACTAAAATCTTAGTTTTAAAAATTCAAGCAATAATTCCTTGCATGTAATATTTCATTTTCATAGTTGTTTTAGTATAATGTTTGACTTAAGGTTTCATGAATTCATAGTTGAATTATTAGTTAGATAACTAAACAAGAGGAGATGAAACGCAAAACTTAGCAGCATTTGGTATTTATGGTGCCTTTGGGTCACACTTATGGGTAATGTCATCATGTCGAACTACTACACTTAACACCTAAAAAATCTGCAGCAACAACATCTATGACATCTCCCTATAAATCGCCAAGGAGAAATATGGGTCATTTGGAAGTTAAAATCCAAGGGGCGGGTAATCCCCCTTGGATCAATAACCTAAAAAGATAAATTCTTAATGAACTAACATTCGTTCAGTTAAACTTTAGAAAACCTCGTTAGGGTTTGGTTGTGTGTGATGAATTTGGAAATTGTTTATCTTGATGAAATTTTCATGGATGATAATGGGCCAAGGGTGATGTAACTCATAGGAAATGGGACAGTTGTTTTAGGGCATAAGCAAAAGGCCACCTTGAGCCTTTTTTCTATAAGAGCTACCATTGTGGGTAGCAACTGTAGAGAAATTGTTTGGGACATTGACCCTAGAAAGGGTTGCATACCTGCCAAACAACTTACTCAAACATAGATAGAAACCAGAACTACATATTTTACACCTTGATCTTGTGCCAAAATGGGTATGTAGGCAATCTAGGGATGAAGTTGTCCCTAGTACTCAAATATTTGGGGATGGCGATTAGGATTTGGTTAAGGATGAGTTGTTAGATTTTTGAAGTTTCATAGTCTTTAAAACAAAAGGTCTAGATAATACTAATTGAAAGATTAGAGTAATTCAATGCATACTCGGAAGGGATCTCGTATGGATTTGCTTGACTTCTTGAGGCTTTAGGCCAAATTATGAGGCAGAACTCAAACTTATTTATATGATTATTTTCATATACTTCGAAGGATGGCGACCTCAGTACACTACAAGTAGGGAGTGTAGTCTTTAAAGAGTGAGTCAGTGTAGTGCCCGCCAATAAACCCCGGGAAACTTACATCATCAATCATAAAAGAGTGGAATAATTTTTATTTTTTTACTAACTAGGTTTCCATCTACTTACATTAGGCAATGAGTTTAAGAGTTGGTTCATAAGTTTCATCTTAAAGTTAAATGCCTAGTCATTGTTTGTTACTCTATGTTTCCAATTCAAGTGGAATGATGTTTATGGGGTTTCTTAATCTCCCTAGGGCAATGACGTCACTACTTAAATCACATTTACTTACAATTCACGATCAATTCATTACATTACCATCATCATAACAATGCACATATATGCACCTAATTTTCTCACTTATCAAGGAACACCAATACATGTGCACCCAAGTATACTATCTAACATAGAATCTTCACCCAAGAATATGCTACCTATGTTGCCCTCTATTCTCCTAATGCATCCTACCAACAACAATGCTTAACAACTGCATACTAAGTATGATATACATATCCTTAATCCCTAGCTCATCTAGGAACTAAAACATACATTCCTACAAGACAACCAATCACATATGCATATCACAACCCACTTACTATGACAACACTAATGCATTGATACACATGCTCCTTCTGGTGCATGATGTGTAGTAAGGAGCTACCATAATATGTGTATTGCCTAAGAGAATAATGCATCCCACTCAAATGCATAGCCTATAACCTTTGTGCTTATGCTCTAATATGACATGTATGAACTACTACCATAATAATGTATATTCTTATATCGTTGTTCTCTTACATCATGCATCACATAAGTGCTATTCTTACTAACTCTACCCCCAAATTGTCACAACCCTCCTTTATCACTTTTTGATTTAAATGCAATTCTATTATATTTTTGGTTAAGCTATTTAAAATGATTGAATAATTGTTATAAAAGAATAATAATAAAGACACACACACACACACACACTTGGAGAATATAATTATTTTTATTTATTTATTTATTTTTCACTCCCAATTTTGGCATATGTTGTAGGAAGAATGAGAAGCTTCTAGATGAATCTCCACCTCCTTGCATGTAACTCCCCCACTAAGTTTAATCAATTTGCATGAGTCCAATATTGGAAAAGAATCTCTTTTTTAATTAAAATTTCTAGATAGTGGAATAGAGGGATTTTTCTTATAAATGATATGCAAGTTTTCAAAAATGGGAGTTGGTTATTCCATGAAGAAATTCTTCTCTCAAGTAATTGTTTTGGTAGTCATATTTCATTTTGGAGAATAGCTAAGGTTGCTTTGGAGGATTTTTTTTCAAGCTTGAAGGATCAAGAGAGGCTAATTGAAGGATTCATAGGGGATTCTACACCAATTGCAAGTATCCAGGTTCTTTTAATTTAGTTTTATTTTATTTTGAATCATGCATCTTATTCTTGTTGCGAATTAGATTAGATCAATCTTGTTTCAATTCCTTGATGAGAATTAGATCAATTTGTTTCAATTCCTTGCTGAGTGTTAGATTACTAAAAGAAAAAGAAAAAAAAAGAGGATCTTGTTTCAATTCCTTGCTAAGAACTAGATTAGATCAATCTTTATTTCCTCCCTCTAATTCATCTCTCTGGTTTTTCGAATAGAAATTTGAATCTCATCCTTTTAATAGATTTCGCTATGAATAATCCTCTGTGATATTCTCATTTGATTCCATATATATTTTTCTATTATCTGGTTATATATATCCTCTCTGTGAAAATTAGTTGAAATGGAGGAATAGTTTCGCTATGAATAATTCTCTGTGATATTCTCATTTGGTTCCATTAATATTTT
Source organism: Cryptomeria japonica (assembly GCF_030272615.1). Lineage (NCBI taxonomy): Eukaryota > Viridiplantae > Streptophyta > Pinopsida > Cupressales > Cupressaceae > Cryptomeria > Cryptomeria japonica. Next base: position 615,161,528 of record NC_081413.1, read on the forward strand.
TGTGTCTGGTTATCTACTTCTCTCTGGAAATAATAGTTGAAAACTGAGGAATAAATCCCTCTGTAATTATTAAATCTCCCTGTGAGTTGAATAAGACCTCTCTATGAATTTTAGTTAAATAAATCTCTCTGTGATTATTAGATTAAATAAATCTCCTTGTGAGTTGAATAAGACCTCTCTGTGAATTTTAGTTAAATAAATCTCTCTATGATTATTAGATTAAATAAATCTCCCTGTGAGTTGAATAAGATCTCTTTGTGAATTTTAATTAAATAAATCTCTCTGTGTGAAGAAATAAATCTCTTTGTGGGTGAAGAAATAAATTTCTCTATGCAAAATGGAATATAAATCTCTCTGTAAAAATAAAAATAAAAAGTATACATCTCTCTGTGCAAAATGAAATATAAATCTCTCTCTCTGAATGTAGATTTGATCGTAGATTTTAAACTCCTTATGAGCAGTCTTACTTCTCTGTGAACAGAAAATGTCTGATAATAAAATATAAATTGTATTCATTATTCTCCGTGGAAATAAATCTATCTCTCTGTGTTTGTAGTTTGATCATCTGTGGATTGAAGTCATTTTTCTTTCATTATTTTTCCTTTAAATAAATTCCTTCTCTTCTCTGAATATAGATTTGGATTAAATCTTAACCCTCATCTCTCCCCTCTGTGATCAGCTTTACCTCTCCCCTCTGATCAATCTTATGAGAGGATTTCATTGTATTCACTGTGTAAATTAATTCCAGATTAAACTAACTCATGAATTATCTATAAATTTTATGATATTATCATTATTATCTGTATTATTATTCTTATTCTCTTGGAAAAGTTAAAGAGTCCATTTTCATATATTGTAAATAATTATAAATAAACAAATACATATATATACATAAATATATATATTTATTTGCATCTTTTTTTGTTTCAATGAATCGTCGTACGAAAATTATATTACATCACAAATAAATTTTACACTACAAAGAAATTATATTACATTGCAAATAATACACCGTGCGAAAATTAAATAGGGCGTTGCAAAACTTAAATGGAATGGGCGTTCAAATGGTTGGTGGAAGGTGAGGCGGGCACATGGGGCCCCACCGACCCCACTCCCTACGGCTTTTGCTAGCGCAGGGTGTATGGGGTGGATGGGGGCCCACCTTTCCATTCCCTCTTCCCTCATTTAACCCCCACCTTCGCCACCTCATGCATCTAGTTTCCAAGAAATGGAAAAGACTTAAATATCTAGTAAATATCATATAATCGATGGGTAGTTTACTCATTTTATTTTATTTTATTTAAATTGCAAATGGAAATCGTTAACTTAAATTTTAGTTTAGTAATGATAAACTTGGATAAACTTATAAGCAAATTTTGATTCATTGTTAACTAATACTTTCAAATAAATCCTTAGTAAAAAAAAAATTATAATTGTAATTTTAATTAAGATTAATAATTGGAATCTTTTCAATCCATTTGGGATTTATTGGGACACTTAGTTGGCATCTTAAGATTCATTAAAAATAATTAATTTATAGGATTTGATCTAAAATTTGTTTAATGTCTAAACTCATTTTGCTTATTTTGAACTAGTGACTCCTTTTCTAAATAATCTCGCAATAGGAATAAATATTGCTTAATCTTGCATGTAAATTTCTCTATACTTGCTTCATGTGAATTTCTATACCTTATTAGTATTTGTTGATTAGCAAGTTGCACTTTCTTCATATCCATGTAAAATACGCATTTATTGATATTGCATAAGAAACAAATTTATTATTAGTATGTGAATTTCATAATTGTCGGTATTGTACAAGTTATATTTCGAGTTATTAATAATTTAGTTGAAAAAGGAAGATGGTATTTTACCAAGTGAATTAACGATCCCATAGAAGTAGTTATTTCAATTGATTAAACTCTGCAATGTCCAATTATGCATTCATTTCATAAATTGTTTCAAGAACGATGCTAGTTAAAAGTTTTCATAGTTTCTTAGTTAGAAGAAATTAAATAAAGGAAGTTGGAAAACCAAAACCAAGTAGCGTTTGGTATATACAGTGCCTCTGGGTCACGCTTACGAGTAATGTTGTCGTGTTGAACTACTGCACTTAACGCCTAATAAAGCTACATCAACGACGTCTGTGGCATCGTCCCTATAAATTGTCGGGGAGTAATAAGGGACATTTGGAAGTTAAAATCCAAGGGGCGGGTAATCCCCCTTGGATCAATAATTTAATAAGATAACTCTAAAACGATCTTTCACCCGCTGAGTTAAACCATAGTAAAACCCTGGTAGGGTTGATTGAATGAAACGCTTTTATGAAATTGATTTAATCTTGAAGAGATATTGGTGAGCGACAATTTGGTCAAGGGTGACGCTTATGATAGGTATTAAGATCTAGTTGTTTTAGGTCACAAGTAATAGGCCATCTTAGCCTTTTCTTAAGCGCTACCATCGTGGGTAGCAACCGCAGAGAAACTGTCTGGGACATTGACCCTAGAAAGGGTTGCGTACCCACTAATCAGTTTATGTCAAACCATAGAGTAGAAAATAAAACTACATACTTTACGCCTTGATCCCGTGCCGAAGCAGGTATGTAGGCAGTCTTGGGACGAAATTGTCCCTCATACTCAAGCGTTTGTGGGTGGGGTCTAGGCTTGGTCTAGAAGGATTGAATAGAATCCTAATTTGAAAGATAATCAAAATGGAAAAAGTAATTCAATGCATACTCGGAAGGAATCCCGTATGGATTCGCTTGACTTCTTGAGGCTTTAAGCCAAATTCTGAGGCAGAATTCAAGCTTGTATTATGTTATTTAATTACTCATAAGGACGGCGACCTTGGTGCACTTCTATTAGAAGAGTGTAGTACTTAGTGAGTGGCTCAGGACCCGAATGGTCCCGATGAGTCTAAGTCTCTGGCCAGAGCACCTCCTATCCCGATTGGATAGATGCCTACCCCGTATGGGTAGATGCCTATCCCGTATTGGATAGATGAAATCTTATGCCTACCTCGTATGGGTAGATGCCTATCTCATATTGGATAGATGAAATCTTATGTCTCGTATGGACAAATGCCTAACCCGTATGGTTAGATGCTCATCCCGGATGGATGAATGCCTAATCCAAATGGATGGATGCCCAGAATATGCGATTGAATTCAAACATAATGATTGAATTAAACACAAAAAAAAAAAAGAATGGTCAATTTTGTTGAGTTAATTATGGTGGGTTATTACATGTGGTATCAAAGCCAAGGTTCAAATCTAGGCCTTGTGCTCACTTCAATTTATACAACTAAGGGAATGTTTTGCAATGGTAGAAATTAAAATTTAAAATCCTAAATCAAGAACTAACTACATAATTTAACTTTTAGGTAAAACCCTAGAATGGCTAGGGAAGTAACTAAGTGTTTGCCGAGGGCAAGGGTTCAATTTCCTGAGTTTGAAACAAGGGTGGATCTCTATGTGGAACCCCTAGGATTATATGATGTAATTTTTGGAATGAGTTGGTTAACAGACCATCAAGCTAATGTAGATTGCTATAACAAAGTTGTTGAATGTTTGGATGATGGGGGGGAAAAGGTCAAAATCCAAGGAAAGTTTAAACCCATTTATATAGAAACCATATCAGCCATGCAATTAAAGAAGGAAAGAAAAAGAGGAGGCCTAATCTATATGGTTGAAATTGATGAAGGAAAAGAGGAGAATACCCCAACCTTTGAAAATAACCCCTTTCTTAAATGAATTCAAGGATGTTTTTCCAGAAGAATTACCTGGCTTACCCCCTAAAAGGAAGTTTGACTTTTCTATCGAAGTACTACCAGGAGCTGAACCAGTATCAAGGACACCTTACCGAATGAACACAACTGAATTGCAAGAGCTCAAAATACAATTAGAGGAACTCTTAGCTTAGGGATTAATAAGGCCAAGTGTATCACCATGGAGAGCGCCAGTCTTATTTGTTAAGAAGAAGGATGGAACCTTAAGACTATGCATCAACTATAGGATGTTGAGCAAGGTCACCATAAAGAATAGGTATCCCTTACCTCGCATAGAGGATTTTTTGACCAAATAAAAGGAGCAATAGTTTTATCAAAAATAGACCTCTGGTCAAGGTACCATCAACTCAAAATTAAGGAAGAAGACATTCTAAAAATAGCTTTCAGGACTAGATATGGGCATTAGGAATTTACAGTAGTTCCTTTTGGTGCAACCAACGCCCCAGCTGCATTTATGAACCTAATGAATAGTGTACTCCATGACTACTTGGATAAATTTGTGTTGGTATTTCTGGATGACATATTGATTTACTCTAGGAATGAGGAGAGAACATAAGTTATATGGGAAATTGTCAAAATGTGCCTTCTTAGAGGAAAAGATTCACTACCTTGGGCATATAATATCAAAGGAAGGAATAGCAGTTGATTCAGATAAGATAAAGGCAATAGTAGAATGGTCGATCCCTAAAAATGTTTTAGAGGTAAGAAGATTTATGCGGCTAATAGGTTACTATAGGAGGTTTGTGGAAGGATTCTCTATGATAGAAAACCCCATCACCTCATTACAAAGGAAGGGTAAAAGGTTTGTGTGGACAGTGCAAGGTGATAAGTCATTCCAAATTTTGAAAGGGAAACTAACTTTAGCACCCATTTTAAAGGTACCAGATCCAAAAGGACACTTCACAGTCGTAATTGATGCTTCTATTGAAGGGTTAGGAGGAGTACTTGTCCAAGATGAAGGGGTAGTAGCTTACGAATCCAGAAAGCTAAAGACTCATGAAGTCAATTATGCACCCCACGACTTAGAGCTGGTAGCAATTGTGCATGCCCTACAACAATGGGGACACTTCTTACTAGGGAATCCCTTTGAGTTAAAATCAGATAACCAAGGACTAAAGTACATCTTTACCCAACCCCACTTAAATGCCAGACAAAGAAGGTGGTTAGAGTTTCTAAGCGAATATGATTTTGAAATTGAATATATTAAGGGGAAGGAAAATAGGGTGGTAGATGCCTTAAGTAGGAGGAGACACCTGATGACTATAGCAACTTTCAAAACTTCTTTCAAAGGGGAAGTGATGGATGAGCAGGAACATGACCCATGGTATGAGCAAGTCAAATTTGTTGGCATATGGACACTCCAATGAGACATTGTATGTGATTGAAGGTTTTGTCATTAATGGCAACCTTGCAATCCTATGGCACCGGCAAGACATCATACCGGCAAAGCATTACACAGGCAAGACAGTGCACCGGCATCAACAAGATCACTCTACATCGGCACCGGCACCGCCACAGAAGAAAAGATGTATACTGGCATAGAGGCCAACAGGACTTTTGATATGTAATGTTTTGTTTATTATTGTAAGTCGACTTGGAAAATTGTAAAATGACTCTTGTATATAAAGGAGATCATTGTAGACATTTAGAGAGAAAATGTAGCGAGCATAAAGAAAATTATTAGGCAGACCTAATATGCGAATTATAGGTCAAGGGTATATGTAAAGAACAAAATTAGAACCGGTACTGAATCTGGCATTGGAGATGCTATTGTAAAGTAGTACAAGTCATTGGATTAGTATAATCCTCATTGTAAGTCAGTGTGACTTCTCATTGAGCAGTGAGCTCTAGGCAATTGGCCTTCCTGCATGTGTAGGCCCCTATTGTAAGTAATATTCTCTTATTGGCCAGTGAGTGAATATTGTGGGTCACAAATCCCACCGAGGTTTTTCCCACACCGAGTTTCCTTGTTAAACATCTTATGTTATGGTGTTATTTTCATGTGGATGTTTCTGATTCTGTTTATTGCATTAATTCTTGCGTACCGGTATACTGCTATTTTATGTTCTGCATGTTTTAACTTAAGAAATTCTTATCACCGGTTAGATACTGATTCACACCCCCCCCCCTCAGTATTTGTGGGAATCCTAACAAAATTGACATTAGAACACAATCCAACTGATCCTAAGATTGAAGGGTATACACTAGACGAAGATGGATTGCTCAGATTCAATAATAGAATCTATATTCCTAATTCAGGAGACTTAAGGGAAGTAGTCTTGTCGGAGGCTCACAATGCCCCTTATTCAGGGCACCCAGGAGTTAACAAACTTTATGCAGATCTAAAGAAGATATACTTTTGGCAAGGGATGAAGAATGACATTGTCAAGTATGTGGCTAAATGTTTGGAGTGTCAAAGAGTAAAGGCAGAACATAGACATCCAGCTGCATTGTTATAGTTACATGATGTACCTCGACACAAGTGGCAAGTCATTAGCATGTATTTTTGTGCAAGGGTTACTCATGTCACCTCTTAGGCATGATACAATAATGGTGGTAATTGACAAACTCACTAAGGTGGCACACTTTATACCAGGGAATCTGACGGATGATGTACCTACCTTGACTAGGCGCTTTGTTAAGGAAATATTTAGATTGCATGAAATACCAGAGAAAATCATATCAGATAGAGATGCTAGATTCACTTCAAGGTTTTGGACCACTCTTCGAGTAGCTCTGGGAACTCAACTAAATTTTAGCACTGCACACCATCTTGAAACTAACGATTAGACAAAAAGGACAAATCAAATTATGAAAGACCTACTTCGCATGTATTGCATGGACCAACAGAGGAAATGGGAAGAGTACCTACCTCTAGTAGAATTTGCTTACAATAATACATATCAAACATCTTTGGGAATGGCACCTTTCGAAGCATTGTATGGTAGACCATGTCGAACACCTTTGAGTTGGGATAGTCTTAAAGATAGAATAATTATTGGACTAGATATGTTGAAGGAGATGGAAAGGAAAACTAAGGAAATGCAGCAGTTGTTCCTTTTTTTTGTTTTAATCATGAACTATAGACTATTTTGGATGCGTTCAATAAGTGCATCGGGACGATGCACAAATTTAAGGGGGGAGGATGTCACAACCCTCCTTTATCACTTTTTGATTTAAATGCAATTCTATTATATTTTTTGTTAAGCTATTTAAAATGATTGAATAATTGTTATAAAAGAATAATAATAAACACACACACACATACACTTGGAGAATATAATTATTTTTATTTATTTATTTATTTTTCACTCCCAATTTTGGCACATGTTGTAGGAAGAATAAGAAGCTTCTAGATGAATCTCCACCTCCTTGCATGTAACTCCCCCACTAAGTTTAATCAATTTGCATGAGTCCAATATTGGGAAAGAATCTCTTTTTTAATTAAAATTTCTAGATAGTGGAATAGAGGGATTTTTCTTATAAATGATATGCAAGTTTTCAAAAATGGGAATTGGTTATTCCATGAAGAAATTCTTCTCTCAAGTAATTGTTTTGGTAGTCATATTTCATTTTGGAGAATAGCTAAGGTTGCTTTGGAGGATTTTTTTTTCAATCTTGAAGGATCAAGGGAGGCTAATTGAAGGATTCATAGGGGATTCTACACCAATTGCAAGTATCCAGGTTCTTTTAATTTAGTTTTATTTTATTTTGAATCATTCATCTTATTCTTGTTGCGAATTAGATTAGATCAATCTTGTTTCAATTCCTTGACGAGAATTAGATCAATTTGTTTCAATTCCTTGCTGAGTGTTAGATTACTAAAAGAAAAGAAAAAAAGAGGATCTTGTTTCAATTCCTTGCTGAGAACTAGATTAGATCAATCTTGTTTTCCTCCCTCTAATTCATCTCTCTAGTTTTTCGAATAGAAATATGAATCTCATCCTTTTAATAGATTTCGCTGTGAATAATCCTCTGTGATATTCTCATTTGATCCCATATATATTTTTCTATTATCTGGTTATATATATCCTCTCTGTGAAAATTAGTTGAAATGGAGGAATAGTTTCGCTATGAATAATTCTCTGTGATATTCTCATTTGGTTCCATTAATATTTTTGTGTCTGGTTATCTACTTCTCTCTGGAAATAATAGTTGAAAACTGAGGAATAAATCCCTCTGTAATTATTAAATCTCCCTGTGAGTTGAATAAGACCTCTCTGTGAATTTTAGTTAAATAAATCTCTCTGTGATTATTAGATTAAATAAATCTCCCTATGAGTTGAATAAGACCTCTCTGTGAATTTTAGTTAAATAAATCTCTCTATGATTATTAGATTAAATAAATCTCCCTATGAGTTGAATAAGATCTCTTTGTGAATTTTAATTAAATAAATCTCTCTGTGTGAAGAAATAAATCTCTCTGTGGGTGAAAAAATAAATTTCTCTGTGCAAAATGGAATATAAATCTCTCTGTAAAAAAAAAAAAAAAAGAAGTATACATCTCTCTGTGCAAAATGAAATATAAATCTCTCTCTGAATGTAGATTTGATCATAGATTTTAAACTCCTTATGAGCAATCTTACTTCTCTATGAACAGAAAATGTCTAATAATAAAATATAAATTGTATTCATTATTCTCCGTGGAAATAAATCTATCTCTCTGTGTTTGTAGTTTGATCATCTGTGGATCGAAGTCACTTTTCTTTCATTATTTTTCCTTTAAATAAATTCCTTCTCTTATTTGAATATAGATTTGGATTAAATCTTAACCCTCATCTCTCCCCTTTGTGATCAGCTTTACCTCTCCCCTCTGATCAATCTTATGAGAGGATTTCATTGTATTCACTGTGTAAATTAATTCCGGATTAAATTAACTCATGAATGATCTATAAATTTTATGATATTATCATTATTATCTGTATTATTATTCTTATTCTCTTGGAAAAGTTAAAGAGTCCATTTTCATATATTGTAAATAATTATAAATAAACAAATACATACATACATACATATATAGATATATATATATATATATATATATATATTTATTTATTTATTTGCATCTTTTTTTGTTTCAATGAATCGTCGTACGAAAATTATATTACATTACAAATAAATTTTATTACACTACAAAGAAATTATATTACATTTCAAATAATACATCGTGCGAAAATTAAATAGGGCGTTGCAAAACTTTAATGGAATGGGCATTCAAATGGTTAGTGGAAGGTGAGGCGGGCACATGGGGCCCCACCGACCCCACTCCCTGCGGCTTTTGCTAGCACAGGGTGTATGGGGTGGATGGGGGCCCACCTTTCCATTCCCTCTTCCCTCATTTAACCCCCACCTTCGCCACCTCATGCATCCGGTTTCCAAGAAATGGAAAAGACTTAAATATCTAGTAAATATCATTTAATCGATGGGTAGTTTACTCATTTTATTTTATTTTATTTAAATTGCAAATGGAAATCGTTAACTTAAATTTTAGTTTAGTAATGATAAACTTGGATAAACTTATAAGCAAATTTTGATTCATTGTTAACTAATACTTTCAAATAAATCCTTAGTAAAAAAAAATTATAATTGTAATTTTAATTAAGATTAGTAATTGGAATCTTTTCAATCCATTTGGGATTTATTGGGACACTTAGTTGGCATCTTAAGATTCATTAAAAATAATTAATTTATAGGATTTGATCTAAAATTTGTTTAATGTCTAAACTCATTTTGCTTGTTTTGAACTAGTGACTCCTTTTCTAAATAATCTCGCAATAGGAATAAATATTGCTTAATCTTGCATGTAAATTTCTCTATACTTGCTTCATGCGAATTTCTATACCTTATTAGTATTTGTTGATTATCAAGTTGCACTTTCTTCATATCCATGTAAAATACGCATTTATTGATATTGCATAAGAAACAAATTTATTATTAGTATGTGAATTTCATAATTGTCGGTATTGTACAAGTTATATTTCGAGTTATTAATAATTTAGTTGAAAAAGGAAGATGGTATTTTACCAAGTGAATTAACGATCCCATAGAAGTAGTTATTTCAATTGATTAAACTCTGCAATGTCCAATTATGCATTCATTTCATAAATTGTTTCAAGAACGATGCTAGTTAAAAGTTTTCATAGTTTCTTAGTTAGAAGAAATTAAATAAAGGAAGTTGGAAAACCAAAACCAAGTAGCGTTTGGTATATACAGTGCCTCTGGGTCACGCTTACGGGTAATGCCGTCGTGTTGAACTACTGCACTTAACGCCTAATAAAGCTACATCAACGACATATGTGGCATCGTCCCTATAAATCGTCGGGGAGTAATAAGGGACACTTGGAAGTTAAAATCCAAGGGGCGGGTAATCCCCGTTGGATTGATAATTTAATAAGATAACTCTAAAACGATCTCTCACCCGCTGAGTTAAACCATAGTAAACCCCTAATAGGGTTGATTGAATGAAACGCTTTTATGAAATTGATTTAATCTTGAAGAGATATTGGCGATCGACAATTTGGTCAAGGGTGACGCTTATGATAAGTATTAAGATCTAGTTGTTTTAGGTCACAAGCAATAGGCCATCTTAAGCCTTTGCTTAAGCGCTACCATCGTGGGTAGCAACCGCAAAGAAACTATCTGGGACATTGACCCTAGAAAGGGTTGCGTACCCACTAATTAGTTTACATCAAACCATAGAATAGAAAATAGAACTACATACTTTACGCCTTGATCTCGTGCTGAAGCGGATATGTAGGCAATCTTGGGACGGAGTTGTCCCTCGTACTCAGGCATTCGTGGGTGGGGTCTAGGCTTGGTGTAGAAGGATTGAATAGAATCCTAATTTGAAAGATAATTAAAATGGAAAAAGTAATTCAATGCACACTTGGAAGGAATCCTGTATGAATTCGCTTGACTTCCCGAGGCTTTAAGCCAAATTCCAAGGCGGAATTCAAGCTTGTATTATGTTATTTAATTACTCTTAAGGACGGCGACCTCGGTGCACTTCTGTTAGAAAAGTGTAGTACTTAGTGAGTGGCTCAGGACACGAATGGTCCTGATAAGTCTAAGTCTCTGGCCAGAGCACCTCCTATCCCGATTGGATAGATGCCTACCCCGTATGGGTAGATGCCTATCCCGTATTAGATAGATGAAATCTTATGCCTACCCCGTATGGGTAGATGCATATCCTGTATTAGATAGATGAAATCTTATGTCCCGTATGGACAAATGCCTAACCTATATGGTTAGATGCTCATCCCGGATGGATGAATGCCTAATCCAAATGGATGGATGCCCAGAGTATGCGATTGAATTCAAACATAATGATTAAATTAAACACACAAAAAAAAAGAATGGTCAATTTTGTTGAGTTAATTATGGTGGGTTATTACACAAATGCATGCACACTAGCCTACTCATGCAACTATATGTGCCATGATGTTCAGATATTATTAATTTTATTGCAGCCATCACATAAGTACAAATATCCCATAAAGTCTTGAGGTTATCAATTCTCTAGTTTTGTTATAGTTTTCAGCCATCTCAGTGAATGCGTGCATGACCATATATGTTCTTAATGATATCATTCTACTTGGTTTCATTATGACTTTCAAGCTTATGGCTGATTTAGTTCCCATGATGTTGTCTTTTGTCAACATTGTGTCTTGTGTTTTTTGTCCTACTATTTATAGATTGATAAGGTCTTGTTTTAAGCGTCTTTATTCAAGTCAAGAATTACATAAATTAAATAATAACATCTACTTATATTGCATCAGCATTCTCATGAGAATACATCATTGTCACTTGCTATTTCATTTCCTTTGTTTAAGGCATAACATAATGAAAGTAAATAAAGTATTTTCCCTTTTATTGCATTATGATCATATCCACATGCATATATGCATTTTCTACTTAACATATTGATGCTATGTAAATATCTACATTTCCGATTCAAACTAATCTTAACCATGAACTCTTACATTACAACTTACTAATCACTTTTCAACATAAGTAAAGCAATTCCATTACATAGTTTTGTGTTCTCTAATCTAGGTTACAATGCTCCAAGTCATGAAATGCAATATACAAGAACGTGATTACATCATCATCCTTTCATAGGATGTCTTACAAGTTTCCATAAGAGTCTAAGTCCAATAATCAAACATGGGTACAATAGGTGTCATTATTACATAAGAAGTACAATCATGAGTTCAACTCACTTCCTTTCCAACATTCCTATCCTATTACACAATGAGAGCACCTCACAATCATGAAGTATATAATACATAAATCTGCTCCAAGAAACCATAGCCACCATGAAGGAAGATCCAATCACGCAAGAAGAGAAGCACCTACAAGAGGGAGAAACCCCAATGACAAAAAGCTCCAACCACTCGACCAACGTGGAACCTACAAGGAACCACCCCCCAAGCTAGGAGATGTCGCTAGGTCCCAACTCCCACTCTACACCTAGGTTGACGCTTAGACTAAAGGACTAACATTAAGGAGAACTTCCACACACACGCGCGCGCGCACACACACACATGGACCAATCACAATGCAAGTCAACAATCCAGGAAACTCCCAGAGGCTGACACATCATCAATCATGAATGTGAATGCAAATCAAAGGGACACATGTACGAAGGGAGTGTCATCACATGCCAAACCAAAAAAAACTAGGCTCAAGCCTAAGGGCATGCAGATCCATCTCAACCTATGAGAGACCAAGGGAGATGTCTTATCGTCTCTATGGCCTTCTCATGCTCATCCTAAAACATCCTCCCTAGGACTGAGTCATGAGGCACAATCACTTTTTATCTTTTTAATTATCTAACTACCCAACCTAATTCATTTATTTAATTATCACTTAATTACAATGCCATGTAAACTCTTGTACACCCAAGGGGACTAGATTTCATGCATCCTTACAAGGAGCCTCATGATAGCCCATCTCTCGTGACCCCTGGTCATCGCAGAGGAGCCCACTCCCTCTACATGGACCCATAAACCAACACAAGAGGCTCTAATCAAAAATAAAATCTGAAATAAATTATCATGTCGTAGCATCCCACACATAGACATATGCTCATGAGAAATTAAATGTCAACTTAACATAAGAGTGAGCCTCTTGATCAATAAAGCATAAACTAAAACATAAAACTGTTGTAGATAACAACATAACCCAGCAAGGTCTCCACACTTGTCCCAAAATCAGCAGTATGCAATATTCATCCTCATGGCATGAACCATCATGAGGGTTTTTTAAAACTTCAAGAGGGCTAAGACAAGGAGATCCCATATCTCCTATCCTTTTTACCATTTTGGCTGAAAGTATGAGCAGATTGATTCATAAGTTGAAACAAAGCAAAACTATCAAAGGTCTTCAATCTTCCTCTACCAATGTTTTTTGCACTCATCAACAGTTTGTTGATGACACTATCCTCATGGGATATTCTTCAGTCAAGGAGGCCGATGCCTTCAAAACAGCTCTCAACTCCTATGCTTTGGCAACTGGTCAGCAAGTTAATTGGGACAAATCGGCTATGTACTTCCTCAATACTCCAGTCACAAGACAACAGAAAATTGCTAACATTATTGGGTGCAAAGTGGAAATGCTCCCTTCCACCTATTTGGGCCTTCCTTTAGGGTTGGCTCCCCCAAATTCCTTCTGGAATATGCTCATTGATAAAATTAATAAGAGACTTGCTAGATGGAAAGGCTCAATGTTATCTCAAGCTGGGAAAATGCAGCTCCTTCAAGCTACTCTTCAAAATCTCCCTGTTTATGCCCTTAGCCTGTTTGGTATTCCGGCTAAATTTGTTGAAGCTATGGAAAGAATCCAGAAGAGATTTTTATGGTCAAGAGTGGAAGAAAAATAGAGAATACCTTTGATAGCCTGGGACAAAGTGTGTAGAACAAAGAACAAAGGAGGGTTGGGGATTAAAGTTATAAAAACCTTTAACAAAGCTCTTCTTGCCAAGCAGTTATGGAGAGCCTATGACACTAAGAAAGATTGGAATCAAATTTGGTTTGACAAATACATTCAGAATCAGACTATCCAAGGGATCCTTAACTCGAAAGATATCCCTGTTGGATCCTTCATCTGGAATAGTATTACCAAATCCATAAAAGTGGCAAAAGTCGGGGCTGGATGGGTCCTTGGAAAAGGTGACAGAATAAGGTTTTGGGAAGACCCCTGGATGAAGAATGAAGCCCTTTATGATCACAACAATAGTCAAATTATTGAAGAGTGTAAAAGGAGGTTTGGGCTTATGGTATGTGACTATTGGAAGGAGAATAAGTGGGTTAGACTTGATGACATCCATTCTGGATTTTCCTCTCTCCAGAAGGAGTTGCTGTCCTTTTCCCCTAACAAAAGCCATGATGATGTTTTCCTCTGGAAAAGTGATCCTAAAGGTGAATTTACGGTTGCTTCTGCCTATAAAAACACTTTCTCTCAAACCAACAATCCCATTTGGAGCAAAGTTTGGAACAACATCCTGATCCCTAAAGTCAACATGTTCTTTTGGCTTGCTTCTCATAATAGCACCCTTACTCTTGACAATTTAATCCGAAGGGGTTTCAAATTCCCTAATAGATGTGAGCTTTGTCAGAAGGAGGGGGAATCAGTTGATCACCTATTTTTTCACTGTTCCTTCACCTGGGATATTTGGTGCAAAATGTGGGAAAAATGGAAAATTAACTAGGTCATGAACAAGAGCATCAAGGATATCATCTGGCAATGGAATTTTCCAACCAAATGTCAAATCATCAAGAACCTGTGGTCTTTGACCCTCCCCATGATATGCTGGGGCATTTGGAAAGAAAGGAATAATGGGATATTTAGGGAAGTTAAGTGTAATACTCAGGTGGTCTTTGAAAAAATATGGAGGGCTATAAAGGAGAACATCAACATTCCTCACAAGAATAATCAGCAATGGGCTACTACCGATATGAATGATATGGAAAAAGACATCCTTACTGAATGGAACCTAATACATAAGGTCTATAGATCAGACAATAAGAAGAAGAGAGATAACATTAGATGGAGGTTTCCTGATTATGACTGGATAAAGGTTAATTTTGATGGGGCAGCTAAAGGGAACCCTGGAAAGGCTGGTGGAGGGGGAGTTATTAGAAATTCTCAAGGAATTTGCATTGCTGCTTTTGCTTCCCCTTTTGGAACCCAAAATAACCATGTGGCTAAAGCTCTGCCAATGCTAAAGAGCCTCCAGCTAGCTCAAGAATTCAAATTCAAAAAAATTTGGCTTGAAGGGGACTCTTTAAACATCATACAAGCCCTTAAAGGTACTAGTTCTATTTCCTGGAATATTGCCAATGTTATTAAAAATGCTAAAGATATTCTAAATAACTATGTTAGCATTATTATAACTCATACCTTTAGAGAGGGCAATAAGGTTGCAAATATCCTTGCCAATGAAGGGGTCAATTTGGAGAAGGACGTCAAATACATAAGAGAAAATCACATCAAACGGGAGATTAAGGAACAATTATACTTTGATCACCTCAATGGATCAAGCTAATATTATGATTTATTTCTAGGGAACGAGTACCAATGACAGATTTTGGGGGCGGATTAACTGTCAGATGATGAGTGTTTCTCAGCATCATAACCAAGATCATATGTGTGTGAAAGATAATAGTAATAATAGCTGGGTTTGTGTGGACATGAGTAGCAATCTCAAAACTGCGAAAGAGTCTTTACACGGGGAAACCAGAAATAACAAGTCTTCAGAGCTTTATCCGCGGATTGAGAATTGCAGCAGAGGGTATCTTTACCTGGAAAGCAGAATGGGAGGTAACCTAAACAGGAATGAGCCTTCAGGTTGTGAGAACTGGAAGAGCGAAAGAAAGGTTTGGAGAAGGCTCCACAGACATGGCTTCACTGATTATATGGAGAAGCTCCATGGTAGTAGAAACTCTGTGTCTCACGGTTTCGCTAAAAGCTGGAGCAACAACAGGGCTACCCTGTTTGGGGAAATTTGGCAAATCGATGAAAATTTGATTGCGGAGGTCACGGGACTCAAGATGGAGGGGACTAAATTCTACAGGGATAGGAAGTATGCTACTGAGGCTTTCAAAAATTTCCCGAAGATGGAGGACGAGAAGGGCAACCTGGCAAAGAAGGACAACATATCATACTACACGCCCCAACAGGTAAAACCTTTTTGGCAAAAAGTTCTTACGGCTTTAATGGAATATTTGACTATGGATGGCATATTTACAAAAATTTATAACTATCATTTCGCTATCCTGAACCACTTCCGCCATGGGGCTAAAATATCCTTGCCCTTCTATTTAGCCTCCTCTCTAAACGAGAGCCTTGTCGACCATGCCAAAAAGCCTAGCTCCTATCCTTTAGAGCACCAGGGACTCATTCTGCTTATTTATGAGCATATTAAGGATAAGGCTAGGGCAACCAAGGATGATCCTTTGATCATCAATGCTCAGATATCTGAGAAATGCATAGATTTTGATTCGAATGGGGAGCCTAGCACCCCTACCCATAAAAAAAGGAAGATTGAAACCGAGCATGAAGAAAAGGATGTGCATTGTGATGAAGAAGAGGGAAAGGATAAGGACACTGATTCTGAAATGGAGCCTAACAAGGAGGAGAATTATGGGGAAGGGGAGGAAGGGGGAAATTATGAGAATCTTCACTCCAACCCTAAGGGCTCGGAAAGTGAGAAAGAGGCTCTGAATCCTAAGGAGGGTGAAAACCCTAATGCTGAGGAGACTGAATAGAGCAAGGACTCTGCGGATACCATCCTGGACACCGCCCACAACTGCACCCTTGAATTCTTCAATTTTCAGAAGTGGGTTGTTGAAAACATCACCAGCATGCAGGGTAAGCAAAGGGAGCTGGAAGATAAGATCAATAAGCTAATTAAGATGTCTGACTCTTGGAAACAGAACGAGGAGACAGAAAACAGTGAAGCGGAGGAGGAAATGAAAATGGAGGACTGGCTGGAGAAAGATCCGATAAAAGGTGACCTGAAACATTTGGAGGACGTTATTAAAACCATGAAAGAATAGGTGGAGGAGGACAAAGACAACATCAACGCCCAGATGGCCCGTAATGAGAAAGCATTGAAAAGCCTTATGAACCACAGCCTCTAGGTCCTTAAAGTTTCCTCCCAGAATATAAATGCGCTGGTGGATCATCTGGAAAAGAAAAACCAAGAGAAGAACCTGGTAATTATAGAAGATGCTCCAACTTCCAGCCTCACCCAGCAGACCCCTAGGCGCAAAACCAGACAGACTACTGTTGAGAAGGACACGAAAATGAAAGAGTGTCAGATTGCTCAAGAAAACACCAAATTGAAGGAAGCGGCCAAGGCAATGATGCTCTTGGTGCAGAATGTAGAAGAAACCATGAAGAGTTTTTAAATTTCTTGTAATGCTGGGCTTGGGGTCAATTTCTTGCTGGCCTCTTGCTGTCCTTTTCTCTGCTACTGGTTTTTTTGTTGGTCTTTTGCAGCTGTTTTGTTTTGTTTCTTTCCTGAATATCTTTCAAATGTAATTGGGTTTCGGGTCCCTTAAAACCTATTTTTACTTAATCAAAAACATCTATACCTAGCTGAAAGCAAAATATAATCTTCGAATTAACAAAGTATTTATGGGCATGTTTGCCCTCTAAGTTTTCCTCTACATTGCCAAACCCATCGAATGTGGGTGGCAGTTTGTAGACTTACCCATCAAAATGGGCGTGCAAGAAGAATATGTTAATTGTTGGACTAAACTACACGACAAAGGGGTAGCATTTTTTAATCACCTTATATCGTGGTGTTTATATTTCATTTATCTCTATTCACAACTGGGCGAACTAAAATTTGGGGGTAGTGTTGTATTTTTGTTGCACACCACATATCGTGGTGTTTTTACTTTTATTATTATTATTATTTTGGTTCATTGTTGGGCGAACCAATGAAAGGAAAGGGGTTGTGCTGGGTTAATACTCCACATCATGGAGGTTGCAATGGCAAGCACCCACGATGGGGTATCGTGGGGGTTGTACCCACGATATGTACATCGTGGTACAACACCCACGATACCACATCACGATGTTGTGGGGGAGGGGTGTGCAAAAGAAACTATCACCCATATGTGGTGTAAGGGGCAAGAGGGGGTACTGCAACAGTAGCACAAACAACATACATACCCCCCCCCCCCCCCAACCAAATTGAACAAAAGAAATAAAAATACATAAAACAGGGAAGAGGCAAAGGCATCCATAAAGGAGTAAAATTTAAATTTCATGAACAAAAACTCCTCATCCCATGAAGGGATTCAACAATTAAATTCTCAGACATATGCTCTAAAGCTTAAACACTAGGAAGCTCAATTTCCATAATGAAGGGTTTCAGATCGTAAGGAAAAGAAAACAAACATTCAATCTTCTGGTTGTACATTCAAGATGCAAAAATAAAAGAAGAACTAACTGATCTTTCACTATCCAAGCAAACATAGTAAATAAACTTTATTGCTCCAATATCAACATTCACAAATAGCTTAATATGCAATGGAATTCACAAAAATTCCTCAACCCATGAAAACAATTGCAGACACAAGGTGATATTGAAGGCAAATCTTCAACAAGACTAAGGTTTTCAGACCCAACTTGGGGAATTTGAATGAGGAGTTGCTCTGCTAAAGAAGAACTTCTCTCAATCCTCTAGCAGCAACTAGAAATCCAGCCAAGCTCCTCCAGAAATCACAAATTGTAAAAGCCCCCAAAAAAATTTGCAGATAACTCCCCAAAAAAGAGAGTAAAAATGATGGATGATCAAAAAGAAGAAATGAAATTATGACAAATTCCTAAAAAGCCCTAACCTCCCAACAAACCAATCAAATTGCTCCATTTAAATTATGTCTTCTTTAAAACTGTATAACATATCTATATTTTATTTTTCCCCCACTAACTTTTGGATGGGGAATTTAAAATTCCAAAAATAATATGTCAATATAAATTGGGGAATTATATTGCTATTTAATCCCCTTAGCATTATTCCACACTATAAAAATGATTATAATAATTAAATAGACTCAATTAAATAAATCAAGACGGATAAAAATACATTAAATAAACATTAAATAAATAATTAGATAAACGATAAACAATAAACAACATTATCAATTAAATCAAACTATAATAATAATAATTAAATAAAATCTCAATCAACTTTAAATAATAGTTATCAAATAAATCTCAAGTGACATAAAGTAAGAATTATTGATTTAAATTCAAAAGTGAAAATAGTTAAATAATTGAAATCATCAAATATTAATAAATTACAATAAGGCTCAAATCATTAAACATTAATAATTGAAATAACACTAAAATCACAAATTAAGATTAAATAATTACTTAATCAAGAATAGATCATTAATCGCAAATTAAATAGATTAAATAACCAATCTATTGCTATAATCAATAAATCACATTAAATAAATCAAACAAATTAAATACATAAACTCACCATGCCTCATACTCACAATCAAGATGACATGACGACATGGCATACCACGCCAAGACGGACCACAACACTGGACGACCAACCTAGACCTAGAGTGAGGGTAGGGAACTAACGACACCTCCGACCACATATTCGCCACTGGGAAGAGGCATGTTCACACCTGTCAAGCTAGGGGAGCTCGCACCCGGTTGCCCAAGAAGAATGAATGCCTTAGTACCTGCAACCACCACAAAAATAAATGTGCATACATACATACATACATACATATACATATACATACACACACACACACACACACACACACACACACACACACACACACACACACACACACACACACACACACACACACACACACACACACACACACACATATATATATAGCAGACAAGTGGAGGAATTTCGCAATGACATATCCTACTCGCAAGAGTGATGTGACGTTGATTCCCCCACATAGATAATCACACACTATCCAAACAGTAACACATAACACATGCAACATCGCATCATAAGTAAATCAAGCTAGGGTTAGCATGTTCATTTCATAATAAAGCAAGATCAGTAAAATCTATTAAAGCACATGATAATCAGAATGCTAACACTATCCATCTTTGCATCAACCATGACATATAGGCATATAGAAATCAATCATCATCATGTTAAACATCTAAATCACATAATGTTGTAACTAAACATGAACATAATCACTAATATCAGGAATCATGAAATCATGTAATGTTTGTTAATGATCAACAATGATGTACATATGAAAAGCCAAAAATAACATCCATGCATCATGTATATCTAATCATGTCCATCATATTCATTGCTCAAAAATAAAGATCCGATCAAGTCTACCAAAGTGGAATGAGAATCTACTCAAAGGTGAGCACAACACCATCCTCTGTACAACCATCAGATAACATGAATCCGCATAATGCCTAGCGTTGCACTAAGCAACTAAAATACCTAGCATCCTAACCATAATCTTGAACATCCTCTCATGGCCTTGGCGAACCTATCATAGGTATCGCATCAACTGGGTTGAGGAGGGGCATTACAGTCAGGACCTAGATGATCCTGATGAGTCTAAGTCTCTGGCCAGAGCATTTCCTATTCTTTATGAATAGATGCTTACCCTGTTTTAGTATATGCCTATCCCAAATTTGATTGATGAAACTCTTGTCTTGTATGAATGGATGCATAATTCATATGGGCATATGACTATCCCAGATGGAAGGATACTTAATTCATTTGGATAGAAGTACCTAAGTATGAGATTTAACCAAAGCTAAATTAAAAACAAAAAATAGGTGGGAATTTTGGGTTAAGTGGGTCATTACAAAGATGGTTGTGCAATGAAGCCTCTGCCTTTGATTTATAGGAGCATCAATTTTCTCGCAAACTAGGAATGTGCTTAACGAAGAATGGCAGAAGAATATTTTCCAATCCTTTCACTCATCATTACATGTAGATGATTTAACTTTAGGATTCTAAGAATGTTTTACATGAAGAAAGAAAAAATCAAAGTATCACAAAAATAGCTAAGAAAGAAACAAGAACGCGTCAACACAAAGAACATGATATTTACGTGGAAACCTAGAAGGGAAAAACCAAAGTGAGAACAACCGCTTGGATCTACTACCCAAATCCAGCCTCACAAAAGATTACAATAATTACAATTCTTTGTAGGCACCAACCTACAATAATTCTACACTTGGATGGAGACATCAATCCCCTAATCCAATATTTGAGGACCAACTTGGAGTATGAGACATCAATCTCAAATACATCAAGATATGTAGAAGATATGTTAAATGCGGACCTTCAAGATTGAATCCTCAACATATTCCTGATTTGATAAACTTCATAACGCTCTCACAATGTGCACGAGATCTTCAATTGAGTCTGTACACAATATAAATTGAGTAGAGAATGTGAACAATCTTTTTGGTTATCATTTCTATTCATTCAAACTCACTACAATAATTAGAATGAATCTAATCAATAATATATATGAATTTCAGTAATAATTTCTACCTTGAGTTAGCTTGGATCATATTTAATAATATTTGCAAGTCAACTACATGCATACATTAAACCAAATGTGTAGTCTACTAGGTCCTAAATCCCACACGTTGCTCCAAGAGTGAAAAACATTATGGTTTACCCAACACACGCTCTACTAGCCCCAATAAACATCCATGCACTTCATCCAGCTAGTACACAGTGCAGTACTTCTAGCATAAAAATTTGGCATACCTAGATAGGCTATGAACAAGTCATAGTGAGCATAATGTTGACCATAAATTTCCTTCTTGATCTCCACCTCTAAAAATTAAATAGATTTGTCTTCATGTATACCCTTACTTATCTTCTAAATTATATTATAAGAACATCATTGTGATAGAATCTGGTACAAAACAAGTTGCTAGCATACATGTATTATTTCTAAGCAATAGATCTCAAAAACATACCATAAATACTTTTGGATCTTTGCCAACAATTGAAACATGATTAAGATGATGCTCGAGATGTGTTGCAAGGGATATATCTAGAATATATTGACTCTATCCATCTAGATCATGAATTCTCTAACATCACATGATAGTGATTAAAATTATTGTACCTTCCAAACACTCAAAGTCAAGGGAACATAATGATAATTCATGTACATCCACGACTGACTCCTTTACATATTTTGCATTTCATGTCAAAGGTAATTAAACTTCCAACAACTTCTTAGATATCTTGACATTAGTAATAACACTAACTACACCTTTAACATAAATGAAAACACAATGTTCAATAGATTGTATGCCTCCTCCTACACCATTTCATTCTAGTGTCACTTTGTTTGCCACTTTCACATGACCTAGTGTCGATGTGACTTTGTACAAATAGTCATTTGGTAGTCTTTTGTGTTTGTCACGCACTTATCCTAATATCACCTCCATTGTTTGGATTATCTCTTTTTTTCACACAACTCTCGTGAGAGCCATTGGAAGGTATCTACGTGTATTTTGAGGCGTATTCAAGAAACCTCACATTTCAACATTCGATACACGCTATTATTTTAATCTCATTTTCTTCTTCGCCAAAAAATAATAATTTGGAATAACTAGTTTCAAGGTCATATAACCTCTCACCTATATCACAAAGTCCAAATATGGTACTTATAAGGATAGGGGAGACTAGAATATTGATACCTCTCATAGTAATGTAGTTATTCTCAAAATTAGCGATAAAATCTTCCACAATTTCTCCCTAAAACCACTCAAATTGATCCATGAAACTCATCCAATTGACATTTGTAAACATGTTCCCTATGACATGGCAGAGAATGATTTTGGTAACAGACTTTGGTTATGATTTATTTTTTATTCCCATAGTGAAATTTATTTGTTGGTGCATAAAAATATATCTCTTGAAGCAAATTCAACGAGCTTGTAGACACTAGCAATTTATGTGGGAGAAATGAAAAACATGAATGTCATGTATAAGAGAATAAGAATATTTGTTTCGGTGATGGATAGCTCATGGGGAATTAACTATAGAGGTATTATTAATAATGTGAATTTAAAATGTGAAGTGTTACATCAAATATCATTTGAGATAATTATATTTAATTCATGTTTGTACAAGATACAATTTGAAGTCCATTATAGTTTTATCATGGTATACCCTAGTTTACCTGCACAAAAGACATGTTTGATAATCCACCATATATGGTTATGAGTTATTCACCAAGCATACACTAGAGTTTCTCCAAATATGATGTTGGAATGTACTAACATAATTTGTTAAGAATTTATCCAAAGATGACATTGGAATGTATTAATCAACACTTTTGGGGTGTTTATTGAGAATAAATTAGGTCCTTCTATCTAAAAAATACACACAAATAATAGGGTAGATATTTGAGCCAAACCTTTCAGGACTATTGCACAAAGAATTGTATTCATCGTATTATTCAATTCATTATACTCCTTGGTGTAACGATGTCATTAAAATAAATAACAAATCACTAAGGGGAATGACAAATAATATAATTAGGCCTTTGACTATGGACCCATATTTTTGGGTTGAATTAATCCATCATGTTGACTATATTGAAACCTACACTCCCCATAAGGCTACTCAAAATATCACTCTAAAGGAGGCTTGGTCTAATATCAAGCCTAATGTTTCCTTCTTTGGAGTATTTGGTTGCAAGTATTGGGAATTTATGTTGAATGTTTGATTTAAGGTAATGTATAATAGTCAAACATACTTCTTTCTTGGCTATTGTGAGGATGTGAAGGCTTATTGATTGTTTGATACAACCACTAGAGATGTCTACTTTCATAAAAATGTTTGATTTTATGACTCTTTGACATAAATATATCCTCCATCCACTTCTTATCCCTCACAACTTACTCCATCTTCGTCATCTCATGAGGATACTTTAAATGATGGTCTCATTACACTACCTCTACCACTTACACCACCTCCACCTCCTCCTACTCATGACTTTCCTAGATGAGTCTATAGAATTATTCAAGAGGCTAGACATCATATCAATTCATTTTAGACCTAGAACATCAATCATATCATTTTTGCATCTATGAAGCATTCATTATCAAGCATCTTCTAAGATTCAAGGCTGCATAATCAGTATTCAAGCATTGTGGATCAAAGTTACATCAATCTTCATGCAAGCACACGTGTGATTAGGGTTTTTCATGTTCATGTGTTTTTTGTCATGCCATTACATTCAACATTTGTGATTACATTAAAAGAGCATCACATCATCATCAACAATTATAGATCTAAGGTATATCTCCCTAACATTTATTTTAGTATTTTCAGCATTTCATTCACAGTCAATTCCAAAATTAGGGTTTTACCTAAGGCAAAACCCCATTCCCAACATCTTTCTCTTTCTTTCTGTGTGCAAGAAACAAGTACGGAGTTGTACTTGGGAAATCCAGTAGGGTCAACAATGACAAACAGGTCAGCTTCCGATGACGTAAAATTTAGAGGACCAAGGTGGATTTGTGCTACCTGGTCTCAAAAAATTAGGCTGAACTTTTGAGAATAGGTTCTAAACATCTTATTTTGCTCAGATCCAAGTTTGTGGCTCCGTGGGACATCTACAGCTTACTATTTATGCCAGATTACTTCAATAACCCCTCATTTTATCCTAATTTTACAATTACATTACAATTCAACTTAGAAAGAGGATAATCAACCCCAAACCAATTGAATCCAATCAGAATCAAAAATCTTTCCCCATTGGGAATAAACATGGATCTATTGGGTTCGACCCTCTTTCAATGTAATTTAGTTAATTGGTCTATTTAGAGGATTTATTAATAAAACCCTAATTTCTAATTTTCCAGCACATTGCAGTTACAAATAATTGTTCAAAGCAATACATGTTGAAGATACAATCTCAATGTATGTCATCAAATTTTACTATCCATCCCACAATGACATGTGAACACAAGATGTCTATTTATATGGACACCAGAAGATGAATGTGCTATTATGGAAAGCAAGAATATTCAACTACAAGATGCTGATTAAAAAATAAACTTAGAAAGAGGATAATCAACCCCAAACCAATTGAATCCAATCAGAATCACAAATCTTTCCCCATTGGGATTAAACATGGATCTATTGGGTTCGACCCTCTTTCAATGTAATTTAGTTTATTGGGCTATTTAGTGGATTTATTAATAAAACCCTGATTTCTAATTTTCCAGCACATTGCAATTACAAATAACTGTTCAAAGCAATACATGTTGAAGATACAATCTCAATGTATGTCATCAAACTTTACTATCCATCCCACAATGACATGTGCACACAAGATGTCTATTTACATGGACACCAAAAGATGAATGTGCTATTATGGAAAGCAAGAATCTTCAACTACAAGATACTAATTAAAAAATAAAGATGAAGTCTTTGCATCTAGATGAAGAGTCATAAAATTCAAAGAATCAATGTATATACATGCAAGAAGATAAGGAACATAAAGAGAATCTTCAATGCCATCACAACTATCAAGGTCTATGAAAAATCAAGTTGATATTTTATCGTTATCATATGTTAGGTTACAAAAATCATCAAGGGGCACAAGAATGCATATAATAGGATCATCTCTAGGAATGGAGAGAGATGTAGGTCTCCATATATCTCCCAAATTTTGGTCTAAAGGGTGCACAATGTACTCAATATGTAAGATAGAACACAGAATGACAAAATCAACATCACTGCTAATTAATCCAAGGTCATGATCATTCTTGATATCCCATGCTTGTTTTTTATTATGTGTACTTGATTTGGGGACAAGTCCATAGAGCTATCTAGAAACAGATGAAGCCACCCTAGATGTTCAAGTTATCATCTCACCTAGACTCATAGTTCCATTTTTCACGGTGATTGCTATTATCCCAATTTTAGCTAGTGGAATTGGGATAGCCCCCCACAATTTTTGTCCAAATTGTGGCCCATAAATTTTAAGTTCATTTTTTATCTGGAGTAATAAACTCATGCTTGGGTTATTTTTAGGAGTTAGTCTCATTTTTATTGTTTTGGTGTATTGTCGGTTTCTAAACCCAACTTCACACTTAGAAGAATAAAAATGGTGCATATCAAATCCATGAACCTGAAATGCACATTTAAGTCTAAATAAAGTCCTTGAACCCAATATGTATTCCATTAATGCACACATTTGGGGCATTTATGTTTTAAAGTTTGTTTTATAATAGGACTCTTTTTATCTCTTTGGATCCATTTTATAGGCATTTTGATTTCATTTTCTCTATGTCATTCGGATTGGGAGGTGAATTTCATTGGATTTTTCATCTTTCCATCCATTCTCAAGTCATTTTCCTAGGTATGTCACTTTCTCTTTTATTTTTATGTATTTTCTTTTATTTCAGTCTTTGTCTTGTTTTAGGGTCTCTGTGTTTAGTTCGGGCCTATGGCCTCAAACCTCCCTCTTTAACACCCTGTGAAATAATTTTTTCAAAGGTATGATTCAGGGCCACAACTCCAAATCACACATTAATGTGTGATTTAGGTCCATAGATCCAAACCATTCTTTCACAATTCTTTTACTTATTGTTGAAACATGTATTTAGGGCTTGTTAACCTTGTTGGTGTAAATTATATCACATAATTACACTTTACTTAAGTTGACTTAGGGTAATGCATTTCATAGTAGTTTGGATATGAGACACTTAGGGAAGTGTGCACATAGCGAAGTTACTTGTAAGAGAAATTTCACCTTTTGTGGTCTTATCTTGTTACATTCCACCTTCAGTGGGTGATCCACCTCTTGTGGAATAATCTATTATTTTTCCTACCTACCCTTGTTTTTCATTGAGCCACATGTCATGATTGTGTGCTCACATATCCATATGGCCTTGCCTTTATAAGTATGCTCATCTTCATTGTATGTAATTTTTGATAATCTAGTTGATGGTATTTTACATCTTGATTAGAATATAGTTTATTCTTATCAATATTTTATCTCTCTTATTGTGTTATTCATTGAGCTCTTGATCTTGGCTATTTTTGACAAATCCTTACATGGTATCAGAGCCATTGGGGCTTCGTTAAGCAATCCAATTGGAGATATTTTGGAGCATATCATTTTTGGATCTAGGGAGTTGTGCATTGTGGGGGAATCCTATGGTGGTTTCAACCTCACCATTGAGTTTGGGAGGCCATTTCCATGAATTTTGAGTATAAATTTGCCTATATTTGGTGAAAATCAATTTCGGGACTTTGGAGGAAAAATTTCCCTATTTGGTTGTATGGTATGATTTATTTAAAAAATAATAATAAGAATAACAAAAAAAATGCGAATTTTTTTTTTCAAATTATGAGGGGTTTAACCTCTCAACATCGTACTCCTGCATTTACATTTCTATAAGGATTGTACTAGTCAAAAGGCCTCACCACCGACCGCCCATATTCAGGTTTCGACAACCAACATTTTTTCTTGTCGACGTTTGTGTCGCTCCATGCCCTGCCACTAGCTGCATCACCAGTGCCCTTGCATCCTTCGTTCCGGTGATTGGTCCCTCCACTAGTGCCCCTATTTTTCACTCCGACCACTTCAACTCGTCGTCAGTCTCTTCCTCTCGCCACCAGCCCATGGGCCCCCTACAACCAATCACCACATGTTGTAGTTCTCAACCATGTGGTGCTCTTAGGCTAGTCCATGTGACCCTACTCTCGCTTGATCACTGCCACCATGCAGTTGCATGGAGACACCCAGATCGCACATAGTCACTCTACCTCTTAGCGTCACATGTCACCACATGATTCATCTGACCATGCACAATCATCGCCATGCAAGATAAGCGTGGTAGTTTTTATTTGTCAATGCTACACTCAGTCAACACCAATCAACTTGCCACACAGTCGTACGATCTACCACATCACCTACCAACTCAACATTTTGTACTCCATGTGTCATCTATGGGTTCATCTATATTGTGCCACGTGTCATTTACATACCGTACGGACAAATTCACGCAGGTAGGAGATTTTTTGGCCATGAAGACCACATGAGCGTCAAATTTAAGCCCTTAAAATACTGACATCGGCACTACATCAAACCATTTTTGAAAATTTTTACCCCTTCTCATTGATTTTTTTGGTTTTGGAGGTGAACTTTGAAAACTCATATCTCAGTCATTTTAGGCCTTTTTTAGTGCAATTTGTTTTTTATTTGGGCTAATTTTTCATGATCTTCACAATCGTGTGGTTGTTTTCTAATTTTGGTGGACAAATTTTTCAAATTTTTCAGTTTTTCACAACTATACCCATCCAATCCTTGTTTTGCCAACTTCTCGGACTTCGTTCAGGCTCATTGATGGGATGGGGTTTGGGATAGACTAGCCTAGTCTATGCTCTTGGATCCTTCCCTTGGATCACCTGGTGTTCTCTTCACACCCTAGGGTCTCTAGGACTTCCCTTGCTTGAGGAATCCCCTGACCTTTCCCAATCCACCCACCAATGAGTTGCAATGCTGCTCCTAAGGTCTCACCTACTCATGAGATTCAAAACCCCTTACTTTGGCTAATAAGGGCTTGGCTTGCTCCACACCTTCCTAGGTCTTAGAAAGGTTAGGTTAAGTCAAATTCATGGTTTCTCCACCCATTCATGTGCCCCAAAGAGGTTTCAAGCTTTCAACCCCTTACCGATTTCACTATTTTGTGTTTTGCCTACAAAATAGGGCTACAAGGATTAGGACCAATTAGGCCTCCTACTCGGTCCTTTAGGGCTCCCTCTCACAAATGATGCACAAAATACCCAAACTCCCAAAATGGACTACCATTCATTTGGAAAGGGCTCAAGGATTTCTCTAGTTTTGGGCCTCCATGTGGCCGTACAGTGCCTTGGGCGAATTTTGGGGTTTTTAAGGTTTTTTTTTTGTGAGGGTTTTTATGGTATGCCTGGGTCACAGTGTATGTTTGTGTTTTAGCCACCTTGTTTGGATTGGTGGAGGCTCCTCCTTCACACTAGTGGTGCTTCACACACTCCTCTACACCTCCTCCAAAGGGTGCACTCTCCTCTAACCAACCTTGCTCTCCAAGACCTCTGCAAATTGACCTTTCCTAGCCGGGCACTATCAAGTCTCGCCTAGGAGTGGGTCTTTATATGGCCTCCTTGCATTTTCATGGGCCCTACTTGCATTGAAATATGGTACAAGGTCTGCACTCTCATTCCCCATGGTTTCATGGCGGTTCCACAATGGGGAATGGAGTTATGATTCCATTTGCACAAACCAGTCCAAAATTGGACAATGGGAAGGCAATTTACAAACTATTTACAAACACACACAACCTGCAAATAAAAACCTAATCTAATTACTCACAATGAAAATATTTACACCATAGTAGACACTCCACACAATTTTACATGAAAATCAATCCATTAACTTGCTCGGTTGCTTCATTCAAACTGACCGATAACCAACAAAACAGTCACAGTCAAGCTTTTCTTACTTGGGCCGTACAATGTCTGACATCCAACCCATTCATTTAGGGTTTGCAATTACTTATACTACCCTGTCCTTGATCTATGTGCCCATACTAGGGTTGTCCACGCTAACCTAAAGATTTTGACTTCATGGTGGAAAAGTTGCTTGACAACTTTTAAAAGTTGTCATGCAACTTTTGAGCAACTTTCCCAATGTTGCTTTTCTTGACTCCTAGACCCATATTGGGCCAACCTAAGGACACCACCATGCTATGAAGGACCCCTAAACACCACAAAGACACACATACCCTCTATTTTCAATAAAATCTCAATCTTGACTTATGACCCTTAAGACCTCAACTAAGACCCTAACTAGGACCTATGAGCACATGGCTCTTTATTTTATATACAAAGGCTTCAAAAGAAGCATAAAACCAACAAAACAAAGAAGAAGGAAGAGCTTGGAAGGGTGCTCCTGCACCATACTCCCCCTCTACACACAACTAAGAAATAGAATAAGAGATGAGAGTCAGGTCTATGCCAAGTGTCTTGAACCTGCTCTCTTCAACCCAGGTAGCTTCAAACTCAGGCTGACCTGCCCACTTCACCAAGCATTCCATGTAGACCTAGTGTCTAGTGGACTTCTTTACTCTGGATTCCAAGATCTCCTCTGCTATAGGCTTCTTCACCTGTGGTAAGACATTAACATCTAGGTCCTGCAACACCTTGGTTTGGTTCTCCTTTTGCCCTACTATTTCACCCTTGTACATGATCAGGTCAGCTACATTAAAGACTGGTGATATAGCCAAATCTGAAGGCAGGTCAACCTTGTAAGCATTCTCCCCATACTTTGATAGAATTCTACAAGGTCCTACCCTCTTCATTTGTAGTTTGGTAGGCTTACCACTTTTCATCCTAGCTTTGCTCAAATGGACCATCACAAAGTCACCCACCTTGAACTGAACTTCTCTCCTTTTCTCATCCATTTTGGCCTTCAGTTTTTGAGTGGATTCAAGGATGGCCTTCTTAACCTGCTCTTGGATTTCCTTGACGGTTTGAGTGAAGTCCTCTGCTTGCCCACTCTTCATCACCATGGAATCAAGTTCCCTGAGTTCACACACTCCTCTTAGATGTCTGCCATAGACAACCTCAAAGGGACTTCTTCCAGTGGTCCTATTCACACTATCATTATATGCATACTCTACTTGAGGAATGACTAGGTCCCATGTCTATCCATGCTCCTTAGTTAGATACCTTAACAAATTGCCTAACACCCTAATGATGACTTCAGTTTGACCATCTGTTTGTGGATGGTAAGCTGAGCTAAATGACAAGTTAGTTCCTAGTCTCCTCCATAATGTTTGCCAAAAATGGCCCATGAACTTGTTGTCCCTGTCTGAAACAATGCTTAAAGGGAGTCCATGAATCCTAACAATCTCTTTAAAGAAGAGATGTGCAACATAGCTAGCATCATGTGTAGTTTTACATGGAATGAAATGGCTCATCTTGGAAAATCTATCTACTACCACATAGATGCTATCCATACCTATTTTTGTCTTGGGAAGTCCTACTACAAAGTCCATGCTTATGCATTCCCAAGGCCTATTTGGGACCGGAAATGGTTGATAGAGACCAACATTGCTTGATCCTCCTTTTGCTCTTTGACACACACCACATTGTTCCACATATCTCTTCACATCTCTTGGCAACTTAGACCAATAGTAGTACCTCTGCACTAAATCTAAGGTTTTTTTGACTCCAAAGTGTCCACTTAAACTACCATTGTGTTTCTCTTGGATGAGGTTTTCCCTCATGGATCCTCTTGGCACACACAACTGGTTACCTTTGAACAAGAGACCATTTTGGAGAGTGTAATTTGCATACTCACCATGGAAATGGTTCTCAAACTCCTTGCAAACCTTATAAGCTGATGAGAAGTCTTCATCTCTTTCATAGAGGTCCTTGAAAGCTTCTATTCCTATGCTCTACAACTGTAACTCTTGAGCTGTCAACAACTGCCTGCTTAAAGCATCTGCCACCTTATTGAGTTTCCCCTTCTTATGCTTGATGGTGAAGGTGAAGGATTGGAGGTATTCCATCCATTTTAGATGTCTATTGCTAAGCTTCTCTTGAGTGTTAATGTAACTCAATGCCTGGTTGTCTGTGAACACTACAAATTCCTTTGGGAGTAGGTAATGCCTCCATTTCTTTAGAGACTGCACTAATGCATACAACTCTAAGTCATAGGCTGAGTACTTCTTCTTTGCTTCATTAAGCTTCTCACTGAAGAATGCCACAGGTCTTCCCTCTTTACTCAATACACCCCCTACTACAATTCCACTTGCATCACACTCCAATGTGAATAGCTTATCAAAAGTAGGTAGGAGAAGGATAGGTTTTGTGGTTACTTCTTGCTTCAACAATTAAAATGCTTTGTCAGCCTGCTCAGTCCATTTAAACTTAGTTTTAAGGCCTCCTTTAATGGTGTTAAGGACTAGTGCACATATGCCACTGAAGTTTCTCACAAACTTCCTATAGAATTGAGCTAAACCATGGAAACTCCTAACTTTAGTCCCTGTTTTAGGTGCAGGACAATTCAAGATTGCCTCCATTTTGCTTGGATCCATCTTCAAGGTTCCCTTAGACACCACAAATCCTAAGTAGGCCAACTCTTGCTTCAAGAAATCACACTTCTCTAGGTTGATGGATAACTTCTCCTCATGCAACCTTTCTAAGACTAACCTCAAATGCTCAAGGTGCTCCTCTTTGGTTCTGCTATAGATGAGAATGTCATCTAGGTACACCACCACAAATCTGCCTATGAAGTCTTTCAACACCTCATTCATCAACCTCATGAAGGTGCTTGGAGCATTGGTGAGTCCAAATGGCATCACAAGCCATTCATACAACCCTTTTGTGGTCTTGAAAGCAGTCTTCCACTCATCACCCTCCTTGATTCTAATATGGTGATAACCACTTTTAAGGTCTACCTTGGTAAAATACATAGCACCTCCTAAACAGTCCATCAAATCCTCTATTCTAGGAATAGGAAACCTATACCTTATGGTGATCCTATTGATTGCCCTTGAGTCAGTGCAAAGTCTCCACTTGCCTCCTATCTTTTATGCTAGCACTACTAGGACTGCACATGGGCTGATGCTCTTCTTAATCAGTCCTTGTTCCAATAACTCTTGCACTTGCCTTGCTACCTCCTTGTTTTGGTCAGGTGTGAGTTTATATGCAGCTTTGTTAGGTAGGGATGCATCGAGAACAAAGTCTATTTGATGACTTATAGACCTTCTCGATGGGAGTGTTGCAGGTGCTCCATCACTCACTATGTCCTTATACTCTTGCAACATTTGCTTCACTTCCTTGGGTATCTTTGCCTGCAACTTGTCTTCTTCCTCCTTTGGCTTCACAAAGATGGCACACTTCACTATCTCCTCCTCATGTAGCAAGTTTAAGAACTCTTTACCGGTAGCCAATAAGACACTAGGTGTTCTTGAGGTTCCCTCTTCATTCTCTGTCAAGGACTGAATCTTGAAGGTCTTGTTGTCCTTCTTAAAGGAAATGGAGTTCTCCTCTCCATCATAGATCACCTTCCTATCAAATTTCTAGGGTCTACCTAGCAATAGGTGACAAGCATCCATGGGTAACACATCACAAAGGATATTATCCTTGTATCCTCCAATGGAAAACTCTACCCAAGTCTGTTCATTGACCAACACATTCTGCTCATGATTCAACCATGTCACCTTATATGGATTAGTGTGGGGTATCCTTGTGAGTTTCAACTTCCTGACTGCCTCCTCTGATATTATATTATCAGTTGACTCTGAATCAACTATCACCTTGCAAACTTTACCAAGAATCTTGCATCTCACCCTAAACAATGCTCTCCTATGCTTAGGTTCATTCTTCTCTGGCTGTCTTATCAAGACCCTATTGAACATCAAATTTTATCTGATCTCTGATTCAATATGGTCCACCTTAGGTGTCTTGCTACTTGAAGAGTCTTTATGTGCATAAGCAACCCTCTTTCCACTGTTTGATGATGTAGGCTTGTCAGGGCATCTATATGTCGGGTGTCCCAATTGTCCACAGTTGTAACATTTCATGGTTGCAAAGTAGGAGTTACCTCTCCCAGTACCTCTACGCCTACTTGGACCACCTTGTGCCCCTCTTCCTCTAGGATGGCCCCCTCTGAGATTGGTTTCACTGCCATGCTCAATCAACTTGGCTTCTCCTTGGTTCCTTTGCTCATTTGCCTTGCCTTGGTAACCACCTCGGTGATTCACTTGATCTCTACCTCTGCCTCTACCCCTGTTATTGGAGTCTCCTTTCCTTTTGTTCCTCTCTTCTACCTTGATAGCAAGCTGATGACATTTTTGAACAGTAGTAGGAGTCCATAGGCTTATCTCCTCTTGAATGTTCCACTTTAGGCCGCTTAGATACCTAGCCACCTTAATAGATTCATCTTCTTGGACTTTGGATCTATGACAAAGTTTTTGAAATTCTTCGGTGTAGGAGGTCACATCAAGGTCTTTTTGCTTCAAACCCTATCTCTTCTTATGAAGTTGGACTTCATAATCCTCTGGTAAGTAGTTCTCCTTGATCTTACTCACCATGGCCTTCCAATTGGCAATAGGTAGCTTCCCCATGCTAACTCTTTCTTCTTACAGGTACTTCCACCATGTTAAAGTTGCTCCCCTTAATCTTGATTTGGCAACTTTAACCTTTTGAGCCTCTGTCACTCCCTCACACTCAAAGTGGTTTTCCATGCCCTCAATCCATTCCATGACAGTGTCTATGTCCATCCTTCCACTGAAATGTGGCAATCCTTCAAAAGCTTTGGTGTTCAAAGCCTTAATAGCCTTTACAAAAGGTTCTTCATTGAACAAGGGATCTGGTTTAGGTATAATGTCATCTATGTCAATGGTTTTCTTGCCTTTATCTTTGGTGTCTTCACCCCAAGGTCCTTGTGTCCTCTAATCCACCACTTCCTGCAGCTTATCCCTTATCTCACTCATAGCTTCTTCAAGGAGTCTATTCTTCTCCTTCTGCTCTTCTACCTCTCTAGCTAGCTCTACATTGGTGACCATTGTTCTTTCCCCTACTGATTCACTAGAATACAGAGACATACATGGTCCTCCAAGTCTTTAACTTGCTCTAATACCAATCTGATGGGATGGGGTTTGGAATAGACTAGCCTAGTCTATGCTCTTGGATCCTTCCCTTGGATCACCTGGTGTTCTCTTCACACCCTAGGGTCTCTAGGACTTCCCTTTCTTGAGGAATCCCCTGACCTTGCCCAATCCACCCACCAATGAGTTGCAATGCTACTCCTAAGGTCTCACCTTCTCATGAGACTCAAAACCCCTTACTTTGGCTAATAAGGGCTTGGCTTGCTCCACACCTTCCTAGGTCTTAGCAAGGTTAGGTCAGGTCAAATTCATGGTTTCTCCACCCATTCATGTGCCCCAAAGAGGTTTCAAGCTTTCAACCCCTTACCGATTTCACTATTTTGTGTTTTGCCTACAAAATAGGGCTACAAGGATTAGGACCAACTAGGCCTCCTACCCGGTCCTTTAGGGCTCCCTCTCACAAATGATGCACAAACTACCCAAAATCCCAAAATGGACTACCATTCATTTGGAAAGGGCTCAAGGATTTCTCTAGTTTTGGGCCTCCATGTGGTCGTATAGTGCCTTGGGCGCATTTTGGGGTTTTTAAGGTTTTTTTTTTTAGGGTTTTTATGGTCTGCATGGGTCACAGTGTTTGTTTGAGTTTTAGCCACCTTGTTTGGATTGGTGGAGGCTCCTCCTTCACACTATTTCTACTTCACACACTCCTCTACACCTCCTCCAAAGGGTTCACTCTCCTCTGACCAACCTTGCTCTCCAAGACCTCTGCAACTTGACCTTTCCTAGCCGGGCACTGTCTAGTCTCGCCTAGGAGTGGGTCTTTATATGGCCTCCTTGCATTTTCATGGGCCCTGCTTGCATTGAAATATGGTACAAGGTCTGCACTCTCATTCCCCATGGTTTCATGGTGGTTCCACAATGGGGAATGGAGTTATGATTCCATTTGCACAAACCAGTCCAAAACTGGACAATGGGAAGGCAATTTACAAACTATTTACAAACACACACAACCTGCAAATAAAAACCTAATCTAATTACTCACAATGAAAATATTTACACCATAGTAGACACTCCACACAATTTTACATGAAAATCAATCCATTAACTTGCTCGGTTGCTTCATTCAAACTGACCGATAACCAACAAAACAGTCACAGTCAAGCTTTTCTTACTTGGGTCGTACAATGTCTAACATCCAACCCATTCATTTAGGGTTTGCAATTACTTATACTACCCTCTCCTTGATCTATGTGCCCATACTAGGGTTGTCCACACTAACCTAAAGATTTTGACTTCATGGTGGAAAAGTTGCTTGACAACTTTTAAAAGTTGTCATGCAACTTTTAAAAGTTGTCATGCAACTTTTGAGCAACTTTCCCAATGTTGCTTTTCTTGACTCCTAGACCCATATTGGGCCAACCTAAGGACACCACCATGCTATGAAGGACCCCTAAACACCACAAAGACACACATACCCTCTATTTTCAAGAAAATCTCAATCTTGACTTATGACCCTTAAGACCTCAACTAGGACCCTAACTAGGACCTATGAGCACATGGCTCTTTATTTTATATACAAGGGCTTCAAAAGAAGCATAACACCAACAAAACAAAGAAGGAGGAAGAGCTTGGAAGGGTGCTCCTGCACCACTCATACGAGTTCCTTTTTAGGTGCCATTTTTTTTTAAGTGCATAATTTTTCATCTACTTTCACCAAGTGCTATCAAATTTTCACCATTTTGATTAGAAATTGTACTTTCATTATTTTGTAATTTTTGGCCTATTTGGTACTTGTAATTTGCTTAGATCTTGGTTTTTATCTCTTGCAATAGTGGTTTGAGTCTTGAATCGCCTATTTGAGGCAGTTTTGATTTGAAATTAGAAGTCTACTTTTCCCTTGTTTTCAAGTGGCCCATTGTACACTCACTAAGTGGCAAATCATCATTTTTTTTTCATTTTTTTTTTTTGGGGGGGGGAAGGGGGGGTTCTTTGTTTAAGTGAAATAAAGGGGGGTCTCTTGTGTGATTGTGCTTCTCTCTATGTTGTGCTCTTTCATTTTGTTGATATGGATTCTCCTAAATTTCTACTTTTAACTCCACATAATTATGCATCGAGGAAATTTAAGGCATGGAGTAAGCTAATGAAAAAATGACTTATTCGTTAATTAAATGGAACAATGACAACACCAACCGATCCTAATGCTCAAGTTTAATGGCTCATTAAAAATTCTATGGCACTTGGAACTTTGAGAAATTATGTATCCAATGACCTCATTTTTCACATTGAGAAATGTACTACAATCAAGGATGCTTGGGATATCTCTGAGAAATTGTATGGTCAAGTTGATGAGATTAGGGGCTACAAGCTTGACAATGAACTCAGATTGTTGGATCTCGAAACAATCCAAGATTATGTCCTAAAATAAAATGATCTAAGAGCAGAGCTTAAGGATTGTGGCATTAGCAAGAAAGATGCTTAATTAGTTTACAATTTGTTGGACAAGCTTCCATCAAATTATGCAACCTTTGTTTCTAGCTTCCACACCCATCAGTTGACTCAAGGTGCCTCATACACTCCACCGTCATTTGATGCGTTCACGAAGATGTCGATACATGAGAAATCAAAGTTGATCAGGATGGGGATTCTCAAGTCTTCAAATTCACAAGCTTTGGTGGCTAATAAAGAGAATCAGAGCAATCAAGGGAAAGACAAGAACCAAAATCGGTCTAAGCTAAAGCTACAACAAGATAGAGCACAATCATCCTCTCCACAAAACGACGATTCTTCATCCTCACCTAAGGGGAAACCATATAAGGAGAATCTTTTTTGTGCATATTGCAAGAAGTTAGGACATAATGAACACCAATTTTAGAAGAAGGATATTGATGAATTGAAACATCTTCTTGAGAAGAATAGGATTAGTTTGCCTTCTAGAATGTCTACTTCGGCTTCTTCTTCCAAAGAAAATGAATTTGATAAAGGAAAGGATCACACTTTTGGGACAAATAAAGGACAAGCTCTTTATGCTACTACAAGTCATGATTCAGGGAGATGACTTCTAGATTCAAGAGCTTCTCATCATATGGCATCTTCATAGTCTATGTTCTCTTCATATGAGCCTTGTAGCATGCCACCGATTTTGATAAGTGATCATACATACATAAATGTTATTAGGAAATGATTTGATGCTATTGGGGATAACTCCTTCAATATGGTGCAGGAGCACTTGAGCAATTTTGTTGTGTAGATTCCAAGAGTTTGGAATCAAGTAATTTTGGTTTGTAATAAGGTCAATGGGTTTTTGAATAAGTGCTCAGATGTTGTAAGGACCTTAGGAGTTACTGTTTGGCCAATGTTGGCCTATGGGCTCTTAAGGGTGCCAGGTAGAGTACTTGGTAGAATAAGTCAATTTTGAGTTAGAATAGGTTGCTTTAATATAGTTTAGGAGGTTTTTAAGGTCATTTGAACCTTTATAAGTGACCTAGGTTTTATTTGGGCAAAAGTTGCTCAACTATGTAAAAGTTGTAAAAAGTTGCAAAAGTTGCTCATAGCAACTTTGCAACATTTGCATTTTCCAAACACCGACGGCTAGTTGGTTGTCTTTTTCAGTTAAAAGACATTTTTAACCAAACCAAGGCTGATATAAGTCTTGGAAGAACCGATGAGGAGGGGGTTGAATATTTGAATGAAGAAAAGCAAGTTTAGCCTTTGAAAAATTGTGTTTTCAGCGAGTTGAGTTGAGTTTCATTGACATTGTACGGTCTGTACGGACTTCTAAGCCTAGACCAAGGCATGAAGTGTTAGAGAAGAGAAATCCCTTTAATTTTCATGGTGAATTGAGGTTTTGAGGTGTTATAGTTTGTAAGTTTTGTCATTTTTGTTGCAAGCGAGTCCTAAAGACCTTAAAACAAGTGTTTTGAAGACTCTATGACTCATACCTAGCATTCCATAGTGGAACTCCGTACTAAAACCTCGTGGAATGCTAGGAGGACTTGTAAAGTATGCTTTCAATTTATTTTTAAGACAAGGGAGGCTAAACTCCATATTTTCCACCATACCCTAGGCTTGGCACGTTGAGTTGGCAAGCAATGGGGATCATGTACAACAGGCCCTAGATGGGTAAATCTGTTGGATGGATTTGATTCCAAGTTGGCTTGGACATCCTCATGGGTGTACAGACCTAAGACAAACATCAAAATCCTTGGCCATTTGTACTGGTGAAGGCATTTGAGAAAAACCCTATTTTGTAGGCTTAAAAGGAAGGAATTAGGCCTAAAAAGGGTTAGGATGGTTAGCGACCAAACCCATGTCCAATTTTGTCATATTGTATGAAGCTTCCAAAAGGGTATCTGAAAAGATAAAGAGTTCATACCGGTGTCTAGGAATTTTGACAGATAACTGCAAAATACCTCACCGATAGGGCTAATTGAACTAGGTCTCCTAGTAGGCCTAAAAGAGAAAAACAACCCAAAAGCTTGATACCGGTAAAAACCAAAGTCCATAAATGAAGGGGTAGGGTTGGACAACTAAGGAAAATCATATCTAAGTGTGTTGGTCATGTGTAATGAAGATCCTGTGGTAGAGAGGGTTGGCTCTTGGTAAAAGTGTTGAGTAGGAAGGTCTCTAATAAGGAGTGTTGGACACTCACTAAACAAGAGGAGGTCAAATTAGTCTAAGTACCTTAGGAAGGTCAATAAGGGTGGGACCTAAAACCTTTGGAAGGTTGGAAAGAGTGGAACCATTGGATGGTTCAAGAGACAACCTAATGAGACATCAAGAATAAGCAACCCTAGTAGGAGTGAGCATCCTCTCTACATCACAATGATGTGTTAACAATATTTTTGAATCATCTATCTGATCACTCATGGGGTAACAAGGAAGATGATGGAGCTCACACCTGACTCAATTACCATTAGAGACTTGGACATTATAGCTATCATTGCAACTGGGGTAATGGATCATGCATCTTGGTTGTAC
Organism: Cryptomeria japonica; assembly: GCF_030272615.1. Taxonomy (NCBI): domain Eukaryota; kingdom Viridiplantae; phylum Streptophyta; class Pinopsida; order Cupressales; family Cupressaceae; genus Cryptomeria; species Cryptomeria japonica. The sequence goes on from NC_081413.1 coordinate 615,200,924, forward strand.
TCCTTTGTAGATTTTGGTCCTATTGATGAGGTTGATTCTTCACATGAAAATCACACTTATTGTGTGGATTCTAATATTGAGGAGAACTTGGTTACTTAAACTTGGGTGTTTTCACATGTGATCCAGTTCTTGAGAGTAGCATTTTATCTCCTCTTGTTGATATCACACCTACAATTGCATCTAATAATGCAGATGTTGCTATGGTTTTGCCTTCATGTGATTCAGTGCAACAAGATATACCTTCTCTTCCAGATTCAGTTCCTTGGGATGACTACTTGATAGCCATTGCAGGTTCGTTCGTGGAATCCTACATTGCAAATTTGGGAGACATCATTGATGATATTCATCTTCTCTTTGATGGAGATGATCCTTCTTTAGTTGTTGTGAGGGAACACCTTTGACCCTCTTGTTCATTCTCTACATGATCATTCTTTCAAGTTTGACATGATTATGGATACCTTTGTACAACACTTGGAGGAGGTCTCTTTATCTTTAGAGGATGTATGTGAGTCTTTGGATCATGCTCTACATTCATCTTCACTAGATCTTGGATTGTCCTTTTTAGCAGTGTGGACTAGTAGACTTGATTTGGAGGGGGCAAATTTCAACATTGACACAGGGAAACTTGTGCAGATTTTAGAGACTCCATACATCTTGAGTTTTTTCCCTACATCTTCCCTTCATGATTGGGGAGACTTCATGGACACACCTTTGTTTTTTTTCTTCCTAAGGGGAGGAACAATGTTCGACAATCATGGAGAATCTTCTTCATTCAATTTCAAGCTTCTACCACTGGCGAAAATTCTACATTGAGGGGGGGATACTTAGTCTCTCTTCTTCTATCTCAGGGGGGGGGGACCTTTTCCTCGCATGGAGATTTGTCTTTCTTATACTTCTTCATTGAGATTTCTTTTGTATTTACATCTCTCTCTCTTTTTTCTTTTTTTTTTGGGGGGGGGGGGGGGGGGGGGCGGGGGTGTTTTTTCCCTCGTGATTTTCTTCCTTTCTTTGTTTGTGAGAGATTTCATTGCATTGATTGTGTTTGCATTTGAACATGGGTACCTAACATGGCCTTGTAGCTAGGACCCATCTTGCAATGTTAGCTTGAGTCTACATTACCCTAAGTCACACTTAAGGGGGGGTGTTGGTGTAAATTATGTCTCATAATTACACTTTACTTAAGTTAACTTAGGGTAATGCATTTCATAGTAGTTTGGATACGAGACACTTAGGAAATTTCCTTGTAGGAGAAATTCCACCTTTTGTTAAACAGACTCATCTTCATTGTATGTAATTTTTGATAATCCAGTTGATGATACTTTGCATCTTGATTAAAATGCAATTATTTCTTATCAATATTTTGTCTCTCTTATTCTGCTATTAATTGATCTCTTGATCTTGGCTATTTTTGAAAAATTCTTATAGCTTTGAACTACACGACATCACCAAATGTCATTTGGTGTAGTTCATGTCAGCAAGCTCTACCTACACCATATTCCATTGCACCACTATGCAATGGTATGCTTCAGGACAACAAACCCAAACTACATGACTAACAAATTTCACATGGTGTGGTTCGAGTTCATTGACCCAACCTATACCATGATCTTACCTTCAAACCATTGGTGGGGTTCAGGTCCACAGACCCAAACTACACCTTAGAATTGTGTTCTCGTGTGTAGTTCGGATCTATGGACCCGAACTACATGAGCCAAGTTTTCATCAAGTTTAAAACTAAATGGTGTGGTTCGGGTCCACATGCCCGAACTACACCCAATCATGTGTTTTTCCACATGTAGTTTGGGCTTATGGACTTGAACCACATGAATTTTGTTTTACATTGATTTACACTTAATAATATGTTTGTCCTAGTTTGTCCAAGGTTCAAATAGGGTTTGAGAACCTAATTTATAACCGATATTTAGAAGAAGAAAAAATTAGGTATAAAGAATATATCATTGTTCAAGATCTTTGAGTATTGAAGATATTTTTCTCATGATGATGGTTCATCTAATCTAGGAGGATCTCTTTGAACTCTGCTATAGTTCAAGCTATTTACAGATGTTAGTGTAGACACCTAAAATTGTCTTGTCTAATTAAATATATATATTTATTTATTTAATTATTTGATCCTAATTATTCTATTAATTAAATAAATCTTTATTAATTTAATTAATTCACTTTAGCCCTTTCTAGCCTTTTCTCATTTAAATAAATATTTTTATTTATTTAAATTGTCCTTTTCCTAAATTAAATAAATACTTTTATTTATTTAATTGATCCCACTTCCTCTATTAAATAAATAAATATTTATTTATTTAATTAATTAATTAGCCTTTTCTACCCATGACACATGTCATTCATCTCTTAATTCTTTTTTCACCTACCCCTTTTATCATTTAATTATTTCTTCTACCTACCCTTTAATCCTAGCTGACCATTTATCTCTACACCTCTTAATCTTATCCCTCCACTTCTTACAATGTTCTCTATATAAGAGGATGCCCTCTTCCTTTTCAGCCCTAATCACCTAAGGATATTATCAATCTTATGTAATAAAGCCTTTTTGCGATCAAGCTATCAGCCACATTTTTGTTCTTTATTGAGCTCTTGTGCACACATAAAATCTGAGAGCAAATATATCAAACAAGATCAATGGAGATAGGAAGAAATGGAGATTGAAACCCTACTTGACATGTGAATGGTATATATTGTTTTTGTTATTGTTGATTTGCATGATCCTAGGTATCTTCATTTGTGTATGGTGGATGCTTTTCATTGTTAGGCTAGGTTTTTGTGGTTGGATCTTTGTTAGTCTTTCAATATTATTGTTTTCATCACCCATTTTGACCATATATAGTTAGAGCCATCTCCAAGAAATAAGATAGTTAAGTTAAGGAAGCAAGACCCCCATCCAGTCTTTCCACCATCTGTGGTGGCATCAAATATTACAAACATTAGGGATACTGGAATAGACCACATGGACATTGACGAGTTTCTAAGACGAGTTGAAAATCCTCCACACTACTGTTTAATGGAACATACCATCAATAGTAGTATTCATTTGGTTGTAGCATTTCCTATGTCCGTTCAGAATCCAAAGTTTATGCTTCCTATGAGATTTTGCCAAGATCAAGGGCACAATGAAAAACATTAAAAAAAAGACAATAAAATGACAAGAACAAACTTTATTCTCATCAATAAGCAAATGATCAACTGGATTAACCAATACAATGAATATAGGCTTGCTTATATAGACAAGGCCATATGGATGTATGAGCACACAATCATGACATGTGGCTCAATGAGAAACAAGGGTAGGTAAGAAATACTAGGGGTAGGTAGGAGAAACTATATAATATTCCACAAGAGGTGGAGGACCCACCGAATGTGGAGTGTAACAGCAAAACAAGACCACAAAAGGTGGAATTTCTCCTACAAGCTCTATCCCTGTGTGCACACTTCCCTAAGTGTCTCAAATCCAAACTACGAAGAGATGCATTATCCTAAGTTAACTTAAGTAAAGTGTAATAATATCCATAATGAATATTTATTTACACCAACACTTCCAGTGGCTAATCATTTGATCGTGGAAGTTGAAGTGTGAATGATGCAGATGGTAAGAAGGTGATCATGTTGAATGAATATTTATTTGATACTTTGTTCAAGTGTCCAAGTATAGAACAATATGCAGACATAGATATAAAATTTGTCGAGGCCTGTTATGAAAAACATTCAAATAAGTGCAGGAGAAACATTAATGATAATTGGTTGAAGACTCCCAGGCCTACAATCGCTAGATGGCCCAAAACCTTCCCTCGAAGTGATTTCAAGCAAGAATTGAATCATTTGATCACTCTTCCCAACAAGATTAAAGGGCTTCCTACTTCCAATACGTATTATGAGTGGATGTATCAGTATATTTGTATCATCAGACAAAACAACAAGAAGATATTATGGGGAAAGCATATTAGTGATTCCTTAGGTGAACAACTCGCTAAGGTACCTACCACTTTGAAATTTTACATGACTTCCTATTTAGTGTATGCTACTACCGCTATGAGGAAGTTCGTAGGTTTATCTATAGATGGAGATAGAAGGCATGTTCCAATTTGGAAACATTATTTCTAGTTAACTCTTAAGGAAAGTTTACATAATTTTAGTAGTGTTAGTGATACCTTCTTTGGCTATTATATGTGCATGTTTGACAAGGTTTTGTAAAATAATAGAGTATTTGATGAAGCTTGGGAGGTTTTCAACGAGTATGGATGTATGTTCTTAACGTTTCCTACCTTCACTTATTTAAGGATAGGATGCTACGATGATTAGCCTTTCATGCTCTCAATATATCTACCTAACAAGATTGTTTTGATGGAGTTGTCAAGGCAAATGGTAATAGTACATGAGAAGCAATCGGGCTCTCACAAAGCAGGTTTGAAATTTATATTTTCTATTGGAAGGTACTCTATCAATTCATTTTTTAAGGCAAGAGCTATGGACAATGAAATGAGGAGAGTGACAACGAAACAATTCAAATCTCTAGGAGTGAATTTGACTATAGATGTATGAAGAATAAATTAAAAAATAGCTATACTAATGTTCATAGAATTGGGGATATCTGGGTAGATTGCAGGATTGAACATGTCAATAAAATTGATTATTGTCACCTCACCAAGGACCAAATAGTAAATCTCAATTTGGTAGATGTTCCTGATGACTTGGTTGATGATGGTAATGTTCTAGATCATGTGATAGAAATAATATGCTAATACTCCTCTTCCTCTTAATCAATGGTCCCAAAAGGAGGTGGTTTCCATAAGAACCAAATTTCAAAGTATTTTTGCAAATACAAATGTTTGGTTGACACAAAAGGGAATCTAGTTGAAGCCATTTGTCATGGGATAAGAGGATGATACTATTGTAATTGTTGGAAAAAGGTTAGAGCTAAGAAATAAGAACAAGCGAGATCCTATTATCTCACCCAAAGCTCCCAAATACAAGTTCAATGTAGGAACGAGCAAAGGGAAGGAATAGAAAAAGTCTTTAACTTCAAGTGTTCAACAAGAGAAAGAACAAGAACCAAAAGAAGGGGAGCATGATGATGAGCTTATTTATGTAGATCAATTAGAAGAGGAACAACAACATTATGAGGAGAAAGAAGAAGAAGAATTTGATGAAGAGGGTCTACTTGAGATTCCAAGGACCGCTAAACCTAGAAAGATATCAAGGAGCATGTTTATCAGGTAGCAAGTCATGCCTCAGTTGCTACATCTGCACAAGTTCCTATTTCTGAATCTATACCATTTGGGTCTACTATTTCATATGTATCAGAAACTCCTAGTGTGATTGTTCCTATTGTCCCTTCTTTTGCTACTAATGAAATTGTCTTGGACATGCCTCAGGATAACATTGAAAATGTATTTTCCACTTTTTCAAATTTGTCTGAAGTGTCAACAACCCTGTTTGAGGACTTTGAAAAATTTATGTTAGATATGGTACCTTTACTCAATGTGTCGATTGCAAAAAATCCATCTTTTGTTATGACTCACGATCATCCTATTGTAATCATTGTTGTTCAAGTTAAAGGAACTAATTCCCAGACATTCATTATAGGTGTTGATGATTACTCCATCCTGCCACCTTGATTTCTTTCTAACACTCCTAAGAGGAAGAAGCATGCTATTCCTCCCGATGACTTTGATTTCGGTCAACTAGTGTCTATCAAATCAAAGACCATTAAGAAAGCTAAAACTATCTCAAGGTTTAGGGTGGATAATGCTAAGAACAAATATGTATAAATGACAGAACCTCCTCCTAGTAAAAATATAAATGAAATTTAGGCAGAGGACTACATAATAAAAAGGGCCCAACTTTTTGGCACCAGCTCCCGCAACTTCCGTCAACTTTTGATATTCTTGTGGCAAGATATAATGAAGAAAAGGTCAAGAAAGATAAGCTTAGGAAAAAAGTGGAACAACTCACAATTGTGTTCATAAAGATAAGAAAATCTTCAAAAGTAATCTAGCTAGCGAATTCATTAGTTGATGACCAAGTCATAAAACAAGCTGAGTGGGTTACCTCACGAGGTAGAGCAATGGGCGAATGGATGGACAAGATGCTCAGTCAAGGAACACACCTTTTGAGTTCTACTTCCAAATTGATTAACAATGTGGAAAATGTTAAATTTCAATTAGATGTGATACTGAATGTCCTCTTACAAGAAATAAATGCATGCAAAAAGGATTTTGATTCCTGGTCAAAGCTTTGATAGGGAGCTTACTAGGAAAGTGCTCACAAGGCTAATTTTTCTCGATAAGGGTCAACTTATTACCCCAAAGACTTGTAGAGTCTATTGTGTATGACTAATCAATCTTTCTTGTTGTTGTAATGCCAAGTACTCCATGGTTTACTTGCCTAACAAACTCCCTTTTTGGTGATGACTCTTGCCCATGCACATATCTACTCAAAATGCTTATTCCTTCCAACTAAACTTTCTCATGCTTGGCTCTTGGGGCCTTCAACCTTAGGTTTTAGAGTGTAATAGGGGTCTTCCACATGGAAATGCAGGGGCAGTAAGGTATTGTTCACCTTTGAATGCTCGTAATCTTGTTTGAGGTCTATAGCCCTTAACTTGCTCAAATTCATTGACAAGGCTCAACTACCACCAAATGAGGCTGCACACTGTCTAGGAGTCCCAAGTACACTTGTTGGATTTCTTGGATTGCTCTCAATATGTTTCATAAGTCTCCAAGTTTCATTTTTCCATCGGGTTCATGCATTTGACAAAAACCAATCATTTGTGTGTTATGCAGTCCTAGAGGGCTACTAGCCCATGCAGGCCTAATTGGCCTTATTTTGCTCCTACCGGTCAACGATGGTCATTTTATCCCTCAATCTTGTTTTTAATGATGTATTAGGGGTGTGTACTCAAATATTTTCAAGGTTTAGCCCATTGTTAGTGCAAATTTAAGACTGTCCACCTTTTGTGGCATATTTGGAGGGTTTGGTAGGGTTTGGAGCAAGTAATGTTAGAAAGTCTCTCTAACTCCACTCTTCAAGCCTCCATAATGGTTTAGGACCTCTACCACATCTTAAATAACCTTCCCCTACTTTTTTCCTGCAAGTAAAATGTCAAACACTTGGCAAGCAAGTGGGAAAATAGTAAACTGCCCTGTCACTATCCTTTTTCTGCCTTTTACCAGTCAACAACATTTGCACTTTGGGACCTGCAAGAATGAAGAGTTTGGAAATGGGCAAGTACCTCAATGAGGTCTTAAAACATATAACACTCCTCCTATTACATTTCCTTCGAGATGCAAGGCTTGGATGATTCTTTTGGACGCATCCCAATGAGCATTTTACAAGATACCAATCACAAAACAGTGAACACACTGTTTGTTTACAAAAATAGGAATGTTTGTGTGTGGGGGAAAAAGTGACACTAGGCAAACATGCCCTAATCTCACCTTTAATCACACACTTGTGGAATACGAAAGAGCCTAGAGGTATCACACAATTGGCTACTTCTTTTTTGTGGAAGAGAGAGTCATGGGCTACCTATTAGGATTTCTATTCCTTTGTTGCAAATGATAGATAGAATGATGCAAGTTCAACTATTAACCCTAAAGTGTAAGTATGAGCTAGTAACTTTGAGCACAAGATTGTAGAATTGAGATTTAATGATGAACAATTGTAAGGATAAGAGGAGAAATGTAAATGTGTACCTTGAATGGATTTGATTCTGCAAGATCTGTCGCTGAAGCCGGAAGCCTGAAATACTAAAGCTGCTACCTCTGAAACTGCCAAAATTCACTGAAATGGATAGGGACTAGGGTGCCCAGCGCCCCTGTCCCAGGGACCAGGGTGCCCAGTGCCCCTGTCCCAGGGACCAGAGTGCCTAGCGCCCCTGTCCTGGCAGGACCAGGGCGCCCCACGCCCCTGTCCTAGCTTTCTGGGTTGGAATTTGGTGTGAAGTTCTGTCACGGTCCGCTTCCATCGGATATGCAACTTGCGGCATCCTTCGAATTCAGAAATTTGCACTTATATCTAAAAAGGGTTGTAGGTGGCCATATAGGGTTTTGCCTTAGTCAAACCCCCGCTTTGGTGATTTCCACCTCCACGAATAGCCAAGTTGTATAGTAAAATTTGTGTGTGCAGACCTTGTGTGTGTGCAAGATCCTAAAATGCAAGTAAGCACACTAGAGCAACCTAGAAAGTAAACCCTAATTGCTTGTAAATGATAATGTAAATGCTTCAAATCAAGATGCAAAGTGATTTAAAGCATGAATACAAATGATATAACGAGGCTTATGCAAAGACATGAAAACAACATGAAATCATACCCAACCCCAAGGGAGGGGTACAAGCCAATCTTCAGTCGGTGATCCCCTATTGCTCTTCAATGTCTTCAAAGCCCTAAATGGATGAATGAAATTGATGAATGCTTGATGGGTGGATGTTGAATGTTGTTGAAGTCTTCAAAGATCTGCTCTTTCGCTACATAGAAGGTCCTTGAAACCAAAAATTCGGATCCTTTCAAATGAAGAAAGAGAGCTCTTATATATGAAACCCTAGGTCTTAATTTCAACTTTTGGCTGACCTAGAGATTGAATCTCCTACCAATTTCTTGTGGTTAAGCTTTATTTTATGATTGGATTGTGCTCCTAAAATTTCGGGAAAAATGTCCGGGACCATGTGCACTCCGGGCGCCATGGTCCCGACAACTTTTCACCAAATTTTTAGGGCCGTCGGATATGATGATTTTAGAGAGAATCCCGAAGTTACAGCTGATTTCAAGATGTTTTGACCCTCGAAATCAGGCCTTAAAGTTCAAAATAGGACCTAATTAGGGTTTTAGATTAAATGATGTATTGGAAGAATAAAATGAAAGGGGCACACTTTAATGAAAAGGGCCCAACTTTATGATATGGGAGATGATAAAATAGAACCTTAGACCTAATTAATTTAATTAATTAAGTGGTAAAGGGGAAATACAATGCAAAATGCAAAATGCGCCAAGGCGGGTGCTAAACCAAGTGTGAAATTGTATCACCCTAGCAAGTGCGTACAATTTACGACGCTACAGTTTGATAACACAAGCTTAATCCAACAAGCCAAGGTGATTCTCAACGCTCTGGATCATACTTCCATTTCACTGCCTCATTGATTTGTTCATTCCAAATTACTTTTGGATGACAATCTTGAGTTTTAACCATGAACTAGCCTAGTTGCTCTAACTTGCCTAGTTCACACTCAAATGCATCTTCAAACCACTTCTCTGGAACAAAAAGAAACATATGTATATTATATACACATGAACCAACTTGGAAAAATCCATTGGAGGGATCCAAGACTTGGATCAACCAAGTTGATGCATTTTACAACTCCAAACCCCTGGCAGGGCCGCAGGTTCCCAGTTTACAATTTTTTTTATACAAACACCTTGCAAATGAAAAACCAATGAAAAAATTACATAGGAAGCTTTATTACATCAACATTTCAACTTCCAAAAAGATACAGTACGGATTTGCATAGCTACAGTACGGATTGCTCTTCAAAGGAAGGAAAAATAGTCATAAAAGCCAAAAAAAAATGATTTTTATTAAGTTTCACTTGTAAATACAATCACCAACCCTTTCCAAGGAAAAGGGAGGCCTTATATAGTTTCTCTAGTTTCTTTTCAAGCCATAGTACGGACATGAGGCTTCCATAACTTCATTTTGCAAGAAAATGACAATTTTGACAACTTTTCAAGCCAAATGACAACTTTTCTTGCTCACAAAGGCATTTTTGACAACCTAGCCTTATCAACTTGCCTAAAAACTTAGACATGCTTTAAAACACTAAAAAAACATGTTTTAATGCTCTTGAAGACATTAGGATACCTTTTTGGCAATTTTTCACATTTTTGCCATAAATTGTCAACTCAAGGCCTAAAAGGCAAAACTTGATCTCTAGAGCCCAAAATGAGATCAAAACCACTAAACATGGCCCAAAACAACCTAAAACAACATAAAAAGCCTAACACGAGACTTTACAAACATAAAATCATTAAATACTAAAAAAAAATGGGAGTTTTACTCAACTAGGTGCTCCTGCACCGTACTCCCCAAAAAACAAAGAAGCCATGTGACTCCTTGAGGCATCAAAGAAGAAGAAATGCCAGCTTTATGAAAGTTAGCTTTAGGTATCCAAGTGGCCTCTGAGGTAGGTTGATCCTTCCATTTGATGAGATGCTCCATGTAGGTGTGATTCCTTGTCTTTTTGAGAATTCTAGAGTCTAGAACCTGTTTAGCTTGGGGAAAAGAAAGAGAAGGGAGAGATAGATAAAAAAGGGATTGAGAAACATCTGAAACTCTTTGAATCTCCTCAGGTGGCTACCCTTTGAAAGCAATCATATTTGCAACATTAAAAATGGTGGACAAAGAAACATTAGTAGGCAAATCAACTTTGTAAGCATTAGACCCATAGTTAGCCAAGATCTTGCAAGGGCCTATCCTCCTCATCTGAAGCTTGCTTGGAACTCCCTTTTGTAGCCTTGCCTTATTCAAATGAACCATCACATAATCACCTATGGCAAACTGAACATCTCTCTTTGTAGCATCCACTCTTGCCTTGACTTTTTGAGAGGTGTCTTGGAGAGCTTGTTTCACTTGCTCATGAACCTCCTTCATGGAGTGAGCCATGTCATCTGTTGTCCCACTCTTATGTTGCAAGTTAGTGATATCCCTCAACTCCATTATACCCCTTGGATGCATACCATAAACAAATTCAAATGGACTTTTACCTGTAGATCGGTTAACACTATCATTAAAGGCATATTCTGCTTGATGAATGAGCTGATCCCAACTCTGCCCATAGTCATTTGTCAAGCACCTAAGCATTTTTCCAAGAGACCTGTTCACAAATTCAGTTTGGCCATCAGTTTGTGGATGATAAGCTGAACCAAAAGAGAGATTAGTACCTAATCTCTTCCACAATGTTTTCCAGAAATGACCAAGAAACTTAACATCCCTATCTGAAACAATGCTAGTAGGCAAACCATGAATTCTAACAACTTCTTTGAAAAACAAATAAGCAATATGACTTGCATCTTGTGTTGTCTTACAAGGAATAAAGTGAGCCATCTTGCTGAATCTATCAACTACTACAAAGATGCTATCAAATCCTGCTTGAGTCCTAGGTAACCCTACTACAAAATCAATGCTAATGCAATCCCAAGGCCTATGTGGAATGGGAAGAGGCTGATATAAACCAGCATTAGAGGAATTACCTTTTGCTTTCTGGCATACCAAGCACTGCTCAACATACCTCCTGATGTCTCTCTGCATCTTAGGCCAATAATAGAACCTTTGGACCAACTCTAAGGTCTTATTGAGACCGAAATGTCCACTTAAGCACCCATTGTGCTTCTCTTGAATGAGGTTCTCTCTCCTAGAACCCTTTGGAACACACAAATGTCCACCCCTGAATAACAAACCATCCTGCAAAGTGAAATCAGCATATGTACCATGGAAGTTATTCTCAAAATATTTACAAATTTTATAAGCTTCAACAAAATCGTCATCAGTAGGATACATGTCCCTAAAACTATCAATACCAATGCTTTGAACTTGAATCTCATGAATAGTTAACAACCTTCTACTCAAAGCATCTGCTACTTTATTGAACTGACCCTTCTCGTGCTTAAGAGTAAAAGTGTAAGCTTGCAAGTATTCTACCCATTTAACATGCCTATGATTCAGTTTATCCTATGAGTTCAAGAAACTGAGTGCCTGATTATCTGTGTATACAACAAACTCTTTAGGAAGAAGTTAGTGTCTCCATTTCCTAAGTGCTTGTACTAATGCATAAAGTTCTAAATCATAGGATGAGTACTTTTTCTTTGCATCATTCAATTTCTCACTAAAGAATGCAACTGGTCTATTTTCTTGACTTAAAACAACTCCTATTGCAATATTACTAGCATCACATTCAATAGTAAAAAGCTTATCAAAACTAGGTAAAATGAGCACTAGTTGAGTAGCTACTTTAGTTTTCAATAATTCAAACCCCTTATTGGTTGCACTTGTCCATTGAAACTTTACCTTTACACCCCCTTTGATGGTGTCCAACATTGGATCACAAATCTCACTGAATCCCGTGATGAATTTCCTGTAAAACTGTGCCAAACCATGGAAGCTTCTGACATCACTGGTTGTCTTAGGAGTTGGCCAACTGGTTATTGCTGCCACTTTTGAGTGATCCATTTTCAGATTGCCTCCTGATACAACAAAACCAAGATAGACCAATTCTTGCTTCATAAATTCACATTTCTCAAGATTAATGGTTAGTTGTTCATCAGATAATTGTTTCAAAACATTAGCTAAATGTTGTAAGTGCTCTTCCTTAGTCTTGCTGAAAATAAGAATATCATCTAAATACACTACAACAAATTTTCCAATGAAATCATGTAAAGCTTCATTCATGAGCCTCGTGAATGTGCTGGGAGCATTAGAGAGTCCAAAAGGCATGACTAGCCACTCATAGAGTCCCTCATTTGTTTTGAAAGTTGTCTTCCACTCATCCCCCTCTTCGATTCTTATCTGATGGTAGCCACTCTTCAAATCAATCTTAATGAAATATTGTGCACTCCCCAAACAATCCATCAAATCCTCTATCATGGGTATGGGAAATCTGTATCTGATGGTGATTTTGTTTATGGCTCTGGAATCTGTACAAAGTCTCCATGTTCCACCCTTCTTAGGTGTCAACACTGTAGATACTGCACAAGGAATAATGCTTTTCCTAATTAGCCCTTGGTCTAAGAGTTCTTGTATTTGTTTTGCTACCTCTTTGTTTTGTTCAGGGGTCATCTTGTAGGCTGCCTTATTGGGCAAAGAGGCTCTGGGAATGAAGTCAATCTGATGGCTAATGGCTCTAGGAGGTGGTAAGGTTGCAAGTGTACCATCACTGATTATTTGTTTGAAGTTATCAAGGATTTGTTGCACCTCATATGGTATCTCAACTTTCTTGTCTACCTTGTCTTCCTTGGGTTTCACTATGAGTGCAAATCCTACTCCTTCGCCTTCTTCCAGTGTTTTTATGAACTCTTTCTCATTCACTAACAAGATGTTAGGTACTTTGTTGCTACTCTCTCCTTCTTCAATGAGGGATTGGAGCTGATAGCTTACTCCATCTTTCTGAAAAGAATAGGAGTTTCTTTCCCCATCATGCTGTGCTTTTCGGTCAAACTGCCATGGTCTACCTAACAACAGGTGGCAAGCATCCATAGGAAGGATGTCACATAGGATCCTATCTACATATCCCCCAGTGTGGAAATCTACCCAGGCTTGCTCATTTACCAACACATGTTGTCCCTTATTCAACCAGGTGACTTTATATGGCTCCTTGTGTTGTATCCTAGGCAGTTTCAATTTGCTTACTGCTTCTTCTAATATGATGTTATTTGTGGATCCTGAATCTATGATCACCTTACACACCTTTCCCATGTTTTTACACTTAATCCTCAACAATGCTCTTCTCTGTGAGGCCTCTATACTATGTGGCTTCTTCATTAACACTCTCTTGATCATCAAACCCTCACCATCTTGTGAAGCTAGGTGGTTCAATGCTGAAGTTTTGGTACTACATCCATCTTCCTGAACATAATTTACCCTCTTTTCACCTCCATAAGATGAACTAGGCTTCTCTAGGCATCTATAGGCAGGGTGGCCCAACTTTTGGTAGTTATAGCATTTCATGGTTGAGAAGTAGGACCCTCTCCCTGGTCCATTAGATCTACCTCTGCTTGGGTTGCTTGATCCCCTACCCCTATAGTTGGGTTTGCTCTGAGAATCCCCACTTTGCTCAATAAGCTTAGACTCTCCCTGGGACCGTTGATCTATGTTTCTTCCCCCAAAACTGCTTCTATGGCCTCTACCATCTCTTCCCCTACCTCTTCCTCTATTGTTTTGTTCTTGCTTTATCCTTCCTTTCTCTTCCACCTTAAGTGCCAATTGATAGCACTTGTGTACGGTTTGTGGGCATAACAAGCTCATCTCTTCCTAGATGTTCCATCTTAACCCATTCAAGTACCTTGCCACTTTTATGCTCTCATCCTCTACTACTCTGGATCTCATGCATAGTTTTTGAAACTCTTCAGTGTAGCTACTGACATCTAGGTCTTTTTTGTCTCAAATTTTGTCTTTTCCGGTGAAGTTGTATTTCATAGTCTTCAGGAAGGTAGGTCTCTTTGATTTTGGCTACCATTGCTTTCCAGGTGGCAAGTGGTTGCTTACCTACTTTCACCCTTTCCTCTTGGATGAACTTCCACCAAGTTAAGGCCGCCCCCCTCAGCCTTGATTTTGCCACCTTGACCTTTTGTGCTTCAGTCACTCCATCACACTTAAAATAGTTTTATAACCCTTCAATCCACTCTATTAGAGCATCTAGATCCATCTTCCCACTGAAAAGGGCCACTCCTTCTAAGGTCTTACCACTCGTAGCTCTCAAGGCTTTCAAGAATGGTTCTTTCTCAATGACAGGGTCGGGCATGGGGACTTCATCCTCTATTGCCATCATTTTACCCTGATCTCCAACCTTATCCTGGACCTCTTCAATTTTGACTTCCACTTCAACTAGTTTCATTGCTAGTTGATCTGATCTTTCTCTGAGTGCCCTATTTTCCTCTTCTTGGTCCTCAACCTTCTTAGCCAATTCTGCATTGGTCACCATGTTTGCCTAATGTTTCTTTCCTCCTAAATCTTTTGTTGGCTCTGATACCACTATGATAGGGAGCTTACTAGGAAAGTGCTCACAAGGCTAATTTTTCTCGATAAGGGTCAATTTATTACCCCAAAGAGTTGTAGAGTCTGTTGTGTATGACTACTCAATTTGTCTTGTTGTTGTAATGCCAAGTACTCCATGGTTTACTTGCCTAACAAACTCCCTTTTTGGTGATGACTCTTGCCCATGCACAAATCTACTCAAAATGCTTATTCCTTTCAACTACACTTTCTCATGCTTGGCTCTTGGAGCCTTCAACCTTAGGTTTTAGAGTGTACTAGGGGTCTTCCACATGGAAATGCAGGGGCAGTAAGGTATTGTTCACCTTTGAATGCTCGTAATCTTGTTTGAGGTGTATAGCCCTTAACTTGCTCAAATTCATTAACAAGGCTCAACTACCCCCAAATGAGGTTGCACACTGTCTAGGAGTCCCAAGTACACTTGTTGGATTGCTTGGATTTCTCTCAATATGTTTCATAAGTCTCCAAGTTTCATTTTTCCATCAGCTTCATGCATTTGACAAAAACCAGTCATTTGTGTGTTATGCAGTCCTAGAGGGCTACTAGCCCATGGAGGCCTAATTGGCCTTATTTTGCTCCTACCAGTCAATGATGGTCATTTTATCCCTCAAGATTGTTTTGAATGATGTATTAGGGGTGTATGCTCAAATATTTTCAAGGTTTAGCCCACTGTTAGTGCAGATTTAAGACTGTCCACCTTTTGTGGCATATTTGGAGGGTTTGGTAGGGTCTGGAGCAAGTAATGTTAGAAAGTCTCTCTAACTCCACTCTTCAAGCCTCCAAAATGGTTTAGGACCTCTTCCACATCTTAAAGAACCTTCCCCTTCTTTTTTCCTGCAAGTAAAATGTCAAACACTTGGCAAGCAAGTGGGAAAACAGTAAACTGCCCTGTCACTGTCCTTTTTCTGCCTTTTACCAGTCAGCAACATTTGCACTTTGGGACCTGCAAGAATGAAGAGTTTGGAAATGGGAAAGTACCTCAATGAGGTCTTAAAACATATAACACTCCTCCTATTACATTTCCTTCAAGATTCAAGGCTTGGATGATGCTTTTGGACGCATCCCAATGAGCATTTTACAAGATACCAATCACAAAATAGTGAACACACTGTTTGTTTACAAAAATAGGAATGTTTGATAAAAAAAATCTTAATCCAACAAGCCAAGGTGATGCTCAATGCTCTGGACCATACTTCCATTTCACTGCCTCATTGATTTGTTCATTCCAAATTACTTTTGGATGACAATCTTGAGTTTTAACCATGAACTAGCCTAGTTGCTCCAACTTGCCTAGTTCACACTCAAATGCATCTTCAAACCACTTCTCTAGCACAAAAAGAAATATATGTACATTATATACACATGAATCAAGTTGGAAAAATCCATTGGAGGGATCCCAGACCTAGATCAACCAAGTTGATGCATTTTACAACTCCAAACCCCTGGCAGGGCAGCAGGTTCCCAGTTTACAAATATTTTTATACAAACACCTTGCAAATGAAAAAATTACATAGGAAGCTTTATTACATCAACATTTCAACTTCCAAAAAGGTACAGTACGGATTTTCATATCTACAATACAGACTGCTCTTCAAAGGAAGGAAAAACAGTCATAAAAGCCAAGAAAGCATGATTTTTATTAAGTTTCACTTGTAAATACAATCACCAACCCTTTCCAAGGAAAAGGGAGGCCTTGTATAGTTTCTCCAGTTGGTTTTCAAGCCCTAGTATGGACATGAGGCTTCCATAACTTCATTTTGCAAGAAAATGACAATTTTGACAACTTTTCAAGCCAAATGACAACTTTTCTTGCTCACAAAGGCATTTTTGACAACCTAGCCTTATCAACTTGCCTAAAAAACTTAGACATGATCAAAAAAACTAAACAAACATTTTTCAATGCTCTTGAAGACATTAGGAGACCTTTTTGGCAATTTTTCACATTTTTGCCAAAAATTGTCAACTCAAGCCTAAAAGGCAAAACTTGATCTCTAGAGCCCAAAATGAGATCAAAACCACTAAACATGACCCAAAACAACCCAAAACAACCCAAAACAACATAAACAACCTAACACAAGAGTTAACAAACATAAAAGCATCAAATACTCAAAAAAAATGGGAGTTTTACTCAACTAGGTGCTCCTGCACCAAGCTTGGAGATTTTTCTTTAGATGTTTTGGTTGATAATGATGTGATTCCTTCTAGGAAAATGTATATTCAACACATGAGTTCCTAAAACATCGTATGGAAGTTACAGAGCAACTAATTGAAGATATGGATGAAGCAAAAGGGCTAGGTGAGAAGACAATGGAAATAATTACTGATAAGATTGTTGAACTTCACTATGATTTACTTGCTCGGGATCACAAGTTACTACCCCTAGATTTGGTTGTACAAGAGTTCAGTTTACTTGTTTAGGCCGAAGTGGAGAGAGTGGATTTCACTCTTTCATCAATTAACAAATTGATAGAAATCCAAGTTATCTTGGATAGTCTAGGATCTATATTAAACAAGTCCAAGGAAAATCAGTTCACCTTGGTAGACTCAATCACATGAGCTCAATTTATATCGGGCTAGATGTCGATGAATTGAAAGACTCAAAAGTACAAGCTGCTCTCCCGAAGTTTGAATATTTCTTGAAGAAAAATGGAGATGATGATGTGTAAGATGAGGCTCCATGCACTTAGTTATTTTTATGCATCTTTATTTTAGTGGCATTTTGTAGTTCCAATTGACACTTCAACTGTCTTTTTGTATATGCAATTTTGCATGTAGGGTTGCAAGACTCCTAAGTCAAATTGAACTCTGCTTTTGACTTAGTCATAATTACTTTTCTTTTTCCTAGTTTCTCTCTTAGCCCCTCCTCTATAAATACGAGGGCGATCTTTACTAATATTATCTTTTAACATTGCAACAAAACTTTGCCGAATTGTGATAGCATTTTGAGACTTTGAGCTAATTTTGTGAAACAATTCCAAGTGAATAAAGGAGCAGTTGTGCCTTCAAAATTTGCGTTGAAGCATTATTTCATGTGAATGCATTGTTATTATGTTAGTGCAATCACTTCACCTTTTATTTTACACGAAGCATAGTGTTAATGTTGTAAGTTATTTTAAAAGAGGATCGAATTTCTGAAAGTATTTGAGCTACAATATCGAGTTTATAATTTAGGAATCAAAGTCAGTAGACAAGGAAGATTTTGGTAAGTCTTTGAGCTTCAAATATTCATCCTCTCACATGTTCTAGACAATATTATATCTGAAAGTCTTTGAGCTTTGATATATTGTCATCTTTTATCATTAAAGTATTTATAAGAAATTACGATAGTCTTTGTGCTGCATGAGTTCTTGGTTGAAATCATTGTACTGGTACTAAATGGGATTTACTCTTTTGTGTGATTTTGTGGTATCGATTATTATCATCCTTAATTTTAAGGCTTGTGATAAATACCTATTTTGAAATAAGAGAATAAGAAGAATATTAATCCCACAATAATAGGAGTTAATGATTGTAACACCCAAATTGTAATTTTGTTTTAAGTTCTTATTCAAGAGTAGATAGGTAATAGGTGATAAGAAGGTCGCCTCCCCTTTGCGTGGATAGATTTAATCTCACACACTGTGGATGAAACCATAATTTTGTGAACTTCCCCAACTTACAAAATTTTCACCCAACAATTACCAAACAATAAATTAAAAAATCTATTATTTTACAATTTGATAAAATCTTCATATACATATTATAGATTAAAAAGTGAAATTCAAACCCTCACAACAGAAAAAATAAGGTCTCATATTTTACAAAATATGAAAACTACAAGTCAAAATACAAAAAAATGACTTTAATAAGTACATATGAAAAAATAGGAAATATAAGATGGTTGCCTACAAAGTACACATAACTAGTTTTCCAACACCTAATTATTTGAAAAAAAATGATATCTTGTATACAAATTAGGTCCCCTCTCCATATAAAAAAAAAGAGCTCATTTATGGCTTGAAACGCAAGGTGAAGGCACTATTCTGGTAGCCACGGGGCAACATCACTAGGTTGGCCTAGGTGAAAATAGAGGTTAGGTGATGGCAGTGGTGTTCTAATATGTGGAGTTGTCATTATGGCAGATGATGATGATACCCCCCCAACTTGGGAGGAAGTAGGAGCTTAAACCCCATACATTGCACTCAAAACCTAGCTTCAAAGCTTACAGCCCCTAGTTGTTGATATGATCAAGGTTAAAAAGCCTAAAAAATTACTTCTTGTGGACGGTGTAACCTTTTGTGCAAAACGTACCTACATAATTCTTTACTTTTTAAATTAAAAAAATTACAAAACTCACATCCAAATGACACAAGGATGATATGTGTAGGGTTTTGCATGGCATCATTGGATGATGGTACAAAGACTATAAATAATTGTGTCGATTCATATAACCAAAAAGATTTTAATCGTTAGCTTTTGTAAATCTACCATGCAAAAAAAAACTAAAAAATTCTTAATTCAAAACCCTACCATGCCTTGCGTCTTTTAATAGGTTATCGGATCTTTTGAGTACAATTGTGGAGTTTGTTTGGCACCAAGATGCATTAATTAAAATATATTGGTTATCTTTTTGAAGGTAATACAATTATAGATTTAGAAGTTCTTATACCATGCAAGAATTGTTGATCGACCCAATAAGAGCCAAGGATTATGGACAACCAAAACAATCTTTCACACAAGAGAGAAGCAATTGAAATGTTATGAAACTACATAATTCATTGGATGCATAAACAATGTTGGTGTAACATACAATGAGGAGATCCTTATTATAAATACAAGCATGCAATCTTAGAACAAACTAAGATCATGGCAAGTTGGTGCAAGAGCACCTAATAGGCCTTCATGCCTCAATGAGGCCATGATTCAATATCCTAAGGATTTTGAGTTCATTTTATGTAATAAAGGTCAATCTTGACCATTCTTGATGCAATAAGTGTCTTCGAGGTCATGAGATAGGGTTTTGAGTCATGATGAGGTCGTATTGACAAGATTATCAAAAAAATTCAAGATATCACAAATGTGTGTAAATGGGTTTAGTATGGAGTTCTATGATGTATCAAGGTATTTTAAACCTGTTTTGACCTATTTGAGTCATGGAAGTCTTTGATTAGGTCTAGGTTCCATTTTAACAAAAATTGTCAAAGTTGTCAAGCAAAATTTTCATTTTGTAGGCAATTATGTGTTGGTTGTTCAAATCAAGTTGTAAAAGTGGTTACAACCAATGAGAGTCCTGGAGAATGTTTAAAAAGGCCCTTCCCACGTTGAGTGTGGTTGGTGGTTCAATGTATTGAAGAAGAACATCAATAAAAGATTATGATTTCCTACATTTTGTTGTATGTTTCAGACGTGACAGTCTGATTTCTCTCATTTTTCTCATTGGAAAATAATGCATTTGCATTCTAAGGCATTTGGTAATAATAGAAGGGTAAATTCTCAGGAGTTTTACCTTTGTTTCATTTCCTTTCATTAAGTTTTGAGAGAGATCTCCTAATTTTTGTAAAAACTGTTAAAACCCTAGGTAGGGTAAACAATATTTTGAAAAAAAATGTAAATAGCCTCCATTCCACATTGATCAAGGGCCAAAACTTGGTGGAATGGAGGGAGATATCATGGATTTTATTTCTACTTTGGTTGTAGGGTCTCATATCAATGTTGGCACGTGCAAATAGATGGTAATGTGACTGGTTTCAATGTCTCTGATTATGGACAACAATGTATTGGTGGTGTTTGAATGTGTTGAAGTGTAAGGAGGGTTTGGAAAGATTGGCGGAGTCTTAGAACAGGGTATGAAGGTGTCTCAAATGTGTTCCAAGAGGTTGGAAACCCTAAGGGCTAATCAAACCAAGAAAGTTTATGACTATCCCTGCATTTAGTTGACTGTCCTAATTTGACACTGATAAGAACATCACCGTTTTTGTGCAAGATTGAGTGAGTGTTGATGACAGTTAGAGTGGGAGAGATTTGAGGACTGTCTAGGAGGTTCTTTGAAGCCTTTAACAATGTTTGAAGACCCCATGAAGTGAGAAGCATCCACACGACATTGACTGATCCTAAAAATGTTGTTAGACTGTCCTAAAAGTAGTATATCCTCAATAAACATTGTTATGTCATTTTGGGAGGTTGGGCGGGTAAAGAGAGACAAGTTTGAACATGTTGACGAGCCTTTTAGGAGTGACAAGGGAGTATGTGTGTTTGTGAGGAACCATTGAATATTGTGAGTTGGCATTGGTGGAAGAGTGGAAGTCCTAATAATGGATAGTCTAGGTTGAGTGACCATAAAGGGGTTTGAAGATATTCGAGTGCTTTAGAGCATGGATGTGGGTTCAAGATGGTTGAATATGTATGGAGGAATGCGTGTGAGTGGTTGGATAAGGAGTTGGTGAACAAGAAATGTGTTTTGGGCTATTGGAGCCTTGCGAGTGGATTAGTAGCCTTGTAAGGGGAATTGTGAAGTTGTGGAAGGGTTAGTACCTATTGAATAGGTAAGTTGGGAGAAAGAATCTCCCTAATATGGTTTAGTGTGTGTGGATGTTCTGCATTACAAGTGTCTCAATCCTATGGAAAAGACACAAAACGTAAATGACTTAAGCAAGTTTAAGTTTGTAAATGTGAATATGACCTAATATGAGACTAGTTAGGTAACATACCATACTCACACAAATAAAAAAAGTGAATTGCTTCATAACAAACCTATAGTACAATGGAAATGTAAGACAACATAAAGATTGGTAAATAAAATTGCATGTAGAATAAAGGACACATGAAAAATTGCGAGCAATTGGTGAGAATGAAAAAAAAGAGTATACAATATCTAGAAGAAAGGAGCTAATTTACTTGGAAAAACATGAAATAAAGAGATTTTGGAGGGAACTCTACAAGAAAAATATACAAATATAGAATAACACAACAAGTCAACGATTGGAATAAACAAAATAAATATATGAGCATGCAAATGAAAAGATGAACCTCCTACGATCATGGTTAGTGGAGAAATGTTCATGACTAAATATATGGTGGAGGCTATTAAAAACCTAGCAATGGATAAATATCAATATATAGATAATTTACAAGCAAAGCTTCTGAAATAGGGAGCTAAAATCCTTGATCCTCAAATCAAGGAAAATTTCAATTAGGTAATTCAAAATGGTTTCTTCATAGGGTGGACAACCGGCCTAACTATATCTTTATTTAATAGTGGAGATTTAAGTAATCCCTCAAATTGTTGAATTATCACGATCAAATTACTCTTCGTGAATCTTTCCGGGAGCATGATAGAACACAAGATTAGTATTTTGGCAGAGTAACAAGAAAAGAGAACAAGCATGCAGGTTTGAGAGCCAAACACTCAACTATTTATCATTGTACCACACTCAAACTCCCTAGTTAAAAATTTTTGAGATGAAAAAGAGGATATTGTTGGATATTGTTGTTGCTAGGAAATGTTGTTGTCATTGATGTCAACACATTCCTGTGTTTTGGTGTTGTAGAGAAATGTTTGAGTGATTACGTGATTACAGTGAGTTGATCTGATTGGTTTATTTGTTTAGAATGCTGAATCAACTAGAGATACCTCATTCTTTATTGATTCCATGATGCTATGTGATGATTTAGTCGAGTTGTGGATTCTGGTATGGAGACTGGTTTTCAGTGTTCAGTGTTGCGGTGTTCTGGTGTTTGATCTGCTATGCTCCGGTATGATCATATCTTGTGTTGCGGATTTGGGAGAGTGTTTGGGATGCTCATGTGTATCTTCATTTCAAATGGTTCATGATTTGGTGCTTTGGAAGCTATCTTTCTTATCCGAGTTGCTACTGTTAAGTGTTCTTGAGTGTTAGCATGTTGATCAGTGAAGATTTGAATATGTGGTGTTGGTGCAACTATTACAGATGGTTATAACGTGCTTGTTGGTGTTTCCTAATCATGTCATATTTGTTTTGGTGGTCCACATCGATTATTGTGCGAGTTCTTGATGATATTCTTGGTCCGGTGACATTCTTCATGTTATGGGGTATGTTGGTGGTGTAACGTGTTGTGGTTGATCTTGGCGAGATTTTCGATGGTGGTGCATGTTTGAGGAATTGATTTAGGTCCATGTTATGATGCCTATGACATTGTATTGGTCTGGTGGTTGATTTATGTATCGTGTGATGTAAATTTGTAATTAGGTGTTAAGGGTTTGGACAACTTTGTAGTCAAGGTTGATGATTTGTATAAATGGGTGTAGTATTCATGTAATTGGCGGGTTTTTGGTGAGGTTGTTGTTGAGTCTGCATTATCATAGAGATTGGTGTGGTGTGCAATCAAGTGAATTCATCTTTTAGTGTGGTGTGCTGAGTAGAGATTGTTGAAAGGCAGACATTTGAGCTTAACCGAAACTATCATCAGGTATTAGTAGATGCTATTTTTGTAGTTCATTCTTTCTAGATTGTAGTCTGAATCTTTTTGTAAGGTAGTGAACCTTCCTGAGGGTTGGATCCTTCTGGGTCATTGTAATTTGAGCAGCGAGCTCTGGGAAGTGTGCCTAAATGCATGTGCATTCCCCATTATAATATTTACACATGCTACTGCAGAGTATCGTCTCATCGTGGGTAGGTTCCCACCGTGGTTTTTCCCTTAACCAGGTTTTCTACGTAAAAAATATTGGTGTTATGTGTGTTGTTGTTATTGCTGTTATCTTTCTTTTTGCTGTAGTTGATCAGATATGAGATTGTGCTTAATTGGTTTAATCCGATGAAAACTAATTCACCCCCCCCTCTCGAGTTTCCTTCCTTGTTGTTGCCAACATATATTTATTATTAACTTATGGACCCGAAAAAGGCATTTGGCATAGTGCCAATGAGCAATCTTAGTGCAATATAAGATAACAATTCATAGATTCTATGAGAAAGTCAAGACTAAAATCATTTTTTTAAAAAGTCATCTAAAATATTCAAGAGTGATATAATCATCAAATAGGGTTGCTTTATACCCCAACTTTATTCGGGCCATACATTAACAAGCTATAAGGTTGAATAAACAAATTTAGAGGAAAAGGGGTCTACTTGGCCAAGTATGTGGTGAAACTCCTAATTCTAATAGTGGATACAAACCATGATTTAAGATACTGCATATGAGCTCTAGAGCTCTTTTGTAAAGAAGTATGAGATGTAGGTGAACATTATCAAAACCGAAGATTTGATTTTCTCATTAAAGGGGAGTCAGAATACAAGTATCTTGGTCTCAACTTTCACACCATATTCAATCGAGACACATGCATGATGAAAACAATACAAGGAGGTTAGAGAACATTTTATGTGTTTCAAGATAGATGTAGGAATCTAAAGCTATGGGATTGGAAGGTTGTTATGGTCCTATTTGGGTTACTTGTTGCATTGTGGGTCTTGTATGGTTGTGAGGTAGGGGCAAGTGAAACTTTAAGTTAAAATGAAGACACATAGAAATGAACTAAAATCTTTTGTTCACAAACAATTTTATAATAAAGGCTTTAGTTTCCTACAAAATTATATTTGTAGAGACATGAACTTTTCCTTCAGAGGCAACAACTATGGCTAGTTTTTATGTTTCTTGAAATAACAAAAAACATGAAGATCAACACATGGCCTAAGGCTACAATAGATGAAACTTTGCACAAAAAGAAGAACACATGGATTAAATAATCTCACAAATGGATGAGTAGGTGAAGCATTAACTTACGCGAACACCCAAACCTTACTAAAGACATACATAAATATGTGAATGATAGGTTTATGACAACAATACGAAGGAAAAACAAGTAAAAAATGAGTTCACACTATTTTATAGATTTCAACACAACTTAGAGCATTATGAAGAAGTATACAAGGCTTATAATTGAATTAATGATTAGCTCCTATAGGCTTAGATGTGAGATTAGGATATGGACAACAACTAAATAAGAGTGCTATGAGAGGCTACATATTTTTGTAGATGTGAATTTTTCTTTAAGAAGTAACTATTATGACTAGGTTGTTATGTTTCTTCAAAAAATAAAAAGAATGAAGACTCACACATGGGCCAAGGCTATAAGAGATGAAGATTTACACCAAAAAGAAGAACACATTGATGAAATAAATAGATGAGTAGGTGGAGCATTAGATTAAACAAACACCCGATCTTGCTACTAGATTGTTCATGAAACGACATTGCTTGTGAGAAAGCCACCTTCGATCCGCCCAAAAGAATTGTGGGCCTTGCTTGCAGTCCCATAAACCTTAATTAAGACATAAAAAAGTGAACAAAAGACTTAGAAGAAATGACAACAATGTATTTATAGAATATAACACAATTTAGAGCATTGTGAAAAAATATATATGCTTAAAGCTCAAGATGTGAGATTGGGATATGGACAACACCTAAGGAAGATTTGGATCTTGGAGAGATATTAGAATTCAAACAATTGAAACAAATGATCTAATCAATTTTTACTCATCGCTGTTTTGGAGAGAAATTAGAATTCAATTTGGCGCGACAATTCCTCTACCGTTAAAAACCTGCAGAAAGCACCGAGCTCTGTTTCCGACGGGTTGAAGATTTTGAATTTACAGCTCCAAACCCCAACGGGAAAAAGACTTTCAAATCATCTAAAAAAGCCCTCTCAATACCAGACTTACTTCCGCAACTTATATTCATTCCATTTCTCTTCCTGTTTATTTCCAGGGTTTCTGTTTCTTGAGTAGTCGAAACCCCGGGCTACTAAATGCAGTGAAGGAGAGCCCCTGATTTTGAAGAAATTTGATAGTCTGAGCCATGTTTTCACCGGCTCCGAGGAAATCGAGCGCTGGACGTCGGAGTGAGAACTATGGAGGTACGCGCACCCCGTCGACGCCTGTGTCCACGACGATGCCAGGGAGGCCCTCCACTGGCACACCCGCTCCTTGGACTTCGCGTCTCTCCACCATCGTCAGGTTTGTTTACATTTCATGCCTACTTTCTAATTTTTAGTTTGAAAAATCTTGGGCGAGCGATAGAAATTAAGTATGAATTACGAGTATTCGATTTTCAACGTTCATAATTTATATTGGATGATAGATTACAATGGATCATGCGAAAGGTCTATATACAGTTTGCTTGAAACAAATTGCACACAACTTATATTTCTTGATTAAAAATTTGTAAAAATGAGTCGTGTTTGAATGCACGCTTCGGTTATTATGTTACAACCTTTCCACATATTGGCTGGAGTTGGAGTTTTTTTAGCTCCTTTTTTGTTGGACATTTATTAGTTAGGTTACTGGTTCATGGATATCTTGGGTGAGGTTATATGTCGCGTTGTAGGCTAAGCTGAAACCGCATTCTTAAGAAAAGATATGTAGAGATTGCCAAGCCAGAGGGCAATTTTGGTTTTCTTGTGGAAGTATGCAAATAGAGTGTATTTCTTTCTATTTATTAAGGCCCTGGCTTGGATACTTGGAAAGGGGTGCTGTCTTGGGGTTCAGGTTGTCACTTTAATCTGTGCTAGGGATCTAATGGTGAAAAAAAAGGAGAAGGATGAATGGAAAGGGAATGACATGAATAAGAGACAATGGGAATCTAGGGAGGATCAACCTGATCCCAACAATGCAAAGTAGGTAATCAACCAGATCCCTTCAGTTGCCTGATTCTTGAGGACAATCAAGTTTTGTTGAACAAATTACTTTCTAAACTACTCTTCACTGTCATCCTTACATAGTTCAGGAGCATTGTTATCAGGGGATTGTCGTTTCCAAATTGGCAGTCCTTTCACCTCTCAGTCTCTTTATAATCTTTCCCTGTTTTCGACAAAACTACCTGCCACACATGGTTCTGTACTTATTATCTTGTCTACACGTCTTTCACTTTTATAGACATTCATAACGATTTTGTAGTTCTTTTATGCAGTTACATGATTTGAAGAGAGGCTGTTGTAGAATGCATGTACGATCTTGTATTTGAGTGGGTCATTATTGGTGCCACTATTGCATTCTTGTAATGGAAAGTGTTTGCTTCAATAAATACCCTAGTACACATTTATTATACGAAGTGCTTGATTATATTTTGACATTTCGGGTCTCCTCTTCTTGTTCTTTTACAATTTATTCTTAAGATATGATTTTCTTATTGAGATTGAGTAAACTTGAGATGGCAAATTTGTATGGTATTTTTCCTTGGTGGTTTTTAAAGTAGTTCTGGTTTGTCCTTTTCAAAATTATAACAATGAACTGTATTGTAAGGTAGAAATTTTCTCTCCTGTAGGATTTCATATTTTGAAGAGTCATTATCAGGTGCTACCATTGCAATCTTGGAAATACATATCTAGGGACAGTCCTTTTCTGTAAGGAGGTTGATGATATTTGACATTTCACGTTCCCCCCCGTTCCTTTACATTTCCTCCTTCAGGTTTTGTTTTAGTATTGAGATTGAGTAGACTCAAGATAGCACATTTGCATGTCAATTTTCATTTAGGGGGTTTATAAAGTAATTTGGATTTGTACTTTTCAAAAATCAAGGACCATCTGTATTGTCAGGTAGAAAATTTTCTCTTATGGAGAAATAGTGATGAGTGGATTTATACAATATATACTTTAAAGCTGTTCTTAAGATAGTTGCATTTTTTTTTTTGGTCGGTAATATGTTATGATTTTATTAAAAGTAAGTAGGGAGAGACTTGGCCCTGACCAAGGGTGGTAACAACCTGGGATACCACCATTCCGAAGATAAAAAAGAGCAGAAGGACCCATAAGCATAACAAAGAACATAAAGGACCCAAAACCATAGAGAAAGTAGATTTTAAGATTTGCCCTTAGCACCTCCCTTTGAATGTGAACGAAGGACCATATTGAAGGGCTTATTCTTCACAATTCTCTCTTTCCTCCTTTTCACAGTGTGCCAACCATCTTCAACCCCGACAGCCTCAATCTGTCAATCCAAAGATTTATCCTTGGAAAATATCCCCAGATCCGTCATGGAGGGATCATCATGTTGAGCCTTACCGTCTGCTACCAACGAGGCCTCCTCCATATCTTGAGACCTCGAAAACCTGCATTTTTCCTTTCCCTCTGGGGTAATAGCACCCTTTCCCAGCCGCAACTCCCCATCACATCCACCTGAACCAGAATCAACCCTATCTTGTAACTCTTGTTCCTCCTGAGGCTTAGTGTTTGTAGATTTATGGATATTTTCCCCAGAAACAACTCGAGAGAAGCTTTTTTGCAACCCTTCCTTCTTCCCAACCTTCTTCCCCACAGTATAAAGTTGTTGCGTAGCATCTTTCCACCAAGTGGCTGACTTAGGCATTCTATCTTTGGCACATTGCACAGCCATATGCCCTGTTTGGAAGCATCTCCTACACCTAAAGGGGATCCCTTCATAATCTAAAGGTTGCACCCAGCAACCTTTTGAAGATTTAATCGATATTTCTGGGGGAAGTCCATCTGAGACATCCATTTCCACCAAAATACGTGCAAATGTAGAATGAAAAAGATTAGATGTTCCTTCATCAATCAACCTGAAACTGCCCAATGAGTTTCCTACCGCCTCTAAACAGGAATCAAACCAAAGATGCAAGGGGAGATTAGGAAGCCTCACCCATATCGGGATCTTGTCGAAAACCTCGGTTGTTGGATGGAAGGCTGGATGCCATGGCCAGAGAGTTTTTAGTGGCGATTCTTCTCCCCAATTGGCGAATTTCATGCGATTTGTCTGGGGCAAAATCGTGGTCAAATCGCCCGGAATTTCGGGGTTAACGATGCACTGTAGAATTTGGCTTCGCCGTTGACCACACATTGCCGACGTGCATGCCCGTAATATTCGCTTGAAATCACTCGGACACGGGTATTAGATCACCTCTGTATATTCGCCAGCAATAGTAAAACGACCACGTACCTAGGACCTAATTCGCCAATTGTAAATTAAATGTTCATTGCACGCGTCGGCCAAATTCGCCAATATCAATTAAAACATTATAAGCATTCGAGGACCCATTTCGCCTCGCTTAAATTAAATTTTCATTGCACGCCCGCGCAATTCGCCAAAAATGCAATCATGGATTGCTATAAATACACTCTTTCTTACAATTTGTTCATGTCTGATTAGTAAATTGGGAGCTCTCGAGTCTCAATTCGCATTCCACAAATTGAGTTGGAAAGTCGAAGTTCATTCACATTGTAGGGTGGAGGGCCAGAGTTACAATCCTGCAACATAGGCCTAGGCATTCCTGATTCTTGATTCAGAGAATTGAGAAGGCATAAAGGTGAGTAATCATTTCTTCATACTTGATAGTATTAGTTTTAACTTTTAATTCGTAGTGAGAGGTCAAGACTCAAGATGTCACAGTCAGACATGGGTGAGACTCCTCAGGGTGGTGAAGGGATTGAGATGTCAGAAAAGGGTAAGACTCCTCAAGGCGGTGAAACTAAAGGGATTGAGAGGCCATCAAAACACCCAAAACTTAAACTTAAAGATACTACCATAAAGTCTTTCTTTGGAATTGACAAAGTTTCTGGTCCATCAACTTCTGTAGTTGCAGAAGCCATTCACAGTAGCTCACCACCACCACAAGGTGGGATTGTCATTGAGTTAAATGCATCAAATGAGGATGGCAATACCGACACGGCAGAAGATGTTGTAAGGGATACACACAATGAGGTAATTCAGTCGGATGCAAATGCTAGTACTGAAGATGATGTTGGTAGGAAGAAAAGAAAAAGGAAAGTAAAACTGGGGCGAGAGTGGGAGATGACAAGGAGTTTTAAGATTGATTGGGTAGCAAAGTACCCATTCATTGAACCGGTCCCAAACAATGATGAACAACCAACAGAATGCAGGTGTAAGATTTGTAGATGGAAAACAAAAAGAGAGAAGAAGATGCAGCTAAAGCTTGACACCATAGAAAAGCATATTGGTAAGGTTTATGAAAAACAGATCATAGACGGAAAGGAAACACGAGTAGTAAGATGGAAATCAAAGGAACAATGTCTTCATGTTAAGTATGCCACGGAATATGAAGAGCATAACCACAAATCGACAATGATTGGTAATAGTGGATTTGGAAATACAATCAAGGCTAGGCTTGAACATGCAGCGAAAGATGCAAACCTGGCAAAGACTGTTCAGATGAGTGTTATTTTTCATATTATGTCGAGAGGGCATCCTATGAAAGATTTCCCAGAATTTAGTAATTTATTATCTTTTTTGAATGTTTCTCACTATCCTATGTCACATTGGTCAATAAATGCTGGATGGGAAATGACAAACTGTCTCGCTGAGGTGGAAAAGCAAAATTTACAAGAGAGTGTAAAAGAGTCAAATTTCATTTCATTATCCATAGATGAAGTTACTGCGGTAGATAACACTGCTTGGGTTTGTATGCATGTGTATACTGTAAAAGAACACGTCAGCCGAGCTCATCTACTCTGTGTTCGTAAAATGAGGGGCAATTCAACAGCAGAAAATTTATATTTGGAAGTTAAGAAAGCTTTGAATGAAATTGCTGGTACGGATGACTTGACAATTGCCAAGAAGTTGGTGTGTGTTGGAGCTGCAGTAATGCAAGGTCAAGGGATCGGTCTTTGCGCAAGATTACAAACTAGGATTGCACCATACATGGTTGGCATTCACTGCATGGCCCATCGAATGAATTTAGCATATAGAATTGTAAGCAATTTCCCTACAGTGTCAAAAGTTGAAGGTTTGGTCCACGAGATCCACTCATACTTCTGCCGAAGTCCTAAACGTTTTGCAGAATTTCAGATTTTTGCTGAGGGAGTAACAGGAGGAAACAAGCTTCTCAGGGATGTTGAGACCAGATGGATCTCCTTGCATGGACCAGCGGAACGAGTTCTAACAGAATATCAATCCTTGATCAGTCTAATGTATGAGCAACGCCTCACAGTAGACAGAGCTCCTGATCTCTTACATAAGTTAAGTGATATAGAGACTTTGTTAACTTTAGCTAGTCTTCTCCCCATGCTGGATTCAATGAACAAACTTGTTAAGAAAGCCCAAGACAGAACTATGTATATCAATGAGTATAGCACTCTACGTAAAATGACATGCTTGAGCCTAGATGGTCTATATTCAGATCTAACATGGCGAAGCCCAAATTTTTTTAGGTGGCAGATAATTACAGATTTGAATCATGCTGAAAATTTTTTACATTTCAATACCAAAAATGAGCTATGTGTTTTTGTAAAAGGATTTCAGATACCAATGCACCAATCTAAGACGGGCAAGCGAGGCAGAGCACTACTAGTTAAAAAGGAAGATTTTGACAGGATTGTTAAATTTGTTAGTGATAATTTGAAGTCTATTGCATATGAACTTTCAATTGAGATTCGTGAAAGATTCCCTCGAGAAGAAATACTTGAAGCCATGGGTTGTGTGTATCCTCAATTTTGGCATTCAATTGGAGATAATCCAAATGACGCAAAGATGTATCATAAAAAACTAGAGGAATTGATATTGACATTTTCAAAAGATGCATATTGCAATGGACAGCCAATAGAAGGAATTTTAAATTCAGATCATCTTAGAAAACAATGCAAACAATTTGCATTGGTTATGAAACAGCAGTTGGTTAACTTGGAGAATCCATTTGAACTTGGATCAATCACAAGGCTTTGGAAAAGGATAGATCAAAGTGAAGCATTGCGTATTGCAATACCAGAATATTTGAAACTTGCTGATTTATGTCAAACAATGATATTGGGGTTGGTGGAAGATGAGAGAGTTTTTAGTGCATTAGGGCTTTTGAAATCAAAGATCAGAAACAAATTAGACAAGAATTTGGAAACTTGCTTGAGGTTGTTTGTAACCCAGTATAATGTTAGAGATTTTCCATATGATAGGGCACTGGCAATCTGGAATTCCATGCATGAAAGACGAGGGGTGTGTAACACTTTAAAAGCTGGTGGTGTTACTGCTAGTGCTAGTGCTGAGACAAATGAATATGATGGATCGCAGACTCAGAGTCAGCATGAAGACGAAGACATTTTTGAATACCTGACTCAAAATGAAGATGAACCTGTTAGTACTAGTCAGTTTCCGGATCTTGAGTCCATTTGGGATATAGAAGCCTCGGACAGTCGGACTGAGTCACTGAAGTGAATTAGCAGTCAATTTATAGGTATTTATAATTATACTACAGTTCTTGAGTCATATTACAATTTCAATTTGCAAAATTGCAATACTATAGTTGTCATTGATGATTTTTGATATTGTATTCCTTGAATTTGTCAATCAGAAGTAGAACGGATACTTATTTCATATTTTAAATTGTGAATTTGAATTATTACTAAACAATTGAATTATTAGTAAATTGGTATTTGGTTCCACATTATGTTGAACATGAAATGTAACAATTTGTGTCACAAGATCCATAAAATTATTCATACTGCATAACCGTTATTGCTAGAACCTTTCTACTGTTCTACAGTAAATGCTTAAAATGATGTTCATGGCGATTAGGGTTTTGTGTTTTTTTTTTGTCTTAGTTGGCTAGTAAACCGAAGTTGTCGTGCGTTGAAAATTTGAGTTGTCCTCTATTTATTTGTCCATGTCATCATCAAGTGTGGTCAAACCGGTTGGTCAGACATGTTTAATGTTTCATCTCTAACTCGCAAATAAATTTCATGTTTAACAATTTAAGTGGCGAGTTAGCGAGTGTTGGACTTGTTGGTTTGGGTTTAAATCGCGAGGTCTCTTGTTTTTTGAGCGTTAGCATTTTATGTTAGTGAGGTGGAGATTGTTAATGAAATCGCTTTG
This sequence comes from Cryptomeria japonica, assembly GCF_030272615.1. Lineage (NCBI taxonomy): Eukaryota > Viridiplantae > Streptophyta > Pinopsida > Cupressales > Cupressaceae > Cryptomeria > Cryptomeria japonica. Next base: position 615,233,485 of record NC_081413.1, read on the forward strand.
GTTGTGAGTTTGCGACTGGGTGTGATTTTATGTTGTCGCATGGTCGCGAGGTGTTCGTGGTTAAGTCATTTTAATTTGCGATCATGCGATGTAGTTGGTATCGCAGCTTAGTTGGTTTCGTCGCTTGCTCGTAGGTTTTGAAGTTGTTTAGCATTTTAAGTTGCGATCTGGCGACAGGTAAGTTTTGGTCTGATTTTGTGGTTATCGCATGCTCGCTAGTTTGTAAGTCTTAAGTCAAAAAGTGTTGCGAGCATGCGATGGCGGTTAAGTGCCTTGTTGTCGCGGGATTGCAAGGGTTTAAGTCAAGTTAAGTTTCGAGTTGCGAGCTTGCGATGAAATAAGTTATTTTGTTATATTTGCAGTTGTCGCCAGCTCGCAGGTAAAGAAAGAATATTACAAATAATGTTGCGAGGTTGCGACTGAAGGGCTTGATGAAGATCAACGGTTGTCGCTCACTCGGGAGATTCTTTGAGGATTCGTAAAAGGGGTTGCGAGCTTGCGATTAAGAGGATATGGTAGCATTGTCGCTAACTCGCCGGTTCCTTTCCTAATTGTTATAATCGGTTGAGAGTGTGTGATTAAAGATGGGGATTGACACGTGGACTTGTTTGTCGAGTTCTGTAAAAGTTTTGAATGGCAATAGCAATCAAATGCCACAGTAGCTATTTCATGAAAGTGTGGCAATTAATGAGACTTGAGAGAAGTGACGGCTTGCATGATCTAGCCGAGATTTTGACATTTGTACAATTGCATTAATGATGGCGCCCATTCCCAAATACCATTTTATGTTGCGAGGTTGCGACTGGATGTGATTTTATGTTATCGCAAGGTGTTCGCGGTTAGGTCATTTTAATTTGCAATCATGCGATGGGGTTAATTTTGAAGTTGTTTAGCATTTTAAGTTGCACTTGCGATCTGGCGACAGGTAAGTTTTGGTCTGATTTTGTGGTCATCGCATGCTTGCGGGTTTGTAAGTCTTAAGTCAAAAAGTGTTGCGAGCATGCGATGGCGGTTAAGTGTCTTCTTGTCGCGAGATCGCAAGGGTTTAAGTCAAGTTTCTAGTTGCGAGCTTGCGATGAAATAAGTTGTTTTGTTAGATCAACGGCTGTCGCTTACTCGCGAGATTCTTTGAGGATTCGTAAAAGGGGTTGCGAGCTTGCGATTAAGAGGATTTGGTAGCATTGTCGCTAACTCGCTAACAGGTGGACTTGTTTCTCGGGTTCTGTAAAACATTTGAATGCCAATCGCCAATCAAATATAAGGGCATGAATTCAAATTTCGCTCGAGTACTTCAGTCTGAAGTTTGAATTAATGCCACAGACTGTAGCTACTAGCTAGTTCATGCAAGTGTGGGAATTAATGAGACTTGAGAGTTGAGACTTGAGAGAAGTGACGATGCCCAAATAGTAAATACCATAAATTGCATGATCAAGTCGAGGTTTTGTATAATTGCATTAATGCATTCTATCTTCGAGGTAATCCAGTGAATTGAGCTCTGCAACAACGTTGGAGAACTCAAAGTGTTGGGTGTGAGAAAATTTCAGAAAATTGGTTAAGTTTTTCTCTTGCAGCTAAAATGAGCCAGGTGACGAGTGGTACTGGAGGTTCCAAGCCCAAGCCCAAGCCCAAGCCCAAGCCCACGACAAGTGGAGCAGGAGAACCTGGAGGTTCCAAGACCAGTGCCACCGAGGAAACGATGGTTAAGAAATACAAAGAAGAATTTGTAGATTTGATGCCAGGGACTTCCGTTGCTTTGAATACAAATCATTTGGCATGGAGAGATTTATTTAGCCAATGCAGAAACCCTACCACGCCTAATATGACTGGTTATGCTCTGTTTAAGTATTTTTGGAATAATAGGGTTAAGGGTGTCCCAATGTCAAACCCTTGGGATTTAAATATGGCAAAGTTAATTGTGCCAGATGTGTATGTTGATGTGGATTTGATCAAAGAGTTGGCCAAACGCTATTGCCTAGTATCTAGGGTAATCAGAAGAAAGAACCAGTCTGCCCTAGTTTCAATTAACAGAGCTAGCTTTGTTGAAGCTTTCCAGATTACTGGTTCTGCATGTATAGATATAGATTTGGAGTAGATTGCAGAGGATTACGACAAATACAAAGGTGTTATCAAGAAGCATGCAATCCCCAGATACATGCCTAGGGTGGATAGGAAGTCGGTTATAATTCCAGAGAGTATCGAACCACCATTTGACATCACACCTTTCCACCATTATATGCATTGTACAATCTATGGATTATGCAGAGTGTTGGGTTTGATGGAGATTCAACAGTGTCAGCTGAATTACTGATGATGGCCATGGACATTCAACACCCAGATGTTAACAAAGATTACGATTATGTGGGCTATGTGGTTGAACACATTCATAATGCTCTAGTTGAAATTCAGAGTGGTGCACCCAGCCCTACATTCAAGCATTATTCATTGCTGATGCATTTAATCTTGTTCTATAATGTTGAGTTCTTGGATAAAGAATTGGAGCTTTTCAAAGAAGAACTCGGTGTCTTAATGCCAATACAAAGATGGACCCAGGTTTGGGACAGTAGTTCTCCCCATTCTTCTTTCCTTTTCTTTGAAAATTGGATTGTTTCGCCAATTATGGAAATGCTAGGAATAATTAGGGAACGATTGTCAATTGATGTTAGGAGAGTTTTGAGACCTTACCAGTTTGTTCCAAACTGGTCTATTTCACATAACTGGGGGGACTTTTATTTTTTTGATAACTTTTCTGTGATCAGAGTCTACGGGTGTCCTCAGCCTCCCCATATTTTACCAAAGTTTGTTCCAATTAGGATTGCTTTTATGGAGTTTATCTGGCAATTGACCCTAGTTGAAAAAGAATACCTTGATAAACACAGGAAGGGTTCTTTTCTTCCTAGGCTTTGGGTTGCGTCTGATTTTACCATTGGTAGGAGTTGCTTTGATCAAGTAAACAATTTCCTTAAACAGTATAGGTTGGTTAATGCTGTGTCTAGATTTTGTGATTCAGAACAATTTATTAAAATTGCAATGCCAAAAATGACACCTTGGGCCGCAATAAAGGACCATGAACCATTGGATGATGAAGATGTGGTTAGAAATTTGCTGAGAAAAGATGAAGTACAAGAAAGGAGAAGAAAATGGAAAAATTTGATGAGAGTTGAAGCAGAATTGAAGGCTGCTGACCCTAGTTTCTTAGGTTTTTGCCCTGATAGCCCGTACCTGGAGAGGATTAACAAAATGCTGAGTTTATATGAAACTCTAATGGAACAAATGCCTCCAATTCCAGATTCCGAAGTGGCTGCTCAGCAGCAAGACCCCCAAGATGCACATTCTTCACATGGCAAGAGGCCACTTAGCGTGTCTGCTGATGATGTAGAGAGTGGGGATGAAGTTCAATCTACCCCAGCTACAAAGAAACAAAAAACCAGTGAGGTCGGTACAATTGTGAGGGGAGACCCTGCTAGAGCAATTGTTACAGAACAAGGACAATACTTTCATCAAATAAGGACACATCTCAGAGAAGCAGGGTAGAATGAAGAACAGGGAGAAACAATTGAAGCCCTTGCTCAAGGCTTTGATGAGCTTGTGATGTTGTCAAATGAATTCATTAAAGATGATGACTTTATTAAGTCAGATGAAGTTAAAAGTTTTTTGTCAAGATTGAAACAAAAACAATTAAGACAAAATCTGATCATAGAGGAAGCAAATGAAGAAAAGAAATTGGAGATCATCGAGGCACTGCAGCAATATGATCCTAACAGGGAGCAAATTTCTGTGGAACAGGCAAGACAATTGATTAAGAGTACTGGTATGATTATGATGCCTGATTGGGATATCTAGTCTACTTTTATTATTGATCAGATTAGGAAGCAAGAGGACCCAATGTTCAAAACTGAATTTGAAATTGGAGATGTAATAAGAGGATCAGGATTTAATCCTAAGTCAAAGTTACTTGCTGCTTGGTCTTTGGCCCCTTCCACTCAAAAGCCCCACCTTCTAAATATCCAAGTAGAAAAGAAAGCTGACAGAATGATCTGGAACTTGCAAAACACAACTGACACGGAGATTGCCTCTTTTTTGACTCAAGTTTCTTTCATGAATTTATCAAAAACAGAGGATTTGTGAAGAAGATACACAGAAACATATACCCAATTGATTACATTGAATAAAAAATATGAAGAGACACTGATGAAGAAGGGCGCTTTGGAGGAAGAGTTAGTGGATTTGAAAGAAAAAATTGCAAATGAGCCCCCTCCAATATAGATTACATAACAAGTACAAGAAATACCAGCTGATGTGACAGCAAAAATGGAGGAATACACAGGGAAAATTTAAAAGCTTGAAAAGGAACAAAATGTCAAGGCTATCTCTGTTGTGTCAGGAATTTTGAAACACAGGATTAATGTATTGAAAGGAAAATTGATGGTAGTGCATGATTTGCATATTTCTTTGACAGAGGCAAGTAAAACATCCTCTGAGGCTGTCGCTTTTCTTGGACCTTTGTTCAATGTTTGGTCAGAAAGAAGCAGATTAGATACTGCAATGATGTATAGTGACGAGTTCCCTCCCAAGATCAGTGACACCAAAGACATGGTGGAGGTAATGAATGCAGCTTATGCATTTTTCACAGGGAAGGATGTGCTTATAAATGAAAAATTGCAGACATTTGGGGAAGGTTATAGTAAATTGGTGCCTTCAATTTATGGTAGTAATGGACAATTGAAATCAGTTTCTGATTGGACCAGCGAATTTGATTTGATTCTGGAGCAAGAAGAAATAATCAAGCATGTAAATGAATAGGTTGATGCTGATTTCCTTAACGGTATGCTTGATTCACTGTTCAAGGTTGAGGTTGACCATGCAAAATTTATTGTTGAGTCCAGGGCAGTTACAGATGCCAGATGGACAGATTTAGTTGCAAAGTTGGAAGAGGTAAAGGCATTCAGTTGGCCAACAGACAAAGAGGTGGACAGGTGGCAAGCCATGCTAAAGCCAAAGAAGAAATCTCAGGTTGAGGTTGCTACCCAAGATTACTCACAGTAATCTTTTTCTTTTCGATCGGTAGAGAGGGATGGCCAATTGGCCACTTTTATTGATGTTGAACTTGAAAACTCTTATATAGTTATAAATTTATAATAGCTCAACTGTTCAAGAATTTGATAAGTGCATAGTTGAAAACTTGAATCGCATTGTGAATTTACTTTCTGATATCATTATGAATATAATATCAATATCATTTGCAGTTTGATATCTTCACATAATTGTCTTTGTGTTGAATTTATGTTTTCACTGTGAATTGAATGGTCAAGGGTTTTTCAGTTTACATATGAATCTGGGTTGTGTATGTAATGGCATTATTCATTATTGAAGTTTATTATCAGGTTGTCTTGAATTGTAAGTTTTAAGTGACTCTAGAGTCTATGCCCTAGGATAAGGCACCGGTCTGTTGTCTTAATGTTTTACTAATTATGTTGTATAATGTATTCCTATCTATGGTGGTGTTTAATAGTAATACTTTCATTCTTAATACTCTTGAGTCTTATGATTTTATATGCTATGGATGTTTATGTAATATATATGGAGGTGTTTTATGACTGTCTATAATCTGCCTACCAATTACAATGAGGTGAGTTGAATGGTCAAGGGTTTTTCAGTTTACATATGAATCTGGGTTGTGTATGTAATGGCATTATTCATTATTGAAGTTTATTATCAGGTTGTCTTGAATTGCAAGTTTAAAGTGACTCTAGAGTCTATGCCCTAAGATAAGGCACCGGTCTATTGTCTTGATGTTTTACTAATTATGTTGTATAATGTATTACTATCTATTGTGGTGTTTAATAGTAATACTTTCATTCTTAATACTCTTGAGTCTTATGATTTTATATGCTATGGATGTTTATGTAATATATATGGAGGTGTTCTATGATTGTCTATAATCCGTCCACCAATTACAATAAGGTGAATTGAAATTGAATGGTCAAGGGTTTTTCAGTTTACATATGAATCTGGGTTGTGTATGTAATGGCATTATTCATTATTGAAGTTTATTATCAGGTTGTCTTGAATTGTAAGTTTAAAGTGACTCTAGAGTCTATGCCCTAGGATAAGGCACCGGTCTGTTGTCTTGAGGTTTTCTATGACTGTCTATAATCCGCCCACCAATTACAATGAGGTGAATCCTTAATATGTATTATGATTCCAGACTAACAAAAAATTTAAATGAAAAATTACATACACCATAACAATGCAACAAATGAAAAAAGTTAAATCTCATGATTTTGATCATTTGAAAGAGATACAATTATACACAATAAATTTAATAATTTATATATAACTCCTTCAAGAACCTGTACAAAGCTTGACACTAAATGCTTTTCATTTGCTATATAAATGACTATACATTATACAACTTGCTCCCTTCACCTAGAGTCTAGAATGAAGAATCACTACTGGAACCAGAAAATGAACCCCAATGACTATACAACTTGCAAAACTGCTTGAGCCATGCCATTATCACCCTGATGCCTTCGGATGGAATGTGAGATGTTATGTTCTGTCCAACAGATCATTTCCAAATAGAGGAGGAAGCCTTCATGCCCAGGAATAGAGACAATGGAAAGAGGGACTTGAGCCTTCATGCCACGATCAGGGAAAGTGGAAACAGGATCTTTAGGGTAAATGTAATCTGTTGGGGAGGGGTTGCAGCTTCCATGTCGTCACAAAGATGACTGGCTGCCACTCCCCATCCAAACAAATCCTTCTTTCATTCCTCTGCAGGCTCCTTCTTCAAACCCCTTGCCATCCTATGGAAGAGTAGAAGCAGAGGATGTGCCATGCTTGGCCCTTCTTGACAAGAAAAGGCTTTCACACCCCCTCTGGCAATCCTTCTCACTTTCACAACTCCTCTGACAATAAACAAACTCACACAGAAGAAAACAAAAAAACACCCATCCAGTATCATAGAGCACACAACAAGTACAACTCCATGCACTATCCTGCTCAAACATCATCTTCCTTTCTGAGGAAAAAAACCACTCTAAGAAAATGAAAAAGGTTTATTTTCTCTTCTACCAATTAAGTCACCACTCCATTGTATTTATAACATTTTCACACTTCATTTGGTGATGCTCATTCTGCATTCATGTGAAAAATTATCATTTTGGTGGTTTCCAAATGACTGTAGACTCTAGAAGTCATCATCATGCCTATCAAATCCACTGTATCCTGCTAAGGCTCATCTATTGTGAACGATTTTGTTCTGATTTTATTCCTCCTTGATTGGACAAATTTTGCTTCAAAATCCCTGACAATAAGCAACTTGAGCTCTTATTTCTCAGAGAAATCCGTGATCTCCCATCTCTAACTCAGAAGCTATCAAATCCTTTTATGCCTCTGAAACCGTCGTCCTCGCTTGTCTAATCAACCTCGACTCAAGAGAAACCTTCAAACTAGTCCCTCAGGAACGAGTCAGCATCCAAGCCTTATGGTTATCGCTAGCTTGTGAGGTAAAATGTCTGAAGACGTGATCAAGCTGCGAGCTAGCGACGAGATAGTTTGTGGTTAAGTTTTATGGTTATTGCTAGCTCGCGAGGTAAAATGTCTGAAGATGTGATCAAGCCGCGAGCTGGCGACAAGTTGGTTTGGGTTTACATCGCGAGGTCTCAGGCTTTTTGGGTGTTAGCGTTTTATGTTACCGAGCTAGAGATTGTTAGTGAAATTGCTTTGGTCGCGAGGTCTCGAGTTGGTCTGATGTCATACATCATAGCCGCAAGAGTTAGCGAGTAACTCATTTCATACAGTTGTCGCTAGCTCTCATGTTTGTTTAATGTTAGCATTTTTAGGTCACGAGCTAGCGACTAGACAGTTTGTGGTTAGGTTTAATGGTTATCGCCAGCTCGCGAAGTTAAATGTTTGAAGACCTGATCAAGCCGCGAGCTTGCGAGTGAATTGCTAGCGGTTAAGAGATAAACAGTTTTATGTTGGCGAGTACGCGACAAGGGTTAAAGTTACCACTATCTCCAAGTCGCTGCGGTGACGAGGACTTAACATTTTGTGGTCGAGAATTGGCGAGTGGCAGTTCAGTTTCCCTCAGTCGCTAGATCTTGAGGTTACAAAGGCTTAGCATTTTCAGCTTGCGAGTTGGAGATAGAGAGAGTCGTAAGGCCTTGTTGCTAGGTCACGAGATGCCCTAATGGGCAGTCTTCCAAGCAGAGAGATGACAACTGCGTGCCACGTGTTTTAATGACTTAAAGTCAATATCTTGAAATCACCAATATTTTTATTTTTATGGTTTGAAAATAGCTTGAAATCGCCAATATTTATATTTTTATGGTTTGAAAATAGGTTGAAATCGGCAATATTTTTTTTTTAATGGTTTGAAAATAGGTTGAAATCGCCAATGCAAATATTTTTTTGGTTTTAAAAACATTACAATTCGCCCATGCAAATATTTTTGGGGTTTTAAAAACATTACAATTCGCCAAGAATTTTTCACAAACTTTGAGTGATCATGGCTAATTCGCCAATGGAGATTATTATTTTTCTCCGTAAACCGCAAAAATTCGCCCGTAAAATTAAAATTTTCCTCGGGAATTATACAACTTTCGCTAGGTTTTTACACCTTGTCCAAGGGGGGGGTTTCTTAAAGTTTTCCCTGGCCATGGCTTCAGCATTAGAGGGAACTTGTCCTCCCAACTCCAGAATTGATCACATAGAACCTTGTTTCTGTCTTGAGACTTTTCGAAAATCACAGTAAAAAAACCCTTTGCTGCAGGATAAATCTGCACACACCCGTCAATTAAAGGCTCCCATTTATCAGAGATCCAAGCATGCAAGTCATGAAGGCTTGGCCACAGGCCCCTGAAGCGTCCGATCAACCCTAGCTCAGAAAAAACTAAAACATTATGTGAAACTTCCTCATCGGCCTTCGCATCCAATGACACAGCAAAAGCCTTGGTCGAGAGCATTAAAGAGGATCCCGAAACACCATTGCGCCGTTGATGGGAGTTTGGTGTTGGTTTGATCGAAGGCGGAGGAATTTTTTCACCATATCCACGGAAACCAAGGTTGGGCTTAAACCCCCGTCTTCAAAACCGCGGAAATCGCCTCGCTGCAGCCGTGACACTAGACTGTTGTCGCTCATGGGAAGACCAACGCCATTTTTCACAGCACATTGGGAGCCCTGTTTCCCAGCCAGGCCAGAGCAGTTTTGGTAAGCCTTGCATTTCGGCAGGGAGAAAGAAACCCTAGCTCCATCTTGTGGAGATTTCAAACAGCTCCGGAGCGCCATTTGCATAGTTGAATTGATAGTTGCATTTTTTTTGGCACAATGAAATATTAATATATAATATTGTTGTTCAGCATCATCAGTTTTTACTTTATTCCTGGGGATGCATCCTCGGGATTTTTTGCTCTGCACCCTTTCTTTGACTCCTTGAAAAGCTCCCTTGCCATCGCAGATTAAAAAAAATGACCTAGCCATCCCAGAAATGTTCCGGAAACATGGGGATTTTTGTTAATTTTGTATCAGACTCTAGCAAATTAGATAACAATAACAGATAGACAAATCAATGCACACAAGGAACACCAAAATACCCTGGGAAAACCTTCCTCTTGGGGGTGAAAAACCCAGCAACTAATCTCAGATCTTTATTAAGCAATAACCAAATGTATCTTTACAATGAGCTTCAACTCTTGAAGCAATCAGCAAACTATGCACAGTAATATCTTCAACCTAGGGCAAACTGTAATGATGAACTTATCTGCAATACAGACATTGCTGTCACAAACAGGGTTGCTGTCACTAAGATGAAGCTTGCTGATCCTAGGATGAGGTCGCAGCCTTCAAGAATAGTTCGCTGCCTCCAAAAGATGATTGCTGACCTCCCAATGATAATTGCTGTCACTGGAAACTAGTTCGCTGTCTTCAAGATAATGTTTGCTGTCCTTTAATTGGTGTTTGCTGAGCTCTCAATGATGATCTCTGACTTAGGAGATAATTCGCTGCTCTCTGAAGTAATTCGCTGAATAGCAGATAGGAATGTAATCACTGAATTGTGTGTCTTAACAATGATATTGGCATTACATATATACGAGACTCTTGCCTTCCAATTTACCTTAGGTCGGCTTTACAATTTAGGCGCCAAGAAGAATAGGTCATGATTAAATACAAGTTACATCACAAGTTACATGTATCGCCTACTTAGGGCCTGGCTAACACAAGGAAACATTTATGTCTTCTAAGGCTGGTAGGGCCACATACACGTTAGGTGAGCTAGGGCGGCCCTAGAAGGGCTCCGACCTAGCTACATACATCAACAATTTTCCGGGACTTCTGGGCATCCCCAATACAGCGAGGAATGTCAGTGATGTCCTCCAACCGTCTTTATAGAAACACTCAATTTAAAATAAAAGGGCCCAAACCAATTAAAATTTGTTTTTGTGTTTTTTCCATCACTGCTTCAGCAGATTTTCAATCATTCTAAGGCAAGATATTAGCTGTCATAACAGCAGTCATATCAGTAATCTGAGGAGGTATTTTACTGTCTTTGTTATTGAAATAAACATTGGACAGCAGCGTTCCTCACATTAGTTTTGTGACATTATAGAAGGATATGTTCAACAATTTGATCACTTCATATAAAAGACAGCAGCTTTTCATCTATCCTAGGGTTTCAAATATGCAATTTCATTTTCAAACTGTGGATACTCGAACAGTTTTGGTGATAGATACTCTAAAATAATAAAATTAAAGGCTTGCCTTGCACATGTCAAAGTACAAGAATTAGAATTGAAGGAGAAGATTAAAAACATGAGTAGATGGCAAAAAAGTTATGGAATAGGAGTGTTTTTTCCTTTGTTGATTTAAAGTCAAGAATTTGGCTTTGCATGCATCAAGCACCATGACCCTACAAAGAAAAGATATCAGCGATTGATCAACTATTTTGCAAACCTTCTGAATTCAATAGAAAATGCCTTCACTTTGTCATTATATGGGAATCTCAAAAGATTGTTCTAAGAGAATGTGAAAATGTTAGGATAAGAGTCTTCTTGAATGTTAAAAGCTCATTGGAAAGCGTTGGTTCTAAGAGTTTTTAAAATGAAAGCAATTAAATTTTATTAATTTGTTTGACTCTCACGTGAACTCGCAATTCAACTCTAGTGTGTATGATGAATGCCTTATCAAATGTTATCATATGAATATTTGAAATTTCCCTTTATTTTAAAAATATTCCCCATTTTTTAATAACAGCCCCCTGTCATCCCTTAAAATGATTGAAAAAAATTTATCCTCAAAATGTGTCTCCTTGCCTCTCGGTATCCCTATTTCAGAGACTTGGTGGAACATAGGTTTTTTTGACTTCCATGTGTCATTGTTTAGTTGTCTTGTAAAAGTATTGTTGTAATCTTTTGCCCACAGATATCTCTATGAATTGTTCACATTTTGTTTCGCAGTCAAATATTATAATCTTTGTTCAATATCATCAATATTCTATCTTTCGAAGGTCATTGCTAAGTCATATTGAAAAGTGTTGCCCTTTTTTTTGTGGCTAATGGCATCTATAGGTACTTTAAACTATAAATGGTCTTGCTTGGTATGGTGGTGTAAGGAAGTGAGATCCAACAACTCGTTTTATTAACAAACATTGAATTATTTTGTTATCTTTTTGGTAATTCAATCTTATTGATTTCCTTAGAGAACTATTTTAAGGGTAAAAGCCACCTTGTAGAACTCATGGACGACTTTGCTAGTTCTTTAATAGTTTGGCTTTCTTTATGGTAGTAAATTTATTCTAGTCTTGAATAACTTTTAGTTTCATGGGATCCACTGTTTAGCTTTAGCAAAAGTTGTGGAATTAATTTATATTTAATAAAAGTAAAGGTAGTTTTCCTTAATGGGTGAACGGTTTTGTTTTAGGTTGCATGGACATGGACATGATGTAATGTCCCCATTTTTCTAGTCTTTTATGAAGCCTTAGCCTTTTGGCTAAGTGGAGAAATAAGGAGAAATTAATTAAATTAATTTCTTATAGTCATTAAATAAATTAAAAATTAAAAAGTGACTTTATATTTAATTATTTTAATTAAAAGTGACTAAAGTATAAAATTAAAATAATTAAAAAGTCACTTAATAAATAATGAAGTGTACCTACCCTCTTCTAGAAGGAACCTCATGATGGGTTATGAAAAAGGATAAATAGAAGAGGATGATGGATGATCAGGCAGGTTGGAGATTTGGATATGATGAAATGACTGATGTGTGGCATTGGTTGAATCTCTGAGGACGGAAACCTTCAGCAAGATTGAGGAAGGGCTGGATGAAACCCTAGCTTCTTCTTGGGAGTGGGAGATACTAAGTTTCCCACATTGTGCATAATGAGTTGATAGTGGTTGAAAAGGACAACCTAGTCCCTTCACTTGAGCTCAAGGAGATTTATATCAGATTGGTATATTGCTTCAGATTTCATTAACATGATTTGACATTTGGTGGTTTGGTGAATGCACATCTCTCTATTGGAGACCAGCGAAATTGCCAAAGGAGGAGGGCGATGTCATTATGGAGATTTAGAGGTGAGATCAAAGTGTATTGCAGACTGTTATCAGTGTTGTGCCGACCCTCCAAACCCTGATTTGGCTTCTTGTTCATTGTTGATACTTCGAATCATAAGTGGGAAGCCAGCTACTTCATCTTAGGAGCAAGGCGATTCCTTTGAGGCATAATTGAGTGAACTTTGGTGACAAAACAAGGACATTTGCTGACAGACATCAGACTGGTGCAGACCTCTTGAAATTCACGATTTCGTTCATAGTTTATTGTTGATGCACCAGGGAAGGTGGTGATTACACCTAGAGGGATAGGCGATCTCCTTGGTGTCAATTTTAGAGGCTTTGCCGATATGATCAGATCATCCATCAGTGCATAATCAGAAAATCGGATCTGAGCATAGACACCTTTGATTTGGGGTATATCTGCATGATTTGGCTTGAATTTCCATAGTGGAGTGTAGCGCCTACCTCAAGCATTGAGACCGATCAGTTTAGGAGGCGATTTGGAGACCTTTGATGCAGTCACTGTGACATTTCAGATCTACCACTTGCAGCAGTAAGGGGCGGAATTGCATATAGCTCGATTTGGCACTTGGGAGGTTTGTTGATAGTTGATATTGCTTACTACTTCACTGCAGTTATACCAGGTTCAAATTGTCATATTTCTATTGCATTTTCAGTTAATTGATAGAGTTATAACAGTCATATGTCTTCAGACAAATCTAAAAGTGTCCATGACTATTTGGTCAATATATTTGTTGTAAGACGGCTAACGAAATAAGCCTATTTTGATTTATGAATGAAAGAGCTATAAGGCTGTACCTCTTTATTTGATGCTCGCCAAATGTTTGATTTAATGACAGTCTGCTGTACCTGTTATTTCTGCATACCAATTTATGTCAGTAAGTCCAAACTTTAGTAATTACAGTTGCACTTTCATTCTAAGATTGTTGTATCATGATTAGCAAGTCACCAAACTGTTTGAACAAGAGTTTGTAATGTCAAGACATATCTGAAGTATCTTGGACCAGACTTATGTCAAGTGTTTAACGAATTTCCCCTAAGGGTCAAAGACTGAAAATTGATATCAGAATTTGGTCAGGGGATATTACACATGAGGTATGTATATGGAAATGAGAATCATATATTTATAATATGTATTTAACAAACTCTATGTAACACAAGTTTATAAGCTATTGGAGAAGATTTTCATCACTTTAGAAGCAATAAAGACACATGATTGGATTGAAATTTCCCAATTCATTTGTGGATACATGAATGCCACTTATTATTCCCTTCATCAACCATGATGATGACATGATTGATTATCTTACAATAACTTTTTATTTTTATTGTTCCCTTCATCTTTGTGGAACAAGAAGGAGAGTGACAAAAAACCACCTATTGCAGCTCTGAGATTGACAAGAGGCTATCATGTGCCATGGTTTGTGAGTGCGTGCGCATAGCGAATAATGAGTCTCAAGGTGAGGAAGAACTTACAAAGTTCTTCCTCATCAAAAATCAATGTATTTGGAAGAAAGTAGGTGCTTGCTTTGGGACATGCTGTCAAGCAAATCTGATTTCACAAAAGCTGGTTAGTGAACTTGGTTTGAAGACAAGAAATCACCTAAATCCATATTCCTTAGGGTAGGTGAAGCAAGTAGGAGATATCTCAATCACTAAGAATTAGAAACTTAACATTGGATTCAATCCATAATTTAGAAATGAGGTGAATGCGGTCGTGTGAGGTGTCATCTTGTCGTTATCTCTACTTTGGGGATGTTTCTATAGTTTAGGAGGAAGATTAAATATATGTTACATTAGATTGGCAAGGACTTCACTCTTCGTCATATGGGCAGGTACAAAATATCCATCATGAGTGCTTTTTAAGCCAAGAGGCTACTCAATTCCATTGGTAAATTTGCTTTGTTGTTATTGTGTGGCAAAGAGGAAAAGGGGGTGGCTGAGATCAAATTAGTATGTGGGACAAACAAATAAAAGAAGAAAGTAGATATTTGAGTTCTTAGAGCCCAAGGAGCTGCCCCACAAAGAGCAACTGAACATGTGATTCAACTACTTCTTGATTGCTCTCTTCCCTACATAGGGTTGTACTAACAAAGTCTATTAGAGGCTAATGAAGTAAACATATAGCTGAAAACTCATATTGAGTATGTATTTATAAGACCTAGTGCCTTGTCTTGTGGATCTCCCATGGTGGTGGTACCTAAAAAGAACAAAACTTGGCATGTGTGGGGATTATGGAGTGTTGAGCAAGATCATTGTTGATGATAGGTAGCCTCTTGGATCAACTTTAGCAAGCTAAATATCTTTACCATGCTAGATCTCAAATTTGGATATCATTGAGTAAGATTAAAAGAATACATTTGGAAAATTGCATTCATGACTAGGTAAGGGCTATTTGAGTGGTTTGTTCTACCATTTGTATTGTGCAACGTTCCATCCATCTTTTCAAGGTTGATATATGAGGTATCGCAAAGCATTTTATAGACTCGTGTGATAGTTTATTTAGATGATATCCTTGTTTTCACTAGGACATACAGGGAGCACATATCTTATCTAAATCAATTTCAACAAATTTAAGGGAGAACAAGTCGTTGAATGGAAAGAAATGTGAGTTAATTGAAACATCACTTGTCTACCTTGGATTTGTTGCAGATAATGGAGAGATTAAGATTGATCCCGCCAATCTTGAGGCAATTGTGAATTCGTCAAGATCTACGATCACCTAAACAAGGAGTTTTCTTTAGGCTGTCCAATTCATGTGAAAATTTGTCAAAGCTTACTTCTATATTATTACTCAATTGCATGTATAACAAGGGTTGTAAAGTGTTTTTTTTTTTGACTAATAAATAACAAAGATTATTTGTTAAACTTAAGCATTAAATCATCCATCCATTGGTTCTTGTCTTGCCTAACCCCCAACAACCTTTTGAGGTGAAAATGGATGATAGTGGTTATGCATTCAGGGCTATTTTATTGAAAAGGGAAGGCCTACATGTTTTCATTTAGAGCTCATTTGAGGGTCACTCGTATAACCATTGCAAATCTACCAAATACGTGTATGCATTAGTGCAAGTAGTGAAAGAGTGGAAACACTACTTGGTGGGCAAAGAAATGGTTGTCCACATAGATCATCAACCTCTACAATATTTTCAAGCTCAAAACTCCAAGCAGAAACACACTACAAGTGGATGGGATTCCTCCAACAATTTTGCTTGGTGATTAAGTACAAGCAAGGTGTGCCAAATAAGGTAGATGATATGTTGTCTAGATCACCTCTTCTTTCTGCAACCATTATGCCATTTGTATGCCTTATTATGATGTGTATAATGGTGTGTAAGAGAAAATCTTGTCATGAAGCATGTGTAAGAGCATCTATGAAGAATATAGTAATTAAGAGGTGTTATGACCATAGAAACAGGACTCAGACTTAGCACAGACTCGGCAAGGGTGACCCGCCTCGGGACTCAGCAAAAAAACTCGATGCAAACTCGACAGGACTTGGCAAAGTGAAAAACTCTAGAAATTTGGAGATTTTAAGGATTTAAAACTTGTTTCATGCACCCTTTATTTAATAAACTTTAAAGGCACAATAACATCATCAAATAGAAGCTAATTTGATCACGTACACAAATATACATGATCACATACACAAATATACCTCGATCACATCAGTATAAACACAAACTGTAGCTGAAGGAAATAGCAAACTTAGATATATAAATAATGTCAGATGTATACAAAACTAATGGAATATAAAATCCATAACATCAAATGTTCCATACAAATATCAAAACAATAACTACAAGTCTGGCTCATAGGAGTCTGAGTCTGCATCTCTCCTACAAAGGCATCTAAGGTAGGTCCAAGACACCCCATCAAAGTCACTTTCTTCCATGCTCTCTTATGGTTGAGCCTTCCAAATATATTTAAATGCTTTATGATTGAATTGATAAGTCTGCCATGAATTTAATTATGATAATCTGTTTATTAAAATTATTGTTGTAAATGGTTTCTCATCTGTTGGCAGGGTTTCAATCAGGTGAAAGGTATTTTCTAACCCCACTTATTTATTTGGAAATTTAGAATTAGGGCAAATTTAGGGCATTCTTAATTAGGGGACATTACAAATGGTATTGGAGCATAATCTTGCCAGCCTGCGGGATAAACCTACCTTGACTATCATTCTCTTAGGTTTCAAGTAGGCCGATGGTGCATTTCTACATGTGTAATGTGAGTTGAGCATGTTTATTCCATGTGTATTTAATATGCTTTTCTCATGTATACCTTGTGTTTGCTCCATGTCTGGCATGTTTCCAGCATATGTGTTTTATACCTTGTGTATTTACGTGTTACTTATGAATGATGTGTTTTCAGCATGTCTACTCCATGAATACCTTTCTCTTTTATGCTTCATGACTGATCCTTCTTTCCTGAGACTCACTCAGCTCGTGGCACCAAGCACCAGCTTGCCCCCCCCAGTCCTCATTGGTCAGCAATCTCCGGGAGGGGCTCCCTTCAGCAGCAGTACTCCTCTCCTTCCAAGAAGCATCATAGGGCTCTAGGCCTCCTGCTGGCTCTTTGGGTTGCACGTCTATTTTGAGGTTCTTCTCTGCGGTGCAGATTTTGTAGTGGGGGTCAGGGGGTTTGGGCTGTCCTTGCTGGGATTCCCTTCCCCTCTTTCCCTCTCCCCCTCTCTTTCCTTTCTTTTGGTTTCTTTGGCTTTGTTTGACCTTGGTGTTTTGTTGCTTTTCTTTGGGCACTGTTTGGTGTCCCTGCTGTGGGCTGGCCCCCTTTCTGGTTGTTGGCAGTCCCTTGAACCTGCTTTGTGGTCTTCCGTTGGACATTAATAAATTTATCTTATGCTTTGTACCTTATGTGTATTTATGTGTTACTTCATGAATGATGTGTTTTCAGCATGTCTACTCCATGAATACCTTTCTCTTGTATGCTTCATGAGTGATGTGTCTTCAGCATGTCCACTCCACGAGTGCCTTTCTCATATATGCTTTATACGTTATGCGTATTTATGTGTCACTTCATGAATAATGTGTTTTCAGCATGTCTACTCCATGAATGCCTTTCTCTCGTATGCTTTATGACTGATGTGTCTTCAGCATGTCAACTCAATGAGTGCCTTTCTCATATATGCTTTGTACCTTATGTGTATTTACATGTATGATTCATACCCTATGTAGCTGCTTCTTGCCTTATGTGCATTAGTTTGTGCCTTATGTATATTCATGGGTGTTGCTTCTTGCCTTAAATGTATTCATTATTTCATGCCTTACATCTACACTCTATGCCTTGTGTGTATTCACGTGTATAATCTGTGCCTTACGTGTGTATACTTCATGTGCCTTACATGTATTCAGATGTACGCTTCATGCTTTACTGTAATGTCCCCTTTTCTTCGAGTGACTTTATAATAATGTCAATGACAAATTATGAAGTAAAGTCACTTTTGAGGGGAAAAGTAAATTAAGAGAGAAATAAAATAAAGTATTACTTTCAAAAAGAAAAGTATTATAAAAGGAGGAAAAGTTGCAATGAGGATTTATTCTTGACTTGTTATTTTGAAAGAAACTTTTCCTTGAGAGCTTGAGAGCTTAGTTGCAGGTTCAGTAAACCCTAGGACGGAAACCTTGGAGGTTTTGGCTGTTTGAACGAAAACCCAGATCAGCCCACCTGGTGCATTCATCTTAGAATTCACAGTTGCGCTTCATTGTTCAGTTTGGAGAGATTCATAGAGTTTTAGAGTTATATCTTTGCAGGTTGAAATATTGCTAGAAGGGTTTTAAGCATCATTCTATGTTATTCTGGTATGTACAAACCTATTGATAGGTCTGATGTGTAATGGCTGATTTCTGAGTTGTATTTGGGCATGTTTGGCCTATCTATTTGATTGTAATTGCATGTTCAGAATTTTTGATTTGTAGCAGCAGACTGAATAATCTTGATTCAGATTTGTTCCATATATATGTTTGCATTTAATTAGGGCAAAATTCAGGAAATTATTTTCAGAATTATAGTGCATATCTTATTTGAGATATTTCTGAGTTGTATATGGGCATGTTTGGCCTATCTATTTGATTGTAATTGCGTGTTCAGAATTTCTGATTTGTAGCAGCAGACTGAATAATCATGATTTAGATTTGTTCCATATATATGTTTGCATTTAATTAGGGCAAAATTCAGGAAATTATTTTCAGAATTATAGTGCATATCTTATTTGGGATATTACATTTACCATGTATTCATGTGTATGAATAATGCTTATGTGAATGCTTTTTGCCTTATGTGCATTCATATGTATACTCCATGCTTTACACGTTATGTGTGTTTGTGTGAATGACTCATGTCTTATGTATTCATGTGTATGCTTTGTACTTGATGTCTTGGATTCATGTCTAATGAATTTTCTGCATTATCACTCCATGTGTGTTTTATATACTTTTCTCATATATGCTTTGTGTCTTGATGCTTTGTACCATAAGTGTTTTTGTGTGTGTGCTCCATGATGTCTTGGATTCATGCCTAATAAATTTTCTGCATGTTCACTTCATGTGTTTTATATACTTTTCTCATATATGCTTTGTGTCTTGATGCTTTGTATCATAAGTGTATTTGTGTGTGTGCTCCATGCCTTACATTTCACTCGTTAAGTGTATCTGTATATACGCTTCTTATGTATACTTCATTCATGTATGATCTATGCCTTATGTGTATTTGTGCAAATGCTCCATGCCTTATGTGTATTTCAGTGTATGTGTCTTATGTATATTCATGTACATGCTTCGTACCCCAAGTTTATTTGTATGTAGGCTTCATGCCTTATGTGTTTGCCGTATGTTTATACTTCATGACTTACATATGACTATATGTTTTCTTATGTCTGTTGTGTTTTCAGCCTATTTACACCATTGAAACAAGAATAACACCATGTTCTAGTCTAAATTTGGTGATCAGGGCTTATTGATATGATTCTTAGTTAAATCATGCATAGTAAGTAAAATACCATCCTCGGTAATAAAACTCTCTACCGTTACAGGAAGAGAACATCTACAAAGTTTCTTTCAAGATATGAACTATCAAGAAATTTATCATTAAAAGCATGACACCCTATTTCTTAAATTAATGGTAGTCCATAATATTAAGGGTATACGGCATTTCATGCCACTGTGTAATTGTAAAGTATGAATATTAAAACAGGGATATGTGCCTCACAATCGTCATCTTATTCTTGTCATAAAAAACTTCTTAACCTCAGCCAATTATGGTAAGTAATAAATTTTCAACAAACACTGACATTATAGCCTTTGGTACAAATAAGGATGAGAACAAGTCAAGGGATGCTGATGAAAGTCTTATCGCTCTGTTCACCAACCATCTAGCATAGTCTCCAAGTGTGAGAAAGAAAGGATAATGTGCAGGCATTCTACTACCAACCACATAGCATAATAATCCCCCTTACATATCATTCACACTGATGTCACTTTACCACCCATGGGCAGCATCTGAATGAGATTCTGTAGAAGTGAGATAGGGAGGGGGTTACATAGTGTGAATGCTTACAATAAAACTGTGAGACATTGAACTCAAGTAATCAAGGTGGTTTAGAAATTCCTTGGTCAGGATCTTGAACAATGTTGTGTTATATTTGCAGCATGATTATAGCTAGTATGAGAGCACCCACACTACATTGCATGGACCACATGAGGCCAAGATAGATGGTATATTTGCTCTTTGGCCTAGGGTAGAGGATCCGAGACACCCCATCAAAGTCACTTTCTTCCATGCTCTCCTATGGTTGAGCCTTCCAAATATATTTAAATGCTTTATGATTGAATTGACAATTCTGCCATGGATTTAATTATGATAATCTGTTTATTGAAATTATTGTTGTAAATGGTTTCTAATCTGTTTGCAGGGTTTCAATCAGGTGAAAGGTATTTTATAACCCCACTTATTTATTTGGGAATTGAGAATTAGGGCAAATTTAGAGCATTCCCAATTAGGGGACATTACACACATAATTATTTATTTAATCAGTTTATTCTTCTACGAGCAATCATGTAGGAGTTGGCAAGCTAATACGATTTGGAAAGTAGATATGGGTTCCACCTCTAAGTACATCACCGCAAGTTGGATGGAATTGTCTTAGTTGGATGTTCTTGTCACCTATGGGCCAAAGGGTTGAGTTACCTTGGTTAGATGCTCCACGTTTTTGGGCTTAGTTGTGGCGAATGGTTTTGGGCACCCTTTGTGTTACCCTCTCCAATTGCCATGATGGTTGGTTGTGGGAAGTGAATCATGTATGGCTTAGTAAGGAGACACAGTTGAAAAAGCAGATACGGGTTTTCCTCTAAGTAGACCACCCCAAGTTGGATGGACTAGAGGTCCTGCCACTTGTGGGCCAAAGGGTCGAGTTGTCTTGGTTGGATGCTCCATGCCCTTGGGCTTAGTTGTGGCGAATGGTTCTAGGTGCTCGATTGTGCTTCTCTCTCAATTCCCTACAATGGTTGATTCTTGGAAACACGACTATAGATTAGATCCCAATGAGTGATGTTATTCAACTTAAATACTATTTGATTGTTAATGCTATTGATTATATATGCATTTATATGTTATTGGACACGTTCATTAATAAACTTGCGAGAAAGCAAATAGTAGAGGGCTTCCTAACCCTTATGGAAATAATTGGCCTGATGAAATATATTTCAAATGTTGACCAACAATATTACAGGTGTTAAACCAAAGTTTATGTTGGAAAGGAAATTGTTAATTGGTATGTTGCATCTTAACGAGCTATATTTTTTATTTTAATTGAACTTTTGATTTTAGGGTAAGATTTAGGAACAACCGCAAACATTACACAAGATTTAGAACTGATATCAGCTTTTGGTCTGGATGGAAGCTTTTGGATAAACAAAAGCTTGCTTATCAGCTATAAGATAATGTGGATGGAGTCCAGTTGCTTTCTAATGCCTTAATTTTGTGATATGCATTGTTAATATGGAAGGTGTCTTCATAGTCAAGTGATTTATTAGTTTTGGAGCAGGTGCTAGTTTAATAATCACACTTTCTGGATTAAACTGTGTAGCAATTTTTTGCATCAACGTTTCGGATCACACTCCGTGATCCATCATCAGGATGTTAGAGAGCTAAGAGCATGAAATGATAAGTTGCCAAACCAGGCCAAAGCTAAAAAGAAGAAGAGGGGTCAGGTGCTAGTTTGTCTTCTTTATTTTATTATATCTCTGTAACTTTGCATGTTATATGAAAATCTTTGATTCTTTACAGACTTATCATTGCACAAAGTGAGTAATCTTTTTCATATTTCCTTTTTGGCTGTTGAGATATCATTGCATACATGTCATACTGCCCCTTTCCACTGGAATATTATACATCACTACCAGGGTAATATGTGTGGGTTTTTCTATATGTTTTCCCTGGATATTGCTTCCTTGCCATCCAATACATAGAGGTTTGGGAATGGAATCCAATCTGTTCCACTGAACTTGAGGATAATGCAGTATGTTTCTAATGTGTCTTGCTTTCTCTGCTGTTAACTGGACCTTGAACACAACTAAAGCCCTGGAAATGCATCTGTAAGGTACATTTAAGTATGCGTTTTTGTTTTTGTTTGTGTTTGCTTCAAAGGTTATGCGAATTTGTCTGGTCTATTGCTGTCTTTTATTTTGTTTATTTATTCACGGTTTTCTCAAATCAATATATATTTATGTCAATGTTGAAGGTGTTCCTGTGATGTTACATTTGTTATGACTGGGACATAATTTAAATTTTAAGAAGAGTTTTACTTTTGAAGCTCTTTTTGGGTTTTGTGTGTTGTTAAAAATGTACCTTTTGGTAGTCCTGAAAACTTACCAGTGAGGACTTGATTTGAATTTCAGAACTCCATCAGTGAAGAAAACAGGTAAGGCTTCTGGGACAGATCATATTCAACCTGTGTTTGTAGGTGAGTTTCCTCAGCAGGTTCGAAATGCTCAAGTAGAATGGCTGAAAACTCTTGCACCAGGCACAACAGGTATTAATAAATTTTATAAATAGGTAGCGTTTTGTATCTGTTTTTTGCTTACTTTTGTTCTTTCTAACTGGGGATACATGCTGACACCAAAATCGTTTTCAGATACTTCAGGGTTCTCTGGTGGTATGGACAGGAAGACAGGGATATGCTGGATGTTCTTTGGAAGGCAAGTATTTGTATGGAGTTACTTGTCTGGCAATGCTCCTCAAGGATGTGTTTGCCTTGAGATCCCTTCAGAGATTTTGTCACTGGAAGAAGATGAGATCTGTGCTAAACATGGTAATGGTTGGATAGTCTCAGTGATTCAGTGGGAGGATGGGATGCATGCAGATACAGAGAGTATTGTAAAACATTGCAACTCTGTAGGTATTCTTATGTGCAGTCAGAAAAGCCTAGCTGTTGCATATTGGCCTGATATATTTACAGCCAATAATAACACCCCAGTTGTGTGCTTTTTGATGGAGAATGAGCCTGATGGTGGCAACATGCTGCTTGATGCAAGAGTTGCTAGCAGTCGCGGGTTGAAAACTCAATGGGCTGGTAGCATTAGCAGCTCTGACACCACTGTAGTAAACTCCATGGTTGCTTCTCCAATTCCAGGATCTATTTCATTTGAGTGCATTGCCATAGTATGCCAGTCAAATGCTGAATTGTGGCGTCTTGAGTGTAATTCCAATTGTATTAGTTACCAACGAGTTAGACATGATAAAGAAGCTAAGATAGCATATACCCGTTCTATAATTTGGCGATGGCCTAGTATTGTTTCTAAAGAGAAAAGAGCAGAATTCTTTCTTTTGACAGATCATGAAATTCAGTGCTGGAATGTTGAGCTTAGGCCTAAGGGAGATGTTTCAAAACTGTGGTCATATGAAATTCTCAGCACAGGAGATGCAGAAATAAAAAAAGACCTGGCTGGCCAGAAGCGTGTTTGGCTATTAGATATGCAGGTAAATGATGGTGGAAAGGAAATTACTGTGCTTGTTGCATCTTTTTGCAAGGACAGAATAAGTAGTTCAAGTTACACACAATATTCTCTTCTAACATTGCATTACAAGTCATCTGGACAAAAGATGGGTGAAGGCCCTGAGTTGACTTCTGAAAAACTTTTGGAAAGAAAGGCTCCAGTTCAAGTGATTCTCCCCAAGGCACGAGTAGAAACAGAAGATTTCCTCTTTTCGATGCGTTTACGGGTAGGAGGCAAGCCAGCGGGATCTACAATGATATTATCTGGGGATGGAACGGCAACGGTTGCTCACTATTGGAATCAAGCCATGCGACTGTATCAGTTTGATTTGCCATGGGATGCAGGAAAGGTTCTAGATGCATCAATTATTCCTACTGTTGAAGATGGTGAGGAAGGCTCCTGGGTAGTTCTTACAGAGAAGGCAGGTTTGTGGGCCATCCCTGAAAAAGCTGTTGTGCTTGGTAGTGTTGAACCGCCGGAGCGAAGCTTGTCCCGGAAGGGAAGCTCCAATGAAGAAGCTACAGATGGAGAAAGGCGGAGTCTAGCATATGGAGGAAATTTTACTTTTCAAAGACAAGGTTCTGAGGCAACGGAAACCCAAGATAGCAGAGAAAAAGAAATACCAAGAGGATTTAGCCATCGTACTGCCCAAGATGAGGAAACGGAAGCTTTAATTTGGAACCTATTCCAAAATTTTCTTAAGTCTGGGGAAACTGAAGGAGCATTTGAAAAGCTTCATCAAGCAGGTGCATTTGAAAGGGAAGGGGAAATGAATGTATTTACCCGCGCAAGTAAAATAATCGTTGACACACTTGCAAAACAGTGGGCAACAAGCAGAGGAGCAAACATAGTAGTCATGGCTGCGATATCTTCCCAGCTATTAGAGAAGCAACGCCGTCACCAGCAGTTTCTGCAGTTTCTAGCTGCATCCAACTGCCATAATGAACTACAAAAGAGGCAGAGTACGGACTTACAATACCGAATGCTTGAATTGTTCTTGCTATTATTCTGATATATTGAGAGCACATGTGACTAGCTAATGGGCATTTAATGTGTTCTTTCCATTGTTCTGTAACTTCTGTTATATTGACAGGCATATTTGTGACTGATGGTCATTTTAGACTTTTATATATTTGTTCTCATTTCTTTCCAATTGGCTCGTTCTACTTTGTTTACATTTTTCTCTATTTTTTAGCATCTGCTCTGCTTTTGTGAACATTTTGTTTTAACCAGGATTCAACTAGACACATGAATGATTCTCATTAGCGGACTTTTTGAATTACAATTGTTTGAATATTTAACAAATGGTGAAAAATGTATGTACATCAATGTAGGAAATAATTCATATTATGAAAACATCACATCGTGTTTCATAAAAGTTGTTAAAAAGGGAGAGTGAATTTAATTATTTTTGTATGAATCCTCACTTTATGTATTCACCTGCCCCATTTTCTGAATTATTTGAAAAATATAGCACAACCAGCTTTTTTCTCTACATTTTCTGAGTTTTTCTCCTATCATTGCTTGCTTTAATCTTGTTGTATTAGAGTCATAGGTGTGTAAGAGCCCAATTAAAATAAAGAGAGGAATGGTAATGTCTATTTTCTCCAGGAACAGACCTGAAATTAGTTCTTAAATCGTAAAATTCTGATGAAAGAGAAGCATGGTGTTTTATTTTTTGGGGTTTGGAGGTACAATGCTGAGTTTTGGTGTGCTGTAGTGCTGGTGCAGTTTTTGATGACAGATTTTGCATTTGATTTAACATACCCTGTACCAGGAAATTAACAAATAAATACAGTGGAGTCCTAGGTAATCAGCAATTAAATTTGCATTCTTAGAATAGAATCTCATACACAAGGAATGCCTTTTAAACTCCAATAAGTAGCAAATATACTCTGATGAAGGTGTCTGATACTTATGAGATTATTTTCATAAAATTTGGGTAAGGCTGTTTTCTGAATTCCTCCATTGCCCAACACAGTGTACAATTGTCTTACATTAGAAGGATTTTGTTGCTGCGACTTTTAAGAAGTGAGCATAAATATTATTGTTGTAAACAGTAAACCATTAGTATTTTGACAAAGCTGTAAAATATAAGTAATAGTGGGTCTGTCAGCCATTTGGTTTTTAGGTACAGATAAAAGGTTCCAAAATGTAACTCTATTTGATTAAACCTTGTAACCCAAAGGATCGGCCCTGAGGGGTGTGGAATTGACACCCAAGCATGGCATTGACCTTTGGTGAAACTTTTCTGAGAACGATTGCTCAAGTCACTTTATCAGAACTTATCCTGTGTTTTGATCTATCTAGAGACTGCACTACGCTTTCCAGGAACAGGAAATAGCAAAACAAATGTACACAAGCATACTGTGCAATAATTACAAAGTTCAGATTGCTCTCAGACCTTTAGACAACCCTAAGGAAGATTCAACAATCAGAAAATGCTCATGCCATTAAATAAGTAAAATAAGTATTCTTTTCCCATAAACACAATTCTTTATATAGTTTAATTGATTGAGTTGATAACATGGTTGAATTCAGTAAAAATATTATTTACAAGTTCTATTCCAACAAGTAGATTCTTTCATAAGCTCAATTAGATAAAATTCATAATTCAATTGAGCGTGTTCTCAAACCCTAGGTTCAATTTCTCATGATTAGGGTTTATTATTCCTCCCTCTTAGTTTCACCAACTCTAGGATTTCAAATTTTGATATAATCTATTTAAAAGCATTTCTAACACGTTTCAAACCCTCATACACAATTTTCAACTAGATTCCCTGAATAGTCCCTATGTTCAACTCATTTTTATAAAATTAATTTCCTAGTTTTGTTTCGCTTCATAATTCACTTTTTTTTCATAGTTTCGCAATATCAAAATTAATTGATTTAAAGACATATTGGATCCAAATCAAATGCATGTTCCTACACGTAGTCAACCGTCTTAAATCCTACCTTTCAACTACTAATTCGATATCTTTGTTGAACCTGTATGATAAAACTTCAATTTCTAACTTGATTGCTCTTCAAAATCCTTGCCCCAAACTTGTTTTCTAATAATTGGAATCTTTTAATTGTGTCTAATTTTTTGAGTCTCTTATGCTTTTAATCTTGTTGAATCCTAAAATTTTACGCACTTTTCCAATTTTGTTTTCTCCAAGAAATTATAAATGATTAAATTTAATCACTTTAATCTTGTTGAGATTCAGGTGGAACTGTGATTTCTCTCTTTTTATCTATTCCATTTGCATTGTTTGCATCGGCCCTTTCGTTATTGCAGCAATTAGACCAATGTAAATACCATACTATATCAGAGAAATGTTTCAACTTGTATGCAATCATGTTATTTTCAACATGCTCTTCCAA
Organism: Cryptomeria japonica; assembly: GCF_030272615.1. NCBI lineage: Eukaryota > Viridiplantae > Streptophyta > Pinopsida > Cupressales > Cupressaceae > Cryptomeria > Cryptomeria japonica. Next base: position 615,260,433 of record NC_081413.1, read on the forward strand.
TATTTCTGGGGAATAGTCATAGAGCTGTTGTGGTCCCTTTCGTTTGTGTGTTTGTGCTTCTAGCATGGAAAAGCCCATTGCATGTTGTACCTTTCCAAGGTATCTCATCCATTTGTTTCAACTCTGCTAGACAAATTATGCTCCCCCTAAGACAAAGTTGGTTTTGGACTATTAGGTGGTGCTGTTTTTTAAAGCTTGCTTGTTCTATAGTATGCAGTTGCTTTTGCAAACCAAGTGTTGGGCCAGAACTGTAAAAGTTGTTTAATGGAAGGCAAATCCATTTGCTTAGGCATTCTTGAAAGATCAAGATAGGATTTCATATAATGTTTTAGTTCTCTGGCCAATCCAACATAATGATGAAGCTTGGTGCATATTGACTTTTGTTTATGGAGAGTGAAATTACCTTTGCCCTTATAAATATGAAATTAGTTGCAAAAAATGTTGCTCAAACTCATCATCACAATATAATTTTGATCAAAGAAAACTATTCTTCACTTTGGTCTATTTGATTCCTCTAGTGTTTGTGGCTTTCTAGAATACAGGTATCAAACCTAATCGTTAACTCCAAAAATTAAATCAAAGTTGACTATGGTATTAAAAGGAGAAAAATGAATGTAAGCATCATTTGTATTTAGTCTGATAATTCGAATACATTTAGATTCATCCAAGATGGGATTCAGTGTGGAGCACCTGCTTAATTATTTTAAAAAATGGGATTCAAATCGGACATGATCGAAATTTGTTCTTTCAAATTCAGGCTTGGTCATGTTTTGAATTATGTTCCTTTTTGGGATATTCCTGATTTTTGTCTTAAAACAATGATATTTACTCAAGATGATAACATATTTGTCAAAGATTAAGAATTTATGTTGATATTTAGATCAATAAATCATAGCACAATTCTCAAAACAATCATAACATGAATTTTTGGGTAATACTTACAAATACGCTTTAGAGGTTTTTGTCACTAACCCAAGAGTGGCAATATCAAAGATTTTTGTCCTTATCTTGCCAAGAGCATGAAGGGGTTTTCGTTCTTCCAACTCTTAGTCTGACTTGGACGTTTTTGTCCGCACTCAATATGAGCAATATATTGCTGATTGCTTTGGCTGATTGATATTTCTTGATGGACTGACAAGTCAATGTTTGAATCATGCTTGACTGATTTGTTACTTGAATGAATCCCCTCTCCCCAAGAAATGATCTCCCTTTTATATCTTCTTCTTGAGGGAGTCACAACCTTTCACCTTTTCTGCCCTTTGAAAGAGTCACAACTATTCATCCTTAATCACTTTTCTTGAATCTCTTAATTTTAATTAAATGTCTTTGGGAATTGCTGCCCCTGAAACACTTGATTCTAATTTTAATTGAATGCTTTCAGGGATTGCTGGCCATGATATTTTTTAGTTTAGTCTTTAATCGACTCCTTCTATAGAATCGTTGTCATCTTATTTCAATGCCTAGGTTATGAGTTAAGGGCTGTGATCTAGAATAGCTGCTTTCTCTTGTATTCTGGCGGGGACATGACGTTAGACCCCACACTACTTTCAAGGAGAAGGCTTAATAGTATTAATTCTAGTTGATTCTTTTTTGTCTTGTTTTTCAATTTTTTTTTTTTGATGCTTACTATATTTTGTTATACATATATGACTTGTTCATTAGTGTATATAGTAGTTGAACATTTAAGTTGTTAATGTAATTAGGGAATGTGTTAATTTACATGATCATTGAAGGTGTGCTCACTTAGGGTCCAATCACCTAAACCGTTATTTAAAATAATGATGATGTCTTGCAATAAAGCCACGGATAAAGCATATAGCAAGGAGACTGATTTGATCATCACCTAGCTGGATTTGTTGGGTGTAGGTAATTACTTCTCCATTTTTCAAGACTTGTTGCAAATGAGTCTTTAGTTGATAGAAGACCTGTCTTACATGGGGAAATGTGCCCACCCCTAACCCTGCATCCCTGTGCCTAGGACAAGGGGACATTGGGAGTTGTCCCTTGATTGCCCCCTATACTTAGTGATGTTCCTAGATTTTCCCTGGGACATTTAGGTGTCCTTGCTTTTTAAATTAATACTAGCTAGTTGTTTTTCATAAAAAGAGTTAAAAAAGGTGTCTTGGCCCACAAGCCCTCCCATGCCTCTTATGATACCCATGAGATAGTTTTATGAATTTTTACATAATCCTCGTGTGTTTTGTTTTTTTGCAAATGATTTAGTGAACAATTTGTTTTTATTCTGTCAATATTTCATTTTCCCATGGTTTGATATTTTGGCAAATTTTGACAAAAAATCATTATGTTGATACAATAATGTCCACAAAGCCTTTTTTCTATGCAGATGCATTGCTAGAGCCATTGCTCCATTATTTTATTTTTCAACTATGTTATGTGGTACCTAGCATTTCGACCCATGTACTCGGGATGAACAGGGTGGGACTTTGCACCCCTTGGGTACATGTTGGGCATGTCTGAGCAATTTGGGTATGTCATGAATATGTAAGATTTATGTGGGAGGTACCCAGGAGGCCTGTAGCAAATTCAGCGCATGCCTAGTATGAAAAAATAACCCTATTGTTTTAGTTTTTGTTATACAACAAATGAAACACCAAACCATTATAACGACCATTTTTGGATTTGAATTCATGAGTTGCTTAAATGCAGGATGAACAACATATTGGACCATTAGTGAGATCCCATGCCAAAGAATGTGGAACCATTGCTTTGATTTGCCCATGGCTTCATCAGTCGGACATCTTAGATCTCTCTCTCTCTCTCTCTCTCTCTCTCTCTCTCTCTCTCTCTCTCGATATTGCTCTCTGAATCTATTAATATTTATAATTATTTATGTCATTGTACAGCTGAATAGCTGTACTGAATGTAGAGAATTTTTTTTGTTATACCGACGAACCTAAACCCATACCTGACCTTGCAACCTAGCCTTTCAATGAAGAAATAAATTAAAGTAGTGGTTTTAACTCTTTTAACATGCATTGCATTCAACTTTTGTTTTTTACCAATTTAAGTTGGCTAATATTTTTTGAATCAGAATTAAACCTCAACTCAGAAGTGTTCTTAATTAGTGGTTTTAAGTCCATAATTGAAATGAATAATGATTTTAGTTTTTTGTACTTAAATTTATTTTTTATGTTATCTTTTGAAAGCATATTTGTGCATGATCAAATACCAAAGCTAGTGATCCATAATTTTCTAGGCTTTGTTCCTTGTTTCTTACATACATTTGATCCTGAACCGAGTTGAGTGGTTTGAACCAGCATGGTAATATTATAATGCAGTCACAAATTGCTTGCAACAATGTAATGGTTGTTAGAATGAGTACACGGCAATGAAATGATTAGAGGACAAAATCTACAAGAAGGCTTGGTGAAGGTACGTGCTTGTAGACGTATAACTTGTCATTATTTGTTAAATAGTAGTTTGTATAATGATATGTTGCTCTTGTAGTGGTTGATGAAGTGCTGTCGAAGTATTTGTCATTGTTGCCAAAGTTCCTTGGCTGACAACAATGACAGTATAGTTGTAGAAGTATTGGTAAGCTGCAGAAGAGGTTTTAGTGGCTAACAAAGTGCCAAAGGAAGGCACATGAAGCTGTTGAAGCATTTATGATGCTGTTAGTGTGTGTGGATGTATGAAAATAGATGTTTTGATGATTGGCTGGGTGTTGAGTTGTAAAAAGGCTGCACTTATTGTTCTTCTGCCCATTGGGACTATTTCAGGGCAACAAGATGCCAAAAGAAGCAGATTGTTTTCAGGGCAGTCACTGGATGAGGTTGTGGCTGTTAATGTGAGTTGGGTAGCTGATTTATTTGTGATATCTCTTGTTGGTGACCATCAGATTTTAGAAGACGGGTTATTGGTCAGTTTCCTTGGATTGTTGGGTAGTTGCAAATGTGCAACCTGTCATTTTCCTCAGCAACCATTTGTCTTCAGGGGAGTCAATAAATCAAAGAGGAGATAAAAGAGAAGCTTTGAAACCATTTGGGGGTTAAGTTGTCTTTTGAAGTGACTCCTATAGCAGATGTGAACAAAGAAGGTGTTGCAGAATTGTTGTGGTTGTAAGAGCATAGAGTAGTTGTGGGAGTGTGATTTAGAAATTGTAATACTCAGGAAGACCATGTTTATGACATTGTAATGCTTGTATTGGCACTGATTAGATGGGATGTTAAGGCATACCCTTCCCAGAGTTTTTCAACCATCTTGGGTTTTCTCCAAAGGAAAACTATTGCGTTGCGTTATTTGTTCTGTTCTTGTGTTTAATTTGTATTTATTTTGCCCTTGTTAATTCTTTTGTGTAGTGGTTTGCTGAGAGTTGAGAGGTGAGTTCATTTGAAAATCTGTAATTGGTGAGTTATTAGGAAATAAATTCAATGATTTATGGGTCAAGTGGTATCAGAGCTTTAAGTTTTTGATTGCTGATTAGGGTGTGGACAGTTTATCCCATCCACAAGGTCAGAAGGCGGTGAGAATTTGGTTCCTTGTGAATTTGAGATCAGAACAGTGTGGTGGAATAGGCCTGTTAGAGCAATGTTTAGAGGAGGATGGAGAAGTTTGTTTTAGAAGACTCAAAGGAGTGACTAGGATTTCCAGTTTAGTGAGAGACTAAATTGAGAGCTTTATGAAAGCATGAGCTAGTTGGTATGATGTCTAAGCTCAAAATAGAAGAAAATGAGGGAGAGTAATGATTGGAACTAAGGGAGAACATTCTTAAATGAAATCGATCTTTGGAGGATGGAGAATTCTCGAAAATTATTGTGACGACTAAATATCACAAGTGAGGTTGTGTTCTTGTGAACCACTACACATGAAATATGGGTTAATGAAGATTGACTCAAAAGTACAGGTTTATCCCAAAAATTATCACAAAAAAATATTACAAAATTGTGTTCTTCAAACTCATTTTTTCTAGGTGATGAGTTTGTTTGAATTTTATACTTGACACGGACATGAACATGTACATTAAACTTGTGACTTAGAAGAAAGCTGTATCTATAAGCATGATGATGGGGACACCATTTAAACTAGGTTACACAAATGAATAGAGTCACCATAAATTATGGGTATAGGGATTGAAAACAGTCATTATTATAAAGGAGTTTCTTGGTAACTATGACCATTTCATAGTAGTTGTTTAATTAAACAAAAGACAACTTGTGACAGATGCATTTTCCGTAAAGTTACGTAGATTTGTCAATAGTAAAGGTTCTGATATATTTGCAGTTATATATGACATGTAATTGTGGAATATTCTATGTTTTAGAAGCACATTTTCTCACTTTTAAAGCCTTAGATGACAAGTTTGTTTTTACCGAGTTCTTTCTAGTTTTATGGTTCAGTACCTAGGACATGCTTCTTTCAATATCATTTTGATAGCCTATCTTGTTAAATATAGGAACGGGTGAATGTGGTATGATATTTGTATTGCTTTGTTAATGATTCAGGGCAAGCTCTACAAACAATAATGGGACATGGTGAAAAACTCGCTGCCATGATCCATCTTAGGGAATTACATAATGCAGCTGCCCAGGCCAGGCCTCTAAACAAACTGGAATCTCCCCCTATAGAGTCCAAGCCCAGTGAAGTCAGTGGTTCTCTTTGGGATCTTGTTCAGGTAGTTGGTGAGAAAACTCGCCGGGACAATGTAATGCTGATGGATAGAGAGAAGGCTGAAGTGTTTTACAGTCGGGTTTCATACTTGGAGGAGCTCTTTTTGTGTGTTAACCAGCATCTATCTTATGTCATTGGAAGGGAGTTGCCACTTAGGCTGCAAATTGAACGTCTTTGTCAAGTCTCAATTGCTTGCACAGGTCTTGTACGGACTGCCATTCACTATAGAGATGTTCAACATTCATGGTATCCATCACCGGAAGGATTAACACCTTGGTATTGTGAACCAAATGTGAGGGCTGGACTTTGGAAGGTGGCTTCAGTTCTTTTTGAATTGAAAACAGAAGCAGATGTTTCAGAGCCTTCAATGAGGTCAGCATTAATTGTGCAGCTTGAAGAGTTGACAGATGTTTTATTGGAAGCTTATGCTGGTGCTCTTACTGCCAAAATAGAACGCGAGGAAGAATATCGTGGTCTCCAGGGTGAATATTGGAGCAGGAGGGATGTTCTTCTTAATGCATTATATCAACATCTGAAAGACACTGCAGAAGCTGCCTGCCAGGTTGGTATATGAAAAGATTAAACAAAATATGTGACAATTGTTTAAATCTTTTGAATTGAATATGCTTTATAATTATCTTGTTAATTTTTTATTACATATTTACTATTCTTGTTTATTTAACGACTTTTTATGCTTAAGTGCTTACATCAGATCTTGGTTTTAGGCATAGTCTATTTAGTATTCTTCAATCATTGAGAAGGAAACTACTGAGCTTTATTAATTGTACTTAACTTAAATCTCGATAATTAGTTATCTAGCATGCAGAAATAAAAGAAAAATATGTTACTTCAATGTTTTGTTAAATATGTCCAAATCTGTATTTCAGCAGGTAAAATATATGTGTGAGTGGTAAGAATGCCCCTGTCCCTTAGTGCCCCAACAAACACTGTGGTAATGTTTTGTGTTTCAACATCTGAAATTTAAACAGTCAGGCCAAGAATTGCAATCTTTCTTATTAAATTGATAAATATTTAATCGTCTTAATATGTTTTTTTTTATAAAGAAATCTGAGTTATTTACTTGTTTGTAAGTAAGAATTAAATTAGTAAAATATTTGTTTATTTATGATCAGAGATATGCTTAGCTACTAATAGTTTAAGCTTTGGTATGATCATGCGAAGATAGGGATTGGCATCTTAAACTTGCACATCTTTTTTCATCTTAAACTTGCTACTAATAGTTTAAGCTTTTCCATAGCCATATTGTTTGTGAGAAAGGAGGTGCAAGTTGGAATGCGCATACATTAAGTTCTTTTCCCTTTTTGAGTGCAATTTGTTGCACTTTATTGAGTAGATGAAAGGGTATGCCGTCTGATTCTTTTTAGATGTAAATGAGCTAGCAACATATGAAGACAAAGTAGAGAGATATAGTTTGACATTATATATTAAAAAATTATTAAACTTGTGATAAATTTTGACAAAGAGGGGTTGTAGGTGTCAGAATTGTTGGCCATGAAAGCACTACCTACGGTGAGCATCCTTCTTGAACTTATCACAGAGAGCCTCATTTTTTGAACCATTGGAGTCTACAAAATCATTGAACTCACTCGTGACTACATCTTCCAAATTAGGATCAAGGAAGGGTTTGTGAAATGGTGCTTTTTAGCCTTCGATGACTTCATATAAAGAATCTCAACACTCGCAATCCTCGTTGGCATATAAATAATCTTAACACTATAGTATTTTGGATTGAATGCAAAGGCAAGAATGTGTAGTGAGGTGGTCATTCTCTTCCATATATCTTCAATAATTTTGTCCACTTATGTGAAGAAATTTTTTAGGGTCTTGCTCTTTCTCATTTATGATGGTCTTTATATTCTCAATCATTGAGTCAATGCCATCATATCTCTTTCCAAAGCAAAGCTTGTCCATGCTAATATGATGAATTATACTCAAAACAATACCACCAAAAGGCATCTAGGATCATTTGCTTAATGTTTGTTGTCCTCTTGGTGTTGCTTTGCCTCCATATGGACCAAATTTGGCTAATGACCATGTTAGAAAGTGCCCTGGAACCTGCACAAGTCAATCTCAAGACAATCATGTTAGAGGTGAAATGAGTCTTAATAAAACAATTAAAAAGAAACTTTAAGAAGAATTAGGATACACAATCCTATTATGATTGAAGTAACTTAAAGAAGAATGAGTCTTGTGATATGTGATGAAGATTTGGATCTCATCCTTTGCATACTTCTCTTTAGACCAATCAATTTTGTTTCCAATATTTCAAAACATAAGATTGAGATATTGGACTTCACAAGATGTCCAATATATGTGTGAATAGCGTTTTTCAACTAACAATTCAATAGCTCTTCAATTCTTTGTGTTGTCTGTTATGACTTGAACAACATTACATTCCCACTTCTTCAATGGCTGTGATGATGATATTAGAAATAAATTGACCATCCTTTATATGTCCCACACGATCCACAACTCACAAAAAAATTGCACCTTAGTGGACACTGCAATTATGTCATTGATTAAGGGCTGATTTTTAGCTTTTTTTCACTAAAACAATGGATGCCCTTGTCTTAGCCTATGAACCCTTTATGGACTTTAATGATTCTTCTACAAGTTTGACCTTTGTCTAATAGGGTGTCACACACTTCTTAATAACTTGGGCCTTGTACTCTTTTGGAGCCTCATTAATATTTCTCACCATTTCTTGTCAACATGGTGAGTGAACAACATTGAAAGCCAACCCATTTACATAAATACATCTTGCTACGTGTTGATCAACAATGTTTTGAGTCTCATTTTTTGAAATGTCATTGTTATGTCCCTAACCCCTGAGGCCGATATGCAGCCCAAAAAGTGTTTGTGAACACTAATAAATAATTATAATTATAATAATATTATTAATTAATTTAATATTAATTTAAAAATAATAATAGTTTTGTTGTCGCTGATCTTGACACTCAATTTTGGGTGCCAACTAAAAATCGATTTTGTGGAAGGCCAACTAAATTTTTTTCGAGCTAGGTCATCAGGTATTAAAGTGATGTCAAAATTCATTTGGAGATTATCTTTTTCGGAATGAATCTTTTGCCATTTATATTGCAGATTGCTGATTGAGAAAAGAACCTCAACCAACAGTACCACAGGTGGAATGAAACCACCACTTTGTGTTTATTGATATTTAGTTGCTAAACCAGGCAAGTTGCAGTAAACAATTTGCTTATTTTCAGGTTGCAGAGAGGTGGTTGCACAAGCACAGGAATCTCTTGTGCTCACACCTTGAAGAATCCTCATCAATATGGAGGTGCCAAGAGGGGAGAACACAGTCTGCTAATCCATTCAGACCTTGGACATACTTGTAGTGTTGTAAATTGTATCCCACTATAATTTGAGTCATTTTGGGCTCACTTTGGTAGTTGCCCCTCATGCCCCTAATTCATGTCTAATTCTGCTCAGTTTGTGATATGCAGCCTTGCCTTGCCTTTGTTTTTTTGGTTTGTTTTTGCAATGATTTTGAGATGGCAAATAAAATGCAGATAATAAAGTACTTTGCAGCAAATAAACAACTCAGAAAACTAATGAAACTCAGAAATATAAGAGATTGAAAATTCTAGAATTTATATCTGATCTAATTTTGCAAAATTTGTCAAATGTAAGAGCAACCCAGATCATAAAATGATATTCCATATCAGAATTCAACAAACCCATTTACTGATAGATGAAATAAAGGTTTGCAACAGCAATAACCAGCAAATAACTCACTCAGAAACCCTAGGTGTCCATAATGAATTCCTCCAAATGTGATAGTATGAAGAAAAAGTGCTTGCAAACTGTATCATATTGCATCAAAACCCTAATCGCCCAGCTCCTAGGAGTATCACACCCAGCTAGGACAAGTTACAACCAACACACAAAACCAAGAACAAACATCAATATCTCCTTCAATCAATCAATTAGAAATAACTTAGTAAATTTGCAACTAGAAAGATAAAGATGATGATCAAACTAACATTATTGATGCACAACTGTGAGTCTTGTATGAAATCACCATGTTATTCTCCTCACAAACCATAGAAGAGCAGTCCTCATAGAAACAACAATATTCAATATCAAAACTTAGCCTCCCAAAATTGAACTCTCAAAATGTCTTTTATAGACTTCCCTAAGAGGTTCGAACCTATTCTCCTGGCACACTTTATTTAATAGAAACCATCTCTTTAAAGTCTCCATTGTCTCATTAAGAATATAGGGCCCATATATATTTAAAATAAGTCACCTTTCACTTTGTAACTGCCCTGTTTAAGTATTTTATTAAATAAATTAAAATAAGGGTAAAGTTAAATCTATAATTAATAACTTATCATTATTTTATTTAAAATCAGGGTAGCCGAAAACTCCAATGTTCCTCCTTGGGCACGCGTATCCCCGTATCCAAAACAGATACGTATTTGATATAACCTGGATACACATCAGATACTATACAATTGCATGCCCAAAAAAACTTGATTTCCAATCTTGCGAAATACTATGTGATTTGAGTTTTTTCAAAATTTGACATAAATCTTCTTACATTTATATTAAAAAAACCTAAGATAATGGATTCTTCTGTTTTAGCCTGGGTTCTGGTATGGGTATGATTCGGGTTCGGGTAGAACCTTAGGTACGGCTTGGGTTCTTCTTGGGTGCTTGGGTTCTCTGTGGGTTCTTTTGTGAAGGACCCACAAAGAACCCAAGCACCCAGGAAGTACCAAGGGCTGTACCCAAGCTTAATCTCATAAATTAAAACCTCAGTTTCACTCTCATAACTTTGTGACGACACTTTAATCAGAATATGCCAGCAAGCAAGCAATTAAATATCATTTCAGTTGCATTTGTGAGCTATACCTATCAATACAGGGTTAGTAATCTTTATATCAGCATTACTGAGATTGATTTCAGTTGATTTACATTATGCATATGTAGCAGCTGTTTGCTTATGGTTTGTGAAATCACTTTCCTTATGTTGTTAATGATTTGGCATTTTGTCAAATGTTTGAAAAATGAAATTGAACCAGCTTCTACACTTGGCACAGCTAGTAGTAATGGCAATCCAATTGATTGTGATTGACCTTAATGCTTCTGCTGAAGAAAATGAATATTAAAATTGATTATAATTTGAATTTGTATTGTGTAATGACATTTTGAGACTTGAGTATTTTCATTTTTGTAAATTATGAATGAGCTATCAAAATATTCTATTTATTGGCAATTATGGATTTATGAGTATCACTCTTCTTATAGTTCTACACTGATACAATTTAAATTTTTTTAATTTTGATGTTTGAACACACACACACACATACATAGATGTACCCATACCTATACCCAAGGAATTTTTTTTGCTGATTCCGTGTTGTCGTACCCAATTCCATATCCGTACTCGTACTCAAATCGGTAGCTCAAAAAAAAACTTCATTCATGCTTTTTTTTTTTAAGATTGGTATAAACAAAACCTACACCAAATGAGAAAGACAAATGAAATGTTTTTCTATTTCAGCAACCCATTTTTTTGGGTTATCTTCAAGTGCAACTCTACTATTTTTGCATATTGTAAATTGTTAAATCAACTTATAATTATTTATGTAGCAATTATGTGTCCATATTGCTTTGGAAGTAATGAAAATCTCCTTTAATAACTTAGAAAATTGTGTTAAATATATGTATATGTGTTTTTAATGAATGTTGTATCCAACTGTATCCATATTGGGGGTCTTAAAAAAAGGCTGTATTTGTATCAGATATTGTATCCGTATCCTCGTCCATGCAACTTTGTTGAAAACCTTTGGGCTGTATAAAATGTTGAGATAATTATCTAATTGAACCAATCGACAATACTAAAAATAGTAAGCTTGCCAACTGGCCCATTTGGTGTTCGAAACTGACTTATTAGCAATAATTTGTATTAGAAGACTAACACAAAATCACTTTAGAAAAGGGCATTATGCTCAAAATAATGGTGGGAGCTCAACTAACCATCAAATATTGTCAAGCTGCTAGATAAATTGCCTCTAAGATTCCCTAACTCTAACTCATTAGCTTATGGGAACCAATTGGATAGGCTAAAGGTCCACCAACTCAATTGACTATGAAGGGGATGTTACAATCCGCCCTTCCCAAAATTGCTTGTTTTCAAGCAATCTCAGCCTAGATGTTGCAAAATTTGTTCATTCTCCCAAGTGACATACTCTATTGGCAAGTTCTTCCATTTGACCAAAAATTCTTTGATGACCCTCTTCCGAAGAGTCAGCTCTCTAGTATCAATGATAACCCCTTGAATCAATTTCAACTTCCCCTCCTCATCCAATGGTGACAACTTAGATGAGGGAATCATGTTATGCCTGAGTGACTTCTTGAGATTGGATACATTAAACACATTGTGAATTCGATTGCTAGTTGGCAGCTCAAGCTCATAGGTAATCTCTCCTATTGGTGGCTTGACTCTTCTTAAGAGTAGACTGTCTATATAGCTGTAATTTTAGATAAACCATATCCTCAACCTCTAAATTGTGCTCTATCCGATGTTGATCAGCATACAACTTATGCTGATTTTGTGTTTGTTACAAGTTTTCATTTGGTGGTTTCATGATGTCTTGACTCTCTTGTAGTAAGTCCTTTGCCTTAGGCTCTCTGCTATCTCCAAACAATAGATCCAAGAAGTTGGGAGCCTCATATCCATATAAAGCAATGAATTGCGACATCTCAATAGATATGTGATAAGTAGTATTATAGCAATAGTCATCAAGGTGTAGCCATTTGATCGAAGTTATTTGCTGCCCAAAAACATAGTTCCTCAAATACCCCTCCACCCATTTGTTCATTATCTTTGTCTATTAATCTGTTTGTGGGTGGTAGCTAATGCTAGGAGTGATTTCAATCCCACTCAATTTGAAGAGCTCCTGCCAAAATGTACTTGGGAATTTGCTTTCCCTATCACTAACAATATTCTTGGGCAGCTCATGCAATTTGAAAATCTCTTTGAAAAACAAATCAGCTACCTACGTAATTGTATAAGTTGCTGAAATGGCAAAGAAGTGTGCAAATTTGGTCAACCTATGAACCACCACATAAATGCAATTGTTACCCTATACCCTAGGTATCCATGTGATGAAATCCATAGAGATAGATTTCTATTTCTGATTAGGAATGGGTAGGGGCTGAAGTAGACGAGCTGGATAAGTATGCTCATTCTTGTTTGGCTAGCAAGTGGGACACTCTCTGACATACTCAAGGACTTCGTTTTTTAGCACTTTCCACGTAAACTTCTCTTGGATCTGGCTATAGCTCCTAAGGAAACCTTGGTACCAGCCATAGGTACATCATAGAAAGTCCTCACGACCTTCAGCTTAAGCTGTGAAGAAGGCACCAAATAGATCCGATCTTTGTATACGATCGACTCATTAATTGTTGTGTACCTGTCATCATGAATTGTGTCCTATAACTCCTGCTGCCCATGAATCTTTGGCATACTTCGTTACAATTAATTCTATTCAATCAGCATAAATCTCTATCAAAGAACATATGTGAGGCCTCTTAGAAAGTGCACCAACAACGATATTCTTCTTTCCCTTGACATAAACAATGTCAAATTCCTATGCCTACAATCTGCTGATGCACTTCTATTGTCTATCATTCAGATCCTTTTGGTTCATGAAGTATTTGATGCTATTGTAGTTTGTTTTGATGATAAACTTATCCCCAACTAGGTATGGTTTGAATTTGGCCAATGCATGCATAATGGCCAATACTTCCCTCTCATAAATGAAGTGCTTCTCTTGCATCAAAACTGCTCCTATTCCCTCTCTTGAAGTATCACACTGCAACTCAAAAGGTTTGGTAAAATCAGGTATTGCCAATATTGGGCATGTAGACATTAATTGTTTGAGGCATTCAAAACACTTTTGTGTTAAATCATACCACTCAAAGGCTCCTTTCTCAATCAAATCTCTAAGTGGGGCTGTAGTCTGTAAAGAACCTCTAACATTCTCTTTTAGAAACCACAGACTAAAAAATCCCTTGAGATGTGTGAGATTTCTAAGAGTAAGCACTTAACAACAATTTTGATCTTCTCAGGATCAACTCTCACTCCCTTTGAACTGATGATATGACCAAGTTAAAGAAGCTTTGGCATCTTGAAGTCACATTTAGACTCCTTAGCATATAGAGACTCACTCTCTAAGATGCTCAATACCTTCTCAAGATGTTGCATATGCTCCTCCCAAGTCTTACTAAAAATCAAGAATTATCAAAAAGTATCAGGACAAATTTCCTCAACTGTTTCCTCAACTTTGAAAAGTGATTGGAGCATTCATCAAACCAAAGGGAATTACTAGAAAGTTGATGTGTCCAAAATGACACCTTAAAGCAGTCTTCTCAATATCCTCTTTCCTCATTTGTATCTAATGATACCTTGACGTCAAATCTATCTTAGAAAAGTATCGAGCCCCATGCAAGTCATCAAACAATTTACATATTCTAGGAATTGGATATTTGTTCTTGATTGTCTTTTTATTCATGGCCTTGTAATCAATATACATCTGTATTATTCCATCTTTTTTCTTTATCAAAACTACTGCTGATTTGAATGGGCTCTTGTTGGGTCTTATGTGCCCCATCTCCACTAACTCCTTAGTTGCCTTTTCTATTTCATCCTTATGCCTCTTAGGATTCCAATTGGGAGTACTGATCACTGGTTTGGCTCCCTCCTCCAGCTCAATGACATGCCCTATTCCCCTCTTAGGAGAAACTCCATGAGGGATACTCTAGAACACCTTGCTATGCTTAGAGAGCAATCTCTGAACATGTAGATGATAATTGCTCTTTTGCTAATTTGAAATTTCAGGAATTGTTGGCATGATGAGACATTTTGCTGCCCATTCTACCTGATAATGCCTAATCAGATTTTCTAAACTCTTGAGTGACACCACTCTAGGTCCTCCATTTGAAAGTCCACTGAGTAGCACTTTCCTATCTTGGTGTTCAAACCTCATTTTTAACTTCTGCAAGTTGAAATAAAACTCTACAAGCATAGTTACATGAAAACAGATATGAATTTGGAAACGGGTATGGTATTGGATACAAATACAACCATTTTTCAAGACCTCTCATTTGTATACAACAAGATACATCATTCATAAAAAACACATACACATGTATTTAATACAATTTTCTAAGTTTTTTTTTGATTGGTAATTGGTATTTAATATTTATATTAATTTGAAAGAAAATTACATCCCATATCATCAGTTCATCAGCTATGCATAACTGAGAGTAAATAACCAGTCCAACATATACAACCTTTCACCATAATTCAAAACTTATGATCTCAATCCTAGCTGTATGCACTGATCTAGTTGATAAAAACCAAAAAACAGAGCAAAGTATCGCCATCTATCTAAGTCCTCCTCGATGATTGCTTTCCCTTTGTCTTCCACCACCATTGCCGATGCTGCATTTTGGCACACAATCTCTGGTTTGCATCTGCTATCGGAGTGTTCACCACGCTGCAGACATCGAACCCTCCTTGTCTTTCTCGACCCCACAGGGCGACCGCGTTTGTGCTTAGGAGGGGCCAACTTTGCCTTTAATGCTTGATAGTTTTCGTGCAGTCCCTATTTTGCTTGCTCCAACCTAATCTCCCAAGCATCCACTGAATTGATGTACAACTTCACCTCCTGCATCCCAATTTGAGCCGTCGCCCTCCTCACTTCCTCGTTACAGTTAGCGCTCCTTAATAAAAATGGCCTCAAGGGTGGAGCAAATTCTCTAACATGAATCCACACCCCACTTGTGCTAACGAACCCCTCCCTGTTGTGGGCCATTTCTAGAAAACTCTCCATCCCCTACAACCAATCTTCCTTCACACAACTATTCAAAATCCACACTACTTTGCTTCTTGGCTCCAACTCAAGACACCACGCCATGAATAGCGAGTCGATATCCGCATTGGTGTGATATCGGAATTCTGCATTAAGATATTCATCTCCTAACGCAATTTTTGCCCGAGTGATGAAAGTTTAGTCCTCAAAGACAAATATATTTACGAGCCTTTCATTAGTGATTCGGTCCCTAAAAGCAACTTTTTGTTTAGTAGTTTGCAACAAAATGTTGCCCTCCTCCGATCGCCTCGCTGACTCCACACGCCAATTTTCACCAAGACGCCAATAACAAAAATGTCATCAAGAAATACCATAAGATATAAAATCACCTCTCCTTTGTCCTGCGCCTTAAATGCCGCTTCCAACTTGCCATCCTTCAATAAATTTGGCAACATTTTCCTTGGATACGGATCTACCCTAGCGAAGGAAATATTTTGAATGTCGGACTCCAATTTTGAAATGATGGCTTTAATAATTTGCAAGTAATGCACATGCAAACCAGCCATTTAATCTTGAGGTGAAAGGCCAACGCTAACCGTTGCAAATTGTGGCTTTAGTACAAGTGACATTCAGTATTTTGCATTCGTACATCCATCCTCTGTCTGATGGAATTCCACACACGCCTCCTTACCTTGCCCTCGATTTCGGGCCACGAACCACATCATTCCTTATACTTCTGGCATTAATTCATTATACAACTCTCCTGTCACCTTAGCTTTGCTCTGCAACCACCACCTGATCATCACTCCATTTGATTTCAGCCTGAGGATAATCTACGACCTCCTTAGCTTGGATGTCCAACTCCTGGTTTCCTTCTCTTAGAATATGGGACACCCTAAATTTTGTGAATTCATTCAAGTGCTTGATGATGATCTGTATCATTTTGTTGATTTTCCAGTGTATTGCACTCCCTCTTGATATTGCTTGAATAATAATCTTTAAATCACCCTCCGGTTGCAAGAATCTTACCCCTAGTCTTTTTGCCAGTTGGATTGCAAGAAGAGCTGCATTTATTTTTGCAATATTGTTGGTGGTCATCCCTAAGCCTTGTCCACATCTCGTCAAAACAACACCCTCATGGTTTATTGCCACACACCTTGCTCTTGATTGTCCAGGATTGCCACAAGCTGCCCTATCCGAGGGAACCCATTGTACATTAGCCTTTGAGATTTTTGTAGGATCAACCCTCGAAGGCCCATTAGTAGGCTACAATTTTCTAAGTTATTAAATAAGATTCATTACTATAAAAGCAATACAGACACATTATCTTTGCATATTCCAAAATACTATATCTAAATATAGTTTTATTATTAAAAAATTCAAATACATTAGTAGTTTGGTAGAATCACTTTCTATCAAAAATATCATCACCATTCTCTTGAAATTGGAGTTTTAGATCATCAAGATTCTTTGATGAGTTAGGATGGTTGGATCAGTGCGATCACCAACTAGAGTGTTAAAACCAAATGAAGATTCATTAGAATTCTCAACAATTGGATTGATATGTGTCAATGCATTTATGGATACATCAATGCCACTCATCTCAAGTTGTACATCTCAAAGTCTACTAGGTTCTTTTGTGTAGTCTATGGAGGAATGCAATAGGAGATGAAGATTGCAATACACATATACAAGGCCCTCTGCTTTGCTGGCTGCCAACCTATTTCATTTCATAGAATCAATGAAGCCATATGTACTCCAATTACTCTGAGATGCAATAAAAAAAATTGATTTTATAAATTACAAAGACAGTCAATCAAATAAAAATTAGAATAAGAAATATTTTAAATTAGAATATAATTCATATAAAGTTAAACCTATGATAGAAGTTTGATTGCCGACTTTTGAAAATGTTTGGTGGTTGGCTATGGACGTTCCACCACTTTATATGGTCCATTTATTTTTTTATCTGCTGTTGCATCAACATCTGCATAAATTCCATCAGAGGATGCAAAACTTCCAAACTCATCTTGAATCTCTATAGCAACTTTAGGACTCTAAACATTATTTTGAAAACTTTTTTATATCTATGAACAACTTCAACATCCATATGTGGTGTTGTTCTATTTGGCAGTCCTAACATATCAACATGGTATTAGTTGGGTTGCACAACATATGTCAAAAGTTGCAAAGGAGTTGTTATTTTATCTAATCTTTTCATGGTTACCTCATATATTTGCCTTCAGAAATACTTAGAGGGGTCTTGCTCATTTGCTATAATATCTTTAACTTGCTCCACCATTTTATCTATGCAATCATAAATGTCACTCAATGTTGGCTTAGCAGTATTACAACAACGAATGAGGGTGTATATTTGCTCAGTGAAAGTAGACAACCTATTCGAGCTCACCAATCATCATCAAGAATTAATGTTTAGATCTTATTTTTTATCTGTTTGAGATTGCCTTCAAACAGTCCAAATATCATTAATCACCATACTTTTCAAGGCTTGTTTGACATCGACAAGCCTTTTGAGAAGAATGTAGTGTGGCAAAGCGTGTCTCAACCACCTTGAATTGAAAGATAATAATTTAAAAAAACATATAAATCTTACATATATTTAAAAAAAACATTTAATAACAATTATATATTTTTAATACAAAAGAAAACTTACCTTTAACAATTCTAGCTTGGCGAATTGTCCACAAATGGCTTGTGACATGTAATGATTACAAATAAACATCTCAATTTCTTTGATTTCTTCATAAATCTTTAGTATCCATTGAATTTTGCCAATTTTTTGTAGCTTTAAATTTAAAGAATGAACTACACAAGGGGTACACCAAATATTTGGATATCTTGCTTCCACAATGAACTTTGTTGCTTTGCATACTTTTACATTATCTATGATCATTGAACAACACTTTCTGGTTCCCACTGACTTAAATTGCTTCAATTAGACTGTTGGCAATAAATTCGTTATCCTTTTTGCCCAACGTTGCATTCCATTGCTTTCAAAAATATTGTCCCCTTTGGGCTCATTGCAATCATATTGATTAATGGCGTGTTTCTAGGATCCTTCCATCCATCACAAATGATAGAAACCCTAGAGATTTTCCATGAACCTCGAATCACTTACAATTGTCTATCAATAATATCTTTTTCTTTAGCCAAAAGGGTAGTACGAATCTTTTTGTAATCTAGGCTTTTGTATCCTTTTGGTGCTTCATTAATTGACTTGACCATCTCTTGCCAATATGTAGAGTGAACCACATTAAATGGAATTCCATTTCCATACAAAAAACATGCAATATTCTGATCTATGTCCTTTTGACTTTGCAAATTAAATGTTTTTTCAAGAGATCTTAAATTGTTTTTCTTGTGACCAGTAGATGTTCCCAAAGTTGGATCAGAAGGGGTTCTATTTAGACTTATAGTTGACCTTTGATTTGATGTTTGAACCTGATTACCCGTGTCATAACGTTCTTTTTGATATTTTGCAATCTTCTCAGTTGACAATCCATTCTCTGGACATTCACCAATGTTTAGACCAGGGCACACTTCACTTCCTAGTATGCGAACCTTTATAATCAACTAAACACTCATGACACCTCGATTTATAATCTCCACCTTAAATTTTTCAAGGATGGTGACATTTTCACAATGAGATTTAGCGTTTGATTTGATCCATTTGTTGTTTCCTAATGCTTTGACATCAGGTGATGATGATGCCATGATTCAAAACTTGCAAAAAAATAATTTAATAAAATTATAAATCATAAATAATATACATTGAGTTTGTAAAACAAAAATTATAATTTTTAAATTGATTTAAGAATGTAATTTAAATAATTTTAAATATATATTTAATGTTTACTATTTCAAAATTAATTTTACAAAATATACTATCTAAAAATCTATAATTATATACACAAATTTGAAATTTAAATCTAAATTATATAATTATATTAATAAAGAATAAATAAATATATTATGTACAACTATTATTTAATTTCATCAAAATTATAATATATTATAAATTTTTTTTTTGGGGAGGGGGGTAAGCGCTTTTTTGACTGGAGCTATGAACCAGTGAGATCACAAGGAGGACCTCATCTCTGTATCGAAGGCCAAGGCATCCTCATTAAGAACCTCCTTCACAACCTAAGAGCACAGTTATTAATTCCTTAGCCAATGCACGGAGAACAAAACGACCAACAAGCACCTAACGGGCAATCAGCTGACTTGAACACGCTCAAATCTCTTCATTGACTGGCTTAGTGTGCATCACGAAATCTTGCCTCGAATGGAGAAGTCAACGCAGAACTGTGGCAGGTAGTGGGACGGCTAATGCTGAGTCAGCGAACATGGTCTGAGCTTGGACGGGGGCCAGGCTCGAACTATCGACCTCCTTGCTGGAGGCTCGTAGCGGCCAACCGCTGCGTCACGGGGACATCCCATATTATAATTAATTATAATGAAAGAAAACTAAATATGAATAGCAGATAAATACTATTTAATATTTTAAAGAGCATATGCAATAGACAATATCTATTTTTTTTAACACTGTAAATATTAGTGTAGACATATATATTATAGTTCAATAAATTATAATTTATTTAAATTTAAAGATTTATAAAATTACAAACATTATAAAATATAAACAATATAACATTATAAATTTATAATCCTAAAACTAATGCATATGAACAACGCACAACATTGAAAATGAAAACGAAAATAGAGAATTGTACTTGAGCAACCAAATCACAGATGAAGAACTTGTGGACGATGAAGATATCATAGATGAAATTGCAATGAAATTGTAGATGGAAATGTCTCCAGAAATCACAAGAACTAGATGAAATCATTGAACAAATAAAATAGCACATGAAAAAAATTGCAGGGATTTTTGAATGTCGTATGGAGGCATTCGTTTAGGGTTATTTATAAGGTTTTAACTGCAATAAATTGATTTTCCTTGCATATTTGTAGAAATTTCTATTTTTTTTAAAGAATTTTCTTGTAGTTCTTTAAAAACAAATGCTTTTTTAAAAAATAATTTTTAGCCAAATTCTAAAATCTTACATGGCAAATATTTCTCGTTTCTTCAGGCATGGGTCGATATGATTGTTGGTCCATATTTATGCCTTAGTGTATTTATACCCATTTTTGGTACAAAGGTATGCATGCTAGTAAAGAGAGGGTGCTGTTTCCGACAACTTTCTCTACAAGTGACAACATCCATGTTATGCCAAGAATAATATCATTTCCCCCCATGTCCAACACAAGAATTCATCTTTCAGCCCATAATCACTATGCACAGATTGGAAATCTTACTAATACAATGATGCTTATACCTGTTAGCTACCATTGATCTAAATCCATCATGTTTTTTAGTTTGTGTGAGATTATGCTTGAAGCAACCAAGATCAAAGAGACCACAAGATAGCACAATGATGAGAGATAAAATATGACAAGAATAAATTGTATTCCTATCAATAATGCCAAAAGAGATCAACTGGATCAATAATCATTACATACAATGTAGATGAGCCTGCTTATAAAGGCAAGGCTAGGAGACGAGAGCATACAATGATGACAAGTGGCTCAATGAGATGCAAGGGTAGGTAGGGGTAGGTAGGAGAAATAGTAGAATATTCCACATGATGTGGATCACCATCGAAGGTGGAATTATCACTCCACAATAAGTGGATATGATAGAGTAATAACAAGATCACATCATAAAAGGTGGAAATTCTCCTACATACACACTCCCAATGTATGCACATCTCCCTAAGTGTCTCATATGCAAACTACAATGTTATGCATGTACCTAAGTAAACTTAAGTAAAGTGTAATTATATCCAAGAAGAATAAATAATTACACCAACAGTTTGCAATCGCCTCTCAGCTACAAACCTTTCATCAATAAAATTATGTGCAACTCTGTATCAATTAAAGTGACTACTCGTTGGCCTTTTATTACACCTTTTGCCTTGAAAGTGATTGCCTTTTGAGCACTATTAAGTTGTGGAATGGTCCTATCATCCTTGTGTTAGTTTTAATTAGGGTGAAGAGCGGATTCCAATTGCCTAAAGCAACATTGGAATCCGCCCTTTAGGGCTGGGCCCTTTCTCACACGCCACCCTCCAATAGGGCCGACCTTATATCTCACGCAACTTGATGCGCCTCTCATGAAACGTGTTAAGGAAAATAATTAATAAATAAAATATAATTATTGCTAGCCAACCTAGAGGTCTACCATCAAGAGGAAGATATATATGTTTGTACTTCAAGATGAAGTAAATAAATTAATATCTCACACACATCAGCAAATGCGATCTGCTCTGCTCCTAAATGTGATCTGCCCTCCTACACTTGGCGAATCTGCTCCTTGGTGAACTGCAAGAACATTTGGTTATATGCTGCTTCAGCTTGTTGAAGTCATCTTCTGCTGATTGGTGTCTTGGTCGTCTACAACTAGGGCATCATTCTACATCACCTTGGCAAGTTGCTGTTTGGACAACAATAAGAGATAAGTGTTGTAATCAGAACATTATGCTTAATACATAATCAGATCCGAGGATCTTTCTTGCTGGGTTTTTCCTCCTAGGAGGTTTTCCGAGGTACTTGTGTGTTGTGAGTTCATTCTGTTCATTTCTCTACTTTTGCTTAATTTTGGAAAATCCTAACACTAACAACAATCAATATTAATCTGGAAATTAAGATAAATTTCTATTTTCTGAGTATTGTATTAATCTAAAAGACTAAATTCAACATGAGAGTAGAGCTATAGGCTAGATCAACTTTCAGATTTCAGAATTTAGTATTCTTTTATTTCCAGATTGTTGTCTCATTTCCAGGTCAGGTCAATGGGGCTGAAAGTTGAAGATAGGCTTGATGGAAATCTCAACTTTGTTGCATGGAAGGTTTGCATCATGGTTGCCCTAGAGGAAGAAGATCTTCTTCTCTTCATAGAAGAGAAAGAGCTAACTGAACTTACAGATGCTGCTGAGCTAAAGCAATTCAAAAGGAATGCTGTCAAGGCCAGAAAGCTCCTTATTGATCCAGTTAAAGATCACCTAGTCACCTCCATTGCCTCATTCACTACTGCAAGAGAAATATTTAGTCATTTACAAGGTACTTATGAAATTAACAATCTCAGTAGGGCAATTACTTTAAGGCAATAATTACTTAATATCAACATGTCAAAAGAAGATTTTGTTATGTCTTATTTCATGAGGATTTCAAAACTAAAGAATCAACTAGGTACAATTGGACATAACATGGAAGACAAGGATCTTGTTATGATTGCTCTAAATGGTCCACCACACTCATGGGAGTCCTTTATTCAAACCATAAGTGGAAGAACTGAATTACCTACCTTTGATCGTCTTAAGAATGATTGCATTCAAGAAGAGTCGCGTCTTATCACAAGGGGGCAACTCAAAAGTCCTCAAGTGGATGATCAACACATGCTTGCAGCCCAATGCAAGAAAGGTGGTAATTGGAAGAAGTATAATCCCAAGAGGAATAGAGATTTCAGACCACCTAGTTCTCAGCATTCTTGGAAGAAGCCAAGAGATATCTCTCGTGTTCGATGTTTCAGATGTGACAAATTTGGTCACTATGCTAAAGAATGTCAGAATGATCCCTCGCAAAGAGAAGCCAACCTAAATGAAGTCTTAGAACAAAATGATGACTTCTTATTCATCTCTGCCCTATCAAGCAGCATACCCTCAGACAGTAACATATGGCTAATTGACAGTGGTGCTTTCAGACACATCACAAGCTATCGTGATCACCTTTCAAACTTAGTAGAAAAGGATAGAAGTCTACATGTGGTAATTGGTGACAATGCTCGATATTCGGTAAGACGTTCTGGCACTACTTCTTTAAATTTAGACTCTGGTATTTCACTTCACCTTAGTGATATCTTATTTGTTCTTGGAATTAAAAGAAACTTAATTTCTATTTCTGCTCTAGAAGATAAAGGTTATCAAGTAGCATTTTCTGAGGGTAAAGCACTTGCTTGGCCTAAGAAATCTAGTTTCAAATCTGCTCATGTTATTGGAAATAGATATGACAGTTTGTATAAGCTCTCCACTAACCTTGTTCAAGCCCTCATTAATGAGGCTCCTGAATCCTATGAGCTATGGCATAGAAGACTTGGACACTTACACTTTCAAGCTCTTCCCTCTTTTGGAAAGATAGTTAAAGGTATGCCTAAACTCAGTAAATTTCATGATGATTCATGTAAAGGTTGTGCTAAGGGGAAAAAAGTTAAAAGTCCTTTTTATAAAAGTGAAAGTAGAATGGAAGAAAAACTAGAACTTGTTCATTCTGATTTATGTGGCCCTATGTCTATAGCTTCTCCTAGTGGATTTCTCTATTATGTAATTTTCATAGATGATTTCTCAAGGAAAACTTGGATCTATTTCTTAAAGTCTAAAGAATCTGATGAAGTCTTAAGTAGATTTAAAGAGTTTAAGGCATTGGTTGAAAACATCTCTGGTAAAAGAATTAAATGCTTAAGGTCTGACAATGGAGGTGAGTATACCTTTGACAGTTTTTATGACTTTTGTATTTAGTTAGGAATTAAGAGGGAGTTCTGTGTTTCCTACAATCCTCAGCAAAATGGAGTTGCTGAAAGAAAGAATAGGACTATTGTTGAGGTTGCAAAGGCCATGATCCATGATCAAGACTTACAAACTTTTCTTTGGGCTGAGGCTTCTAGAACAACAGTCTACATTCAGAATAGATGTCCTCACCGTGCTCTAAAGAATATGACGCCTGAAGAAGCCTTCTCAGGATTCAGACCTGACATCAACCACTTGAGAATTTTTGGAAGTCCTGTATATGTTCATGTGCCTAAAGAAAAACGAACTAAGTTGGAGCCCTCGGAAAGAAAGGAATGCTAGTTGGATACAATGAATCCTCCAAAGCCTTCAGGATCCACATTCCAGGTCAAAGGTATGTTGAGGTAAGTAGGGATGTTACTTTTGAAGAAGATATTGCCTTTAAGAAATCAAAAGGTTCTCTTGTTATTGATGAAGTTAATGACAATCAAGATATGAACATTGATACTAACCCTGAGATTCAGAGGGAGTCTGTCGTGTCTCCACCACAAGAAGAGCATGATAATCCTCCCGAGCCTATGAATCCCACTGATATACCTAGTGACATTGTTGTTAGCAAAAAGAGGCCACTTTGGGTAAGAAACACCATTCAAGAAGCTGAAAGATTTGCAGCTCCTAGTGGCATTTTCAGAGAAACCAAGAGACCTCAAGTATTCTCCAACTATGTTGCATTGATGAGCAATCTCATTGAGTCTGAGCCATGCAATGTTGAAGAAGCCTTGAACCATCATGCCTGGAAGCTAGCTATAGATGAAGAGTATCAGTCAATCATCAAGAATGATGTTTGGGACATTGTGCCTAGACCCAAAGGTAAATCTGTTGTTTCTTCTAAATGGTTATTTAAAATTAAACATAATGTTGATGGTAGTATTGAAAAATATAAAGCTAGATTTGTAGCTCGTGGTTTTTTTCAAAAGGAAGGCATAGACTATGAAGAAACATTTGCTCCTGTTGCTAGATATACCTCTATTAGAACTGTAATAGCTATTGCTGCAGCTAGAGGTTGGAAGCTACATCAAATGGATGTTAAGACTGCCTTCCTTAATGGTGTCATTGAGGAAGAAGTCTATATTGAACAACCTGAGGGTTATGAGATTCAGGATAAAGAAACTCATGTTTGCAGATTGAAGAAAGCTCTATATGGCCTCAAATAGGCTCCTCGTGCTTGGTATGAAAGAATTGATAAGTACTTGGTAAGTTTAGGGTTTTGTAAAAATGATGCTGACTCTAACATTTACTTTAAGGTATCTAATGATGAAATGCTAATTCTAGTTCTATATGTGGATGATTTATTTCTTACTGGTAAAGATGAGCTTATCATTAGATGTAATATAGAATTAGCTTCAAAATTTGAAATGAAGGACTTAGGTCTAATGCATTATTTTCTAGGTCTAGAAGTATGGCAAAGATCTAACGAAATTTTTCTAAGGAAAGGAAAGTATACTATTGATATTTTGAAAAGATTTAGAATGATGGATTGTAAACCTATGTCTACTCCTATGGAATCTAACTTAAAGAAGTTGAGTGTTTTTGCAGCTAAGTTTGATTTTGCAGATCCATCGGAGTACAAGCAGTTGATTGGATCATTGATGTATCTAGTTAACATTAGACCAGACATATGCTATGCAGTGAATGCTTTCAGCCAGTTCATGAGCATGCCCAAACATGTTCATCTTGTTGCAGCCAAGCGCTAAGATATTTGCGAGGCACAGTTGGTTATGGGTTGAAGTATCCACTTAACACTTCAATAACCTTGGAAGGTTATTCAGATGCAGATTGGGCTGAAAGTGTCAAGGACAGGAAAAGCGCTTCTGGCATTTGTTTCAGCTTAGGATCTGCAGTGATCTCTTGGGCTTGCAGAAAACAATCCTTTGTTGCACTAAGTACTGCTGAAGCTGAGTATATTGTAGCAACTGTTGCTTCTAGAGAAGCAGTGTGGCTTCGTAAGCTTCTTGCTGGGTTGTTTGGACAACCTTGGGTACCTACAGTTATACATTGTGACAATCAGAGTTGTATCAAGATGTCTGTCAATCCAGTGCTTCATGACAGGTCAAAACATGTGGAAATTCATTATCACTTCATTCGAGATATGGTACAAAGAGGTGCTATTCAGTTGAAGTATGTCAGCACTGATGATTAGATTGCAGATATCCTTACCAAGCCTCTATCCAAGGTGAAGTTTGTGTACTTCAGAGACAGGCTTGGGATTTCAGAAAATGAGACCTTGGTTGAGAGGGAGTCTCATCCCTAGTGATGCATTGTGTTGCATCAACCACCTTCTGCGGGCAATGTAAGGTGGTAGTCTTCTCAGGGAGAAGAGTAATTGTTACCATCCTCTGGGGGCAATGTAAGATGGTAGAAAAGATCCTCACCACCCTCTGCGGGCAATGTAAGGTGGCTTCAGTCTTTGCTTGTGTGCAAGATGAAAAGATCTTTTGTTATGTAATTCCAATCTTTGCTTGTGTGCAAGATGGAAGACCTTTGATTGTGTAATTCCATTCTATGCTTGTGTGCAAGATGGAAGTCTACTATGTTTTGAATATGTAATCCATTCTTTGCTTGTGTGCAAGATGGAAGATAGTGATATTCTGATTATATTCTCTTCTCCGTAATTAAGAGGGAGTGTTAGTTTTAATTAGGGTGAAGAGCGGATTCCAATTGCCTAAGGCAACATTGGAATCCGCCCTTTAGGGCTGGGCCGTTTCTCACACGCCACCCTCCAATAGGGCTGGGCCCTTTCTCACACGCCACCCTCCAATAGGGCCGACCCTATATCTCACGCAACTTGATGTGCCTCTCATGAAACGTGTCAAGGAAAATAATTAATAAATAAAATATAATTATTGCTAGCCAACCTAGAGGTCTACCATCAAGAGGAAGATATATATGTGTGTACTTCAAGATGAAGTAAATAAATTAATATCTCACACACATCAGCAAATGCGATCTGCTCTGCTCCTAAATGTGATCTGCCCTCCTACACTTGGCGAATCTGCTCCTTGGTGAACTGCAAGAACATTTGGTTATATGGTGCTTCAGCCGGTTGAAGTCATCTTTTGTTGATTGGTGTCTTGGTCATCTACAACTAGGGCATCATTCTACTTCACCTTGGCAAGTTGCTGTTTGGACAACAATCAGAGATAAGTGTTGCAATCAGAACATTATGCTTAATACATAATCAGATCTGAGGATCTTTCTTGCTGGGTTTTTCCTCCAGGAGGTTTTCCGAGGGTACTTGTGTGTTGTGAGTTCATTCTGTTCATTTCTCTACTTTTGCTTAATTCTGGAAAATCCTAACACTAACAACAATCAATATTAATCTGGAAATTAAGATAAATTTCTATTTTCTGAGTATTGTATTAATCTAAAAGACTAAATTCAACACCTTGGGCTCTTCTTCTGATGTATTTTTCTCTTCACTACTCTTTGAGTCAGATTGCTGATCTGATTTTTCTAATGCAGACTCTTCAGCAAAAAATACTCCAACTGCTTAGACTTTTCTTCCATTTTGTACTTATGTGAGGGGTCCCAAGGTACTCTGCAATGGAAGCACAATTTCATCCTTTTGAGGTTATTCAACTACTCACTATCCAACCTATTTGAATCACCTTGTGGCTGATGTGAGCTCCTGTGCGAATGATTTTTAATCCTTGCCCTTCTTATGAGGGAATCCCTTAGACTGAAATTTGTTTCTAGAATTAGAAGCCTCCACGTCTCTAGCCCTTTTGATGGCTTCTTGTAAAGTAGGTGGATTAAAAGCCTTAATCCAACCACTCAATGGATTTGCGAACCCATCCATAAAAAGGACCATGAGTAGTCTTTTTGAAATATCAATGACCAACATTGCAAGTCTCTTAAATTCTACATGTGTCAATTGAACCCCATTGCTTTAGTTGTGGGAACTATTTGAAATGTAGCTCTCGATCCTCCTTATCAAATCTCTTAATCAACCTCCCTGTAAAATTGCATAAGAAGTAGTCCTATCATGTCCCATGGTGATCATCCCATGATGCCATGACTCATGTGCGATGCCATCAAGATGTATGTAGTGCCCCCTTTTGTAAATACTCATTTTGTCCCTAAAATCACAATTCCAAGCTCATTGAAAATGTAATCCATAAAATAGATATTTCCTACTAGGGTTAGGAACATAAACTTAATCTTAGGATATCTCTCATTTATTGAGAAATTCAACCATGGGGAAGCTAGAATAAGGTGACTTGATAGGGTGCTCTAGCAATCCCCTAGCCTAGGCCGAAGAGTGGATACACCATTCCTCTTGGCCTCATGTGCCCCTTTCCATCCATATGAGGTGGTGTACCTAGTGAAGTGTCCTATAACTGTTCCCCTTCATCATGCCATCCTATTCCACTTCTTATGATTGGATTCCTTAGCATATTGATCCACCATGACAGAGGGTTGGGGTTCATTTACAATAGGGTGTCTCGGAAATCCTTCCCTTCTAAGCCCAAGGGCAACACTCCTTATACCCCCTTGGCCTCATGGGACCCCTAGTCACCACCATTAGGTGGCGTACTTAGAAGAGGATACCAATGCTGTTTCCCCTCCTTGTAAGCCCTTTAAACCATAGTTGGAAAACTCGGATTCGCCACGGGCTCGGCAGCCCAAAACTTGGACTCAAACTTGGACTCGGCAAAAACTTGGGAAGGGACTTTGCAAAAAAGAAAACCATAGTTTTACGAAGAAAAAAGAAAAGAAATTACTGCATTTAGAGAATATAAGAGCCATAATTGAAACATTACGCATGTCATATGATCTCCAAATACTCAATATTTGAAATTTCATTGTTCTTGCTCATAGTTTCAAACTTTAAAATCTATAACAGCAGCATAAGTTTATAAATGTTTACAAAATTACATATAATGATATGTCCAAATGTGAAAAACAACAAAGTAAACAGCAATAACAAATGACAAAATGAGAAAAAGTGAAAAAACAAACACGTTTTGAACTGTCACTGGGCGTTCTCAGCAAACAGCAAGAGTTCTTCATTAGGACTTGGGAGTCCTGACATCAGACTTGCGTGAGTCCTCAGAAAAAACTCAGGAGTCTTTGTCTTGGACTCTCCCGGACTCAGCTTGTGAGTTTGTGGCGAGTCGACTCAGCCCACCAATGGACTCGCAAGTCTTGGCGAGTCTGCAGAGTCTTCCAACTAGGCTTTAAACCTCTATCATAGCTGATTATAACATCGAAGCAAAACATATATACACACACACGCAATCATAAACAGATATCGTATTTCTAAACTGTATACACATTAATCAACAGTGAGCAGTCATAAACAAGATTCGTTATGCTATGTATATCACAAGAAACTCGTACTAGATCAATCTGTTGTATGCCTTAATTTATTATCAATATTAAATCTGACCTCTTCGATGGTTCTTCCTAGGTTGTTAGAGTGGTTATTTGTATCCTTCCATTGGTGATGGGAAGTTTTGTCTGTTCCCTGCAGTTGTACTGCTAGAGGGAGACACAGCTCTTCATTGTTTAACCTCTGGCCCTTTCATAACTAAACGCTTACCTTTGGAATCGCCTTAATTATATGTTAACCAATCTGTCTAGTAATAATGCATTTATCCAATTACGTTCACTATTGTGTGCTTGCTGTCATTTAGGGGAGTAAGTGATTCATTGAAGTATTATACTTCTCAACCATGAACATTATCATCCTCTATAGCCAGTCGACCCTTTGTTTTGCTTTGGTTCTAATTAAGTTGCTTGAAAATTATGAAGTCTCATAAATGAGACAATTTTCTGGTCATTGGTGTCTCTTTGATTTATTTGTTTTCTGTTTTTCTCCTTTCTTAAAAAATGGTTTAAGGATTGTTAATAGACGCGTCATGGATAATTTATTGCTGCATACTTAGTGGCTTCTTCTTTCGACATAGGATTAAGCTGGAAATAGGTGTCTACCTTCTAAATCGAAGCTCTAGCTGAAATTTTCCCTGAATCGTTGTAATAAGGAAGTCGATTTTGCTACCTTCTTTCATAGATCATAGTTCTCTATTCTATCACCAATGTGGGGTCTATGCTTCATTCTAACATCAATGTATTCCCTCAAGGATATAGAAGCTTGGAATTCAGGGCCTCCACTCTCCCAATCATGTCTGAATTGATCTTGCCAATCTGTTATCTAGGGATCACTGTTAACTAGTGTTGGTGCCCTAGGTGGAAAGTTAGGCATAAGAGGCCTCAAATTGATGGTTCTAGTTTGTAGACAAAGTTATTATTTTTTTAAAATATTGCTCCAATTTAGACAATTTGACAAGCATCTTTAGGGTTTTCAGACCTTTTGGATGTGATGGTAGGGTCATATTTGACCAAGCATGCTTCAGAATATGAGTAACCTATGCTTGCCTAATGGAAAACTGCTTCAAACTCTTGCAAATCTTGCCTTTGAAATCCAGTCTAATGAGCAAAGCCAAAACTCTTGAAGTCAACATAAGATGTGCAGAAGGCTTTTTCAATGTTTTTAAAAAACTTTGCCTTTTTTTAATAACTTTTCTAATTGATACTTACAAAACAATGCACAAGAATATTTTTTTTTCAAATTTTTTTATGTGAGTTGTGCTATGATTCTATGCGGGAAGGCCATATGGCTTTTTTAAGCAAAAAGTTTGTGTATATTGCTCTAATTTAGACAATTTGATAGGAGTTCTTAGGGTTTTTGGACTGTTTGGATGTAATGATATGGTCATATTTGTTTCAAAATGCTTCAGAAGACGAGTTAAAATCCTTGAAACTCTTGCAATTATTGTCTTTGAAGGCCAATCTGGATCAAATGATGAGCATAACTAGAAAATTCAAGACTCTTGAACTCAAAATAAGATGAACATTTTAAATGCAAATATGTAAATGTACCTAAGAAATAACTCTCTCAAAATGAGACCTAGTTGCCCTTGTTACATAGAAAATGAATAAATCTTTAACAGTATGGCTTTGATAGCATGTGAGATTGAATTAGAATCCAAATAAAAACCTATATCTAGGTGTGAAGAAACAAGTTACACAAGATAGAAGCAATCTGACAAATAATATAGAATGCTAATATTGGCTATATTGCAACATGAGGATATGAAAAAGATGTAATACATAAAATTGTTTACAAAAATATATGGGCCTTTGAGATGAATGAGTCAAGGAGATCATATCCAAATGTCGTTAGTTTAAGTTTCAGTCACTCCCAATTAGGAGGCGAGTTAATCAGTCTAAGATGTCTATAGTTGAATATCTAATTTGTGGATTAGTTAACCAGATCTGACTAATACAGGGGTGGCTTTTGTTGAATAGAGATGGCGCCTAATTACTATCAAGGATTGATGGGGTCTATGTACGTCAAGTTAAGGTGAACACGTCACAATTAGTGACTTAGTCGAGGAAAATTAATTATTCTAATATCCTAAGTAAACATATTGATAGGCACAGTATCACATGAATAGGAATGGTAAATAAAATAGTGAGAAACTAGATAATTATTCCCATGCAGCAGATTTCTTCTCTCTCTCTCCCCCCTCAGCTTCAAGTTAGGCTATCAACTTTCAAGACATGATATTATTGAATGATTTTGTCTTTCCTTATCAAAATTTTGCTTTTGCAAGGAAAAAATCCTTTACTTTTTTGTTTACTGGAAAGCATGATATAAGTTATGTATGATGTGTATTGGCTTATGAAAGGTAGGTATCTTGTATATAGTCACAGGGAAAGAATGCTTCCATGTTGAATACTTATTTACCATCTTGTCTTTACTACCATTGAATGTCACTTTAACTTTGTAAATGTAGATCCAAAGAACAAGTTTTATCAAACAAATGCTGATATTTTGTCAGTAAGGTTTATTGTGAAACAAAGTGAAGGGCATTTCCTCTTGCTTATGACTTGAGAAATTAAACAAAGTTCTCAATGAGATGTCTCCTTCTAAGTATTGTGTTTAGTCTGTAAATAATATTTCATAGAACTGAATCTGGCACATAATTTTGCAACCTGTCTCTATTTAATGCGTAGGAATCTTTGTGCCTCTCTCTTTGACATTCACTCTTTGGTCAAATTTGGTTCTTAAATTTCCCGTTTTTTATTTTATTTGTAGGATGCTAATGGTGGTGATCAAGGAGAACAAAGAAGACAAGAAATACTAAGAAGCCATTCTAAATCCTTAATTGCACTTGCTCGACGCCATGCAGGCTACCAGACATTGTGGGATATTTGCTCTGATCTTGGGGACATGAATTACCTCCGAAGCCTTATGGTTTGCGCTTGCATCCATTTTCACACCTTTTTGTTCTTGTAAATTTGGTTGTCATTTACTAGATGCTCAGCTAAGGTCAAATTTGTCCTTTGAGCTCTTGCAATTCTATATAGGAAATGGTACGTATAGGAACTTAACATTTTAAGGGTTCTGTCAACTAATGAGATTTATGTGTAACGAATTTAAGTGAATGCTTCCTTCGATGGTTAAATCAATGACATCATCCTTCTCTAGTTGAAATTGGATCACTTGCTTCTGTCATGCTGCAAAAGCTTATTTCAGTCTCAAATATTGTGATGGCAATCTTCAATTGATGGTTAATATTAGAAAGATGTGTATGAGATAGCTTTTGCGATTTTTTTTATTATTATTTATACATAAAATTAGAGTCTCAATTGATAAGAAGATGAGTTTTATCAGTCTATATATCATAACATTGATAAAACGTTCATCTAGACATTATAGAACCTTTGTGAGCATGGGTAATTGAATAGGAATCATGGGTATTTTACTATTTTTGCATTATGAAAATGGCATTTCTTGCCAACTATGACTTATCTTGTATTCAGCAGTATAATGAACATTGAATATAGCATGGCAACATTGTCTATGGCAGTGCTTGTATACTAAACAAGTAGTCCATTTACATGTAAAATAAGGTATTAATCAGGGCATAGTAATTTATGATCTATGTTCTACCATTTCTGCAAATTTATCCTTGTTCCCATGATTGTATTTATTCCTAATGATAGCATCAACAAAGGTGGAAAGATTCATAAATGGCCTCCATCAGTTTAGGAAATCTAAACATGCTGTAGGTGATCATCCTTCGGCTGCAGGTTGACAGTTGCCCTTTGTTGTATGTTAGTTCTCTTCAAAAGCATCTCATCAACATTAATCTTTCCACCTTTGCATTAGGAACAAATACAATAATGGGAACAAGGAAATTTGCAGAAATGGTAGAACATGGATCATAAATTACTATGCCCTGATTTTGCTATACCTAATTAATACCCCATTGAATAAGTGGTAGTTTCTATTGTTCCCACTAAACAAGTGGATGATTTGGCTGTTACTCATCCCACTGAATAAGTGGTTACATTGTACTAAGCTTTCTCACCGCATAAGAGAATTTGAATTGCCTTTGGTTCTAAGTTTGTTGGCAGATCAGGGTTTGTAGAGATGCTTCCCCTTCTGATAGATTGATCAAACAGAAGTCTTCAATTAGGACAAGAATAGGAGATACATGATTTATTAAATGTTAATCTTGCTGAATTTTAGTTCTAATGCTTGGTTTAATTGGCCATACTGTTTTGGTAATACTGAAATATTTTTGAAATTCACAGCATGAGAGTATGGGTCTCAAAGAAGGTCGATTCAGCAATTATGTCTTTGAACAATGTTATAAAAACCACCAGTATGCTAAGCTTCTCAGATTGGGAGAGGAGTTCCAGGGAGAACTAGCTACATTTCTTCAAAAGCACAAGAACATACTTTGGCTTCATGAAATCTTCCAAAATCATTTCACATCAGCTTCTAGCACTCTCCATACATTTGCTCTTTCATCCGAAGATGAGATCACCACATCAATTGATGAGCCAACAGAAGTTTGTGATAAGAAGGCACATTTATCACTTTCTGAACGGAGACGCTTGTTAAATCTTGCAAAGATAGCTGCTTTAGCAGGTGCGTTTCCATAACTTATGAATAGGTTTCATGTTCCAGTATCATAAAGTGTTTTCATGTAGTTTCTTTGTTTTTGTCTTGTCAAATTGAAAAAAATCTTGAATTTGGCAATGAGTGGGGTCTACATTTGGCTTCTCAGATTATAATTAAAGTTTCTATTATGACTTTGCTGCAATGCTTTAATTTCATTCCTCTTTTTCTCTTGGGTTTTCTATTTTAATTCAAATCTGATGTGTATGTACATAAAGCAGACAAGCATATACTTGTACTTTGATAAATAGTATAACGGATAACCTTCTATGTGGATGCAAACATTGGGTGATAAAATAGTCTTTTTTCAATAATTATTTGGGGAACAATATATGGGGCCCCATCCAACTACAACCAAATGAAAACTAACATGAACAAAGCTCTCATCCAACATAATCAACTACACTTTTCCTTTCTTACTTTTTGATCTTGTCACTATATATCTTGACATATGTAACTTAATAGGTTTGTTTTCATTGGCTTTTCCTCTTTCCATCCACATAATGGCTTAACCGCTTCGTGATCTGTATATGAGGAATCCAGTAAAGGTTTATTGACCATTGGTAACAAAGAATCTTGAAAATGTCAGGCAACACCCTATTCTTCTTGTGTTGAAAGAGTAGGAGGCCAATACTAATCCACTATACTACCTATTGGGTGTTTTGGAGATAGGGGATGCAACATAAATTGCTTCTCATTGATAGAAACAGGTTTTACTCAATTCATTTTGAATTCCTACATGCTTACAAGAGCTTTTTGTTTACCTTTTTGCAACCTTTTTGCAAAGAGCTATCTTGAGAGAGTTCTTGAAGAGGTTGATATTGAGAAACTATTTCAAAGTATTTGGGAAGAGAAGGCAGATGCTTCATTTGCCTCATTTGATGAATTTTGAACCTCCCTTTAATAGACCGATGAGAAAACCAAGCTCCTTGCCACCAAGTCCTTTTTTCACTTGCATGAGCTTCTTCTTTGATCATTGAGCAACAATATGATGTACCTAAAACCAATTCCTACATCTAGATGAAATATATTCGTAGTTCAAAGCTTGCTTCGAAAGTCTTACATGGCATTTTAACCAAAATGTTTTGTATTATTCAAATACTCCTAGTAGTAATCAGATTTGTATAAATATTTCTGAATTTGATAAAGCTTGTCTAATACATTGCAATAGTTTTCCTCATTGTCTCTCAACCTTAAAGTGAGAAGATGAACGTGATGAGCAAGATGAAGTCACGTTGTGTGAGCCCTAGGCATGGTGACTTGGAAGCTGCAATAGCAGAGGAAGCAGTTTAGGAAGATTCATATGCAAATGGAGATGTGGACGATTCTTGGGCAAACAATTGGGTAGAGGAACACGATTTTTCTTCGTTTTCCCATGATTGCTTGCCCTTTGATGGGGATGGAGTTGAGGATGTTTCTTCTGTGGATGATTCGGTTGATGAGGAGGATGAACTTCTTTTGGATATCCTCCTTGATGCCCATCTAAAGGTTAAAAGGCTTGCTAGGGAGTTTATGGTGGAGGTCATAGATGCAGTTTCAGGTATGTGTAAAGGATTTCTCCTCCCTTCTACGAGTGTTCCTTTCAAGCTTGTCCACAATTATGTAGATCTATCGATGGCCATGTCTTCTACTCAAGAAAATTATTGGGTTTCAGTTTGAGTTTGTTGAGGATGGTGTTGTTCCTTCATGTCGCTTGTTATTCTTGTTTTGCCCCCTAGGGTTTTGGAGATGTGAGTTGGATGTTTGTGGTGCTTCAATCATGTAGATAGGTGGTGATTCTGATGTAATGGTTGAGAATTTTGGTGCTCCTGGGACTATTGTTTCTACTTTGGATTGTGATATGTTAGTTGCTGTCTTGTCACCTCATGTTGCTGCCTCTAATTCGACCCCTAGGGTTTTGGAGGTTCTTTGTGCAGAGTTGTGTGGTGCATCCATAGAGGAGGGGCAGTTGCAAATCGATATTCGTGATTCCATTCTTGCTGATTTGTTGACTTGGCTTCGGTGCTCGTTTGTTGGGAGATTTTGTTGCAATCGTCCCAATATTGATATTGTAAGAAGATGAGTTCTTCGGGTTTGGAGACTTGGAGGCTAGATTGAGGTAACTACAATGTTGAATGTTTTTTTTGTCTTTTTCTTGTTTGGAGGACTCCTCTAGGATCCTTCTAGATGGCCCCTAGTTTCCTAGCATGAACGACCTTTGTTGCCTTGGTTTCAACCAATGACACATTCAAATTTCCTATTTGGGTTATATTGTGAGGGTAGCCGTTGGAGTATTGGAATGAAAAGATTTTTATAATCATGATCATTGCCAATTCTATTGGCAATATTGTACTACAAATATGATCACAAAATGTATGAAGCATTTATTATTCGCTAGATTTTGTGCTTGTGGAGAAAAACAAGGTGTTTGTAATGTGCCCCCTTTTTGAAATGGCATTTACTAATAAATAATAATTAATTAAAATTTAATTAAGTTTAATAAATGGTCAAAAGACATGAAATGAAGGGTTGTGACTCCTCAAACATGAGATATATAAGGGAGATCATTTCATTTGAGGAGGACATCCATGTATCATCATCATTGAATCAAACATCAATGGGGAATGAAGGTAGCAATCAATCAATTTGTGACATCAATACATCACCATTCATGAATCCATCCAACAGAGTAAATCAATTGAGAAATTCATTTAGCAATAAATAAAAATCAGAAATTTGTTAAAGTAACAATTCATAAAGGCGTCAAATCAACAATAATATAGCAAATACACCATGTTATCAATTTTGAATTCAAGGAAGTGTCTCGCAAATGGGAAGGACGAAATCCCTTCCAAGTTCACGAGAATTGGAAGGACAAAAACCCTTTCATGCTCTTGTTATGCTCTTGTTAGGGTGGACTTAGAGTTTAAAGGATGGAAAGCCTTTCATGCACTTTGGCTAGCTAAGGACAAAAACCCTTGGTATTGTCACTGTTGAGTTAGTGACGGAAACCTAATTCAGCAGATTTTTAAGTATTTCTGATGGATTAACAATTTGATTAATTTTGATTATTGTGCTATGATTTATTGATCTGAATGTTATTATAAATTCCTAATTTTTGATAAACTACTATTAATTTGGACTTAATATTATTTTAATTAGGAATTCGTGAATCATCATCAGGATGTATAGCTAGAGAGCATGTAGAGTGAGAAATGATCAAGGTAGCTAAAAAGAGGGAGGGAGGAGGCACAAAGATCAAGGGAGGAAGGATGACAAGATAGAGGAAAAATAAAATAATATAAGAAGAAGAAAAGGGATGCAAACCAAAATTTAAAATAAGAAAATAAATATATATATACACCCACACAGAGGCACCCACAGTGTGTGTGTGTGTGAGAATACATATATATGAAAAAATAATAAAGAAAAAGAGAAAAACAAAAATAGAATGAAAGAAAAAAATAAAGAAAGAATAAAAATAGCAAATAAAAAAATAACAAGAATAACAATAACAAAGAGAGAAAACAAAGAACAAACCACAAGGAGAAATAAATATATATTCTTAATTATTTATATATATAAAAATATAAGAAAAAGAGAAAACAATAAAAATCAACAATAAAAATAACAAGGAATAAATATAAATCAATAGCAACTAAAGATGAAAACATGCATGAACGGAAAAGAGAAGACACAAACGAAGAAACAAAAAAGGAAAAGAATAAGGGAATAATAAGAAACAAGACTAAAAGAGATAAAAGGACGAAAAATCAAAAAGCGAAATGAAAACAAAGAAGGAAAATGAAAATAACCCAAGGATAAAAAGAAAATGAAAAGGAAATAAGAAGAGAACAATCTAAAACTAAGAAAAGGAGAAAAATGGAAAAATAAATGGAGGGAATTAAGACAAAGCAAAAAAGAAGTCAAAGGAAAATAGAGAGGCACATGCAAGAAATAAACAACGAGCAGACAAAAAGAGCAACAAAAGAAGGGAAGAGGGAGAAGACAACAACGAAGGACCAAGAGATGTAGGAAGCAAAAGGAAAGTGAAGGGGAACATACGAAGGATGCAAGGGAAGATCCAAAGGAAGAGAGGTATCAGGAATGATGATGACAGCAAGTGCGAAGATGATTACTATCTTTTCCAGAAGCAGCTGATTACTATCTCATGGATTGTGGAAACCTAATGTCTGTAAATATTATTGTTTTAAGGCAAAAAAATGGGAATATGTCAAAAAGTGACATTACAAATGGTATCAAAGATTTGATCCTACCAGCATTGTATGGTAAAGATAAAATGATGGATGCATTCTAATCAAGGAGATTTGAAGGTCTATGAAAGGAAGAGGACATGGATCCTATTCAAGAGCTATTGTAGAAATCAATTGTCCAGTGGAACAACCATCAATCACTGATCCACTGAGAGTTTAAAGTGGAACTAAAACCCATATGTTTATAATGGAAAGATGATATACTTTATTCATTCTTGAAAACATTGATTATGTAAAATATCATGCAATACTTCAAGCGTGTTCACAATAATGCTGGTCGAATCATTAAAATCTAGATCAACATCATATTAAAGTAATATTGTTAATATTTAGCATATAATGGTTATTTATGTACTTTAGTGAGTTTTAGTAACTTTCTTTTATTGTTTCTGTTCTCAATTGTTTTTGTTTTAGAAACATTGTTTGTAATTGCTTATTTAAGGGTTTTTCTTCTCCTTTGTTAATTCAATCAATTGCCATTTCATAGTATCCGAGTGCACAAGAATTGTTTTTGGTTAATTTTTTATTAATAAACTTCGTGGTTATCTGAATTATTCTTTTCAGAAGTTTTTGAGTGATTTTTTAATAAAAATTGTGGGATTTTCTATGGCTGAAAATTCGAGGTTTTCCTTAATCTGGAAATTGAAGGTGTTTTTTAAAAAAATCTGGTTGAAGGGTTTTTTGGTAGAGCCATTCTTTGCTAGAGATCGCTTGGTTTGTAGTTTTTTTGCAAAGTCTTTCTGCTGCAAATTGCGTCATTTTTCATTTTGAAAATTATGGTTTTGTCCACGTGAAAAATCATGGTTTTTTGCTTTGTGAATTTTTGATTTGGTCAGCTAAATTTTGCGCGACCAGTTATCTGGACATTTTTCTCGTGCAACATCTCAAGGTTTTTCTGATCTTTTTTTTTGAAATTGAGTCATTTTTTTGTAGAATTTTTATAAAAAATCATGGGTGTTTTTGTTCCTTTTCTTGCTCGTGATGGCCCATGAATTTTAAGCAAACATTTTGTGCTTGACCCCTAGGGTTTTCCATCTGATTTTACAAGCTTAGATTGTATTTTTGCATCTAGGGTTTTTGTGTGGTGCAAGCATCATGTTTTTTGACAATTTTCTAAAAAAATGTGGTTCTTGTATCCGCCTAGGGTTTTAGATTTGGCCTTTTATTTTTGTAGAATATTTTTTAATAGTTTTTGGATAAAATTGTGTTTTTTGTAAACTTGTGGGTTATTGATTTTTTGAAAATATTCGGGGTATTCTTTTCTTGAGCATCACCAAGGGATTTGTGCCAGCAGGGTTTGATTGAGTTTTTTGTCAGAGAAATTATATTGAAAAAGTTCATTGTTGGAGTTGATTTTCTCCTATCAAGAGTCCTAAGGATTAGCCTTTGCAGGCTAGTCAGGCTTCCATTAGCTCCACTTGAATGGAGGGATTCTAATGATTCCAAACTTGTGGAATCTCTTAGTTAAGAACCTATACTAGCAGATTTCCCTTAGGACGACTTGGTTTAGCATCTAAATGATTTCATTCTAGGCAGCTCAAGTCATGATGAGCATCCTAATTTGGAAGAAGATGCTTCTACACATTGGCGCAAGTGGTGGGAAAAGCTCATCAGTGATGTTGGGATAATGAGCTTGTGGAGGGTAGATCATCTAGAGGCAATAACAAGCAGAGTATTGCCAATTTTGCACTTATGCCTAACATTCAAAATGTTTATGAATCCTAGGATTATTCAGAGGCAAGAGATAATCCTGAATGGGAAAATGCTATGGAATCTAAGCATCATAGTCTTTTGAAGAACAATACTTAGGTGATGTTAGATCTTGCACTAGGGAAGAAACCCATTGATTGCAAATGGGTCGACAAATTGAAATACAAAGCTGATGAAAGTCTTGATAAATATAAAGCTCGGTTGGTGACTAAAGGGTTCTCATAGAGAGAAGGAATTGACTATGAGGAAACCTTTGCTACTACAACAAAGATGAGTACCATCTAACTGGTTCTAGCCATTGTAGCATAGTGTGGTTGGAAGGCCATCAAATGGACGTGAAGAGTGCCTTCCTCAATGGTGATTTGAGGAAAAGGTATACATGATTTAGACTCAAGGTTTCAAGGTTGCGGGCAAAGAGCACTAGGTATGCAGATTAGTGAAGGCTCCTTATGGTCTAAAGCAGGTCCACATGGCATTGTACATTAAAATAGACATGTATTTGGATGTACAGGGCTTTCAGAGAAGTCCTTTAGATCCCAACTTGTATGTCAAGAGCACTAGTAATGACATCTTTCTTCTTGTCATCTATGTGTATGATATCATCATTACTGGTAGTGGGGCACATTTGCTTGAGCAGATCAAACTGAATTTGTGTTAGGCTTTGGTATGACTGATTTGGGTCTTCTGCATTATTGTCTCAATGTAGAGGTTTGGCAGATTGGTAGCAATATTTTTATTTCTCAATCGAAGTGTGACAGATTATAATGTCTTATCTACACCTATGGAGAAAGGGCTGAAACTATTAGCCAAATTAGACTTAGTAGTGGTGAATGAATTAGTATTCAGGCAACTAGTTGGCAGCCTCATCTATTTTACAGCCGCTAGATCTGTCTAAGTTATGTTGTGAGATACCTAACTCACTTCATAACAACTCCTAAGGCAAAACATTGGGTTGCAGCGAGGCGTGTGCTAAGATATTTGAAAGGGACACCTGACTTTGGCAATCTTTATAGTAGAAGCAAAGATCCTCGACCGATTGGTTTTACAAACTCATATTGGGTAGGTTTTGTTGATGATAGGAAGTCTACTTTTCGTTATGTCTTCAGTCTTGGCATGGGTGCAGTGACATGGACCAGTAAGAAGTATCAAGCAATAGCGCTTTCTTTGACTGAAGCAGAGTATTAAGGAACTATTAAAGTTGCGTGTGAGGCAATATGGCTTTGGAGGATGCTTTCAGGCATGAAAATGTCTCAAGCAGGGTCTTCACCCTTCTTTTGTGACAACCAAGGGGTGCTAAAGCTTGCCAAGAATCCAATCTTTCATGAGTGAAAAAAACATGTAGAGCTACATTGTCACTTTATACGACAGATTGCTCAAGATAGATTTCTGATGCTGTTGTATGTTCCACTAAGGATTAGACTACAAACATTCTAATCAAGTCTCTAAGCCAGGACAAGTTTGTAAAATTTAGGGGGCAACTTGGTGTAGTTAGTAGAATGATCATTAAGGGAGGGCAGTGAAGTAATATTGTTAATATTTAGCATATAATGGTCATTTATGTACTTTTGTTAGTTTTAGTAACTTCCTTTTATTATTTTTGTTCTTGATCGTTTCGGTTTTAGAAACATTGTCTATGATTGCTTATTTAAGAAGTTTTCCTCTCCTTTGTTAATTCAATCAATTACCATTTCACATCCAAATTGGAATACATGGATGATTTGCTGCAACATGTTCTCATGGGTACTACAGCTAAACATCATTTTCACCTATACGCTAGAACCACATAAAGGATTCTAGTTTAGGCACATCACCACCATCCCATAGCATTAGAAGATTAACCTTCATCAAAGAGAGGAGCTTCATAATCACAAGCGCTCACATCAGGCTCTTGGACAATAGGCAGCCAGCATACATCACTGTTACATATTTGGATATACTTATTAACACCTGAATCATAAGCATGATTTAATGACAACTCAACCCATCAACACAGAAAGTCCATCTGTTTCAAGCTTTTTTTGGCAACTTGTTGCACTGTATTCACTAAGGAAATCAGACTGGTAACATCTTACCTCTTCTTCCTAATCCACTTGAGTGATCTCTATATGCATCCTCTTTGTCTTGCAATCAACATGAGAGTGAAAGTGTGTCTTGGACCAAAGAAATCGACTCTCATATGTTACCACATGATTACCGTCTTCACAATTATCGATGACAAGTTCTTCCAACCAAAAATCAGTCATTGCACTGTCATTTAATAGATGTATAGAATCCTTCATTTCATCTTCATGTGTGCAAATACATAACAAGTTCTTCCAACCAAAAATCAGTGATTGCACTGTCATTTCATAGATGTATAGAATCCTTCATTTCATCTTCATGTGTACAAATACATATATAGGGATCTTGGTATCTCTAAAGAAAGAATACTTGTTTGTGATTGTTTGAGGACAAACAATTTTGGGCAGGGCGGACTGTAATGCCCCTTTTTTGAAATTAGATGTAATAAATAATAATAATAAATAATTAAAAAAAATATTGTTAAAATTTAATTAAGTTTAATGAATTGTCAATAGGGATGAATTAAAGAGGTTGACTCCGACATCCATGGGTCATCATCATTGAATCAATCATCAATGGGCAATGAAGGAAGTGAGCAATCAATTTGGAAATAAATGATTATTTTTAAAAGGCAGCGATGAAGGGTAGTGACTCATTTCTTGTGAAGGGCGGTGACTCATTCAAGAAATGGATATAAAGGGCAAATCATTTCATTTAGAGAATCATGGAATAAATTATCAATTCATAAAAGAAACAAGCATTCAATCAATCAATTAGAAATAGAACATTATGTGAACTTGCAAGTAAATTAAACTATGTTCTCAAGAGTAGTGGTGGCATGACAAAGGGTGCGACTCTTTGTTAAGGAAGACATGCACACACACACACACACACACACACACACACACATATATATGTATATGTATATATATATATATACACACACACATATTATGTATATCCATATCCATATATGTGAACATGGAGATCATTCCAAGCAAACATCAATACATTATTGTTAGTTTTATGTTAAACTTAGCAATCAGATTGACAGTAAAGAACAAGAAAACAC
Organism: Cryptomeria japonica; assembly: GCF_030272615.1. Classification (NCBI taxonomy): domain Eukaryota; kingdom Viridiplantae; phylum Streptophyta; class Pinopsida; order Cupressales; family Cupressaceae; genus Cryptomeria; species Cryptomeria japonica. The sequence goes on from NC_081413.1 coordinate 615,303,653, forward strand.
AAATGCACACATAACACAGTGATACCCTGGGAAAACCTCCCTCTTGGAGGAAAAACCCAGCAACAATAATCTTAGATCTGATTTGATTAAGCAAATTAGAAGTTTACCCTTCTAGGGCATAAATCAACTATAGCAAAACTTATCTTAATCTGGAAGTTAGGGTGATGTGCAGATTGTTGTCAAACTTAGACAGCCTTTGGGCAGCTTTGACACGCTCCAGTAGACCTAAGGCAAATTCGGCAGCCCAGAAGGTCTTTGCTCAGCCTAGTAGACAAATCGCTGACTGATAAGCACAATTCGATGAAGTTCGCTGCTGTAGACAGTTTGCATAATGCAGAGGGATGAATCTGCTTTAGTTCGCTGCCTTGATGATTTTCGCATTGTATTCACTGCTTCAGATAAGCATTCACTGCCCTAGAGTGCAGCTCCAGATTTGCTGATCACGGATGCTGATCAATGAAGGAAATTGCAGATCACATACAATAGAAGCTCGCTAACCTTGCAGAGGTAATTCGCTAAGTGTGAATGTATTATATTGATGCTTGCATTGCCTTGAATATATATGAGCTTTTACATCTTATTTGGCTTAGGTCAGCCTTTATAGTAAATTTATAAGGCATCTAAAGTTGGCGCCCAAAATAGGGTCTGACCCATAATAATTACAAGTTACATATTATAGGGTCAGCCCTAGCACATCAACAAGTTACATTATATCACCCATTTAGGGCCCAACATGAATCACAAGTTACAATGCCCATTTAGGGCCAGACCCAATTACAAGTTACACAAGTTGAGCGCCCAAATAGGGCCTGCCCTTTAACATTCACATGCTACATAATATAATCACATAGGTAGGCCCATTAAACATTTACCAAGCTAGGTCGGCCCAATCAAGGGATATGACCTAGCTATATTTCAACACTCCCTCTTAGCTAGGGAGGATCCCTTGAATAATCAAGTTACATCGTGACCATGCGTGATGGACTCTTTCCATGATATCCACCATGCATTCTCATAGAGGATGAATTCAATATACATCATGGACTCCTTCCATGATATTCATCATACATACCTGCAGAGGATGAATCCTAAGTACATCATGGACTCTTTCCATGATACCCATCATGCACAACCGCAGAGGATGGATCCACCTTGCATTGCCCGCAAAGGGTGGAAGAGGTCTTACACCTCAAAGAAACTACCTTGCACTCCGCAGAGGGTGGGTCCACCATGCCTACTTGCAAAGGGTGGAACGAGGGTTCTAACCTTAGACTTCTCCCAGAGAAGAATGCAATACCACCATGCCTACTTGCAGAGGGTGGAACGAGGGCTCTCACCTCAACCTTCTCCAGGAAGATTGCCGTAACCGAGGTTGTAATGTTCCCTTTTCTAGGTGACATGAGATGAGCAGGGGTTGACCTACCATTCGAGTTCCCGTAGGTCAATGACATGGTTAGGGGACTCATTCTGAGGGTCATGGAGCTTTGCAGGGGCTCTGTGAGCCATTTTGGACCTTCAGACGATAGTTCCTTTTTTTAGGGAGAACTGGCAGTTGACTGAATGACCACCTGGGGGACCAAGGAGTAGAGCAAGATCCTTTTGAGCAGTTACAGGTGTTTGGAGAGAGGTTCCTACTTTTTAGGGCGATTCCCTACTTTTTAGGAGGTTGTGGTAGTTTCCATATTTGAGGTTCCATGGGACCATACCATGGTTTCAGTTTCAGGAAGATTGGGTGTGTTTCCTAGTTTCTAGTAGTATCCCTAGATTTTAGGGATGGGACTGCCAGTTGGCCCATCTTGTCCGTCATCACCCACAGACAGATGACGAAGTCAGATTCATGTTTGGTTGGTTATTTTGGGCTATTATTGGATCTATTTCCTAAGTTAGCGATTAAATAAATTAAAATAAGGCTATGTATATAGCCATTTCAGAGTAATAAGGGGTTTTTGGTTTCATCTGGTTTGATATGCCTATGTGTTATAGCTCGTTGGAAAGGTCTTGAACTTTGCTACATGATTCTCACCTCCCGGAGTCTTTTTGGATGCTTGAAGCTATTTATTCGCAATAAAGTGATATTTTTCTATAGTTTGACGCCATAATTGGGAAAGTGTCACTTTAATTATAAAGTGCAAGCTTTATTATTCTTTAGGGTTCGACTTGCAAAGGGAAAGGGGTTATAAGGAGATGAAAACCTAATTGATAGCATCTTTGATCATTTTGAAACTTGCGAATTTGGGAATTGTTCTGGAAGAGTGATTTTGGTCTGGGACGCAAACCCCAGGTTTGAGCTTGCTGGGACGTAGCTCTCAACAGGAGTTGACAATGGATTTATCCAGGATTGCACAGAGATTGTCAGAGGTAGAAGACACATCTTCTTGTCCTGAAGATTCAGCGTGCATATTGGGGGTTTCAATAGGGCGGCTTGTTTATTTCAGCTGGCACGTGATTTGCAGCAGTTTCCATGCCTCCTTTGCAACCACACCTTGTTTGTATGTTGGCTTGAAGGGTTGTATTCAGCTTATTTGGTCTTCCTTGTTCGTTGCCAGTGATATTCCTCCATCTGGCATCAATCCAGATTGAGAACAACTCCAAATAAATGTATGGATTCTTGCTGAATACAAAACTAGGTTATTTGCCTGGTATGATTTGTAGTATTTTCAGATTGCTTAAATGTTCTTACATATGAACATTGTTTACTGTTTAATTTCACAATTGATGCTATTTATCAATTACTTTACTTATAACATCAAAACCCAAAAAGAAAGAATCCCTTTCTACAACTTCTGTCTATTCTATAAGATCACCGGAAAATTACAAAAATATAGTATGTTTAATTAAGAATTTACAGCAACAACAACAAAAGGATCCATTTGGGATCTTTCAGCTTTCACCTCAATCTTCTCTCGGAAGATTGCCTTAACCAAGGATATGGCTTCCTCTGAAGCTGAAACAACAAACAAGCCCCCTCTGAAGCTGAATACAACAAGCTCCCTCTAAAGCTGAACCTGATCGTAGTATCATCAACTAAGCTATATCTCTTAGTCTTCAGCCTGTGATGCTTCCTCACATGATGTCTCAAAACCTTCCTCTCTTGAATACAATCATCATCTTTATGCTCCTCAGTCCGTCCTGAAAGCATTTAAGAGAGGTTACTAATAGTTCAAGACTATCATACATGATTCACTATCCAATGAATTGATAACATCATGAAAATTTCAAAAAATACTTCTCTTATAAGTTAGTTTTCAACATAACCATCCACTTAGATCACACTGAATCATCTGATGATGGTTGCGTGGCCTTCGGCCCTCACCATCACTCAGAATCCATTCTCATCCATAAGCACTTCATAAATACCCTCGCCACAGAAGCATGTTGATTCGGTTTGAAGTCTGGACACTGCATAACATTAGCAATCAATAGTTGTGAATCGTTTCCTAGTCTGTATGAGTAGAGCGATAAGCTTGATAGAATTGCATTCATGCCAGTCTTCAACACTTCTTTGTGCTACCTGCTCTAATTTCTCAGTTTGCAAAAAGGATACAGGATCTACCTTCAAGCTGTTAGGCTTTACAAAAGGAACCCGCTTTGATACCATGTTAGATTTATGTTAAACTTAGCAATCAGATTGACAGTAAAGAACAAGCAAACACAAATGCACACATAACACAATGATACCTTGGGGAAAACCTCCCTCTTGGAGGAAAAACCCCACAACAATAATCTCAGATCTGATTTGATTAAGCAAATTACAAGTTTACCCTTCTAGGGCATAAATCAACTATAGCAAAACTTATCTTAATCTGGAAGTCAGGGTGATGTGCAGATCACTGTCAAACTTAGACAGCCTTTGGGCAGCCTTGACACGTTGTAGCAGACCTAAGGCAAATTCGGCAGCCCAGAAGGTCTTCGCCCAACCTAGTAGACAAATCGCTGACTGATAAGCACAATTCGATGAAGTTCGCTGCTGTAGACAGTTTGCATAAGGCAGAGGGATGAATCTGCTTTAGTTCGTTGCCTTGATGATTTTCGCATTGTATTCACTGCTTCAGATAAGCATTCACTGCCCTAGAGTGCAGCTCCAGATTTGCTGATCACGGATGCTGATCAATGAAGGAAATTGCAGATCACATACAATAGAAGTTTGCTAACCTTGCAGGGGTAATTCACTAAGTGTGAATGTATTATATTAATGCTTGCATTGCCTTGAATATATATGAGCTTTTACATCTTATTTGACTTAGGTCGGCCTTTACAACAAATTTATAAGGCATCTAAAGTTGGCGCCCAAAATAGGGTCTGACCCATAATAATTACAAGTTACATATTATAGGGTCAGCCCTATCACATCAACAAGTTACATTATATCACCCATTTAGGGCCCAACATGAATCACAAGTTACAATGCCCATTTAGGGCCAGACCCAATTACAAGTTACACAAGTTGAGCGCCCAAATAGGGCTTGCCCTTTAACATTCACAAGCTACCTAATATAATCACATAGGTAGGTCCATTAAACATTACCAAGCTAGGTCAGCCCAATCAAGGGATATGACCTAGCTATATTTCAACAATTATCACTCGTCAATCCATCCAACTAACTAATTCGAGTAATTCATTTAGCAATAGATAAAAATTGGAAATTCTTTCTAATAACAATTCATAAAACAATTAAATCAACAATAATGATTAAAGTATTTATTATATTATTAATGGTCATCAATTAGTTTATTTAGTTTCTATTTCAGCATTGTGTTTATGATTGTTTCGTTTAGAAACATCATCTTGTAATTGCTTATATGTATTCGTTTCTCTTCATTAATTTAAAATGCAATTACCTTTTCTTGGTATTGAAGCTAGTAAAGTTTTTTGGTGATTTTTTTAGAAAAATAAATTCGTGGTTTTACTAAAAGATATTTCTTTTAGAAGTTTTTCTTTTTAATTTAAAAAATAAATAAAAATCGTGTTACTTAGGTTTTGAAAATTGAGGGTTTCCTGAATTTTTTTTCAAGGGTTTTCTCTTCTGCATTTTGCAAGTTTCTGCAAGGAATCGTGGGTCCTTTTTGAAGGAGTTTGTGGCAGATCTTTATAGTAGATAGAATTTTTACAAAAATTGAATGTGGAAGTCGTGTATTGTTTTCAAGCATTCAAGGGCATCCATTTTCTACCTATGGTTCTTGTGTTTCGCGGCATGTGAACGCTTTTTTTGGCTGCTTTTGAATCATGTGCAAGTTTCTTGTGGGTTTCCGTGTTTTGACGACTCTTTCTCTTCATGCGTCAGACTTTTTTTTGTTGTGCGTTTTTTGTTTTCCTTGCAAACCGACGGGTTTACAATTGTGTGTTGAAGGAAAGTTGCGACGAGATTTTTTTAAGTCCGATTGAAAGATTTTGTCTTTGTTTTCAGCAACAATGTGACAATTCTGCTGTTGGGCAATGTATTAGTGTTCACATGTTTAACAAATATTAAGTTGAGAAACAACTAAATATTATAGTAAATGTTTGTTTGTATTATTAGTTGTTAAAATAACTAATATATTTAGGAGTTTGTTTGTTTGTTAGTCATGAGTTGTTATAGGACATTTCCTATAATATAAGAAATACAAGTCTTATATATATGTAAAGTATATTGAAGAAAAATGGCACTACATTATCTTGTATAATATTTTTATGGCTTTTTAATCTTTGTCCATATTTCTATATGGTAGCAGAGTGGGTTTCAATGCTTATCATTCAGTGACAAAGGAGAGGAACTTTGCACATGTTATGCTTAGCTGATCATTCCAAGGCAGCGCATCACTGATGATCTGCTGGTCCTAAAAATCCCCACACCTCTCATCAAAATTGAACTGATAACTCATTTGTTCTCCATCGTGGTTCATTACCTTGGCTTGTGGCTTGAGTGTGGTCATATCTGCTTATTGTTCTTTGGCGCACTTCATAAGATTCAAAAGATCGGCTTTAGTGGACAAAAGAGACTAATGCGGGCAGCTCTATACATTTACCTTCATTATTATCTATGTGTTGGTTGTTATTGGAAAGTGTTCTTGTTCGATCACCTCACGAATACCATGTGATTGGTCTCTCATATTCCTTTGAAGCACACATACTATAGATCGTGAGGGCTAAGGCCTATCTTATTTGCTTTGAGGCTAGCTGATCAATCCCACACTGATCATGTGTTTTTCTGATAAAGGCATTTGGGAAACAGTTGAAATGGGAGCCTATGCTCTAAAGATCTACAAGTTGCGTTGAATGGTGTCACTGTGTGCTTAATTTTCATGGCTATTGATTGAGCACAACTTCAATGCTGTGATGCTTTCTTTGTGGTCTTGATTGGGTGATTGCAGTTTCCACAAACCCGAGTCTTCATTGACCTGCAACTTCCAACGTAGGCTTCATCGATCCATATGGACAACCATTGTGAGGGTGATGTGTAAAGTGGTCAAGTCAAACTAGGAGACAATTTGAAACAATCTTGTATGGTATTTAAGGTCAAATAAAATCATTTAGTGCTTATAGAGATATTGTGTATTAAGTTCTGACATTTTAGCATAGAGTCCATTTTTCATGAGTCGTGAATTGCTATGTTCTCGAAAATTCGAAGCGTCAAAAAACAAAAACTGTCTCAATTGTAATTGGAGTGTATGATTGGTGGTACCGAACACTCCTAAGATGTTCATATCAAGGGGGGAGGATATATTCTTTCCTCACAACTGATGAAATGATCCTCAAAAGCCATATTCACTAAGTAGCAATTTTATTGGAGGTTGAAGGCACATGAGGTTGGAGGACATTTAACGACCTCTTGTTAGTCACCAATGACGGGGCCGCACATCAGGCATGGTGACATTTTTTCAGTTGTGTATTGGCTTCTAGTTGCAAATGGTGTGATGTGTGCTTCAGATTTTTTGTTTTCTACTTATGTAGTGTGTTGGATGCTGGAAAGGCAATTGTATAGGAAAGCAACTAACGTCCGTGATCCTCTGACTGCCATACTTCGTTAGAAGATGATTGACTAGTGAATACGTTCATTGGCAATTATGATCATGTGCAGCAAGATCTAGACATTGGTATGTAGTTTTAAGAGATTTTTTTTCTTTTTTTCAATGCTCCTGTGTGGTGTGAATAAGTGGAAATTTCACATCGTGGGGGGTAGGATAACATCAATGTTCCATTTCCATTTCAAGCTAAATCAGCTGAAGTCAAGGGCAACTTCTAGTGGCACTGATAGATGTTTTAGTCTATGTTGTTCGAGATCGAGTGGCAGCGATCGATAACAATGACTATAATTAAGAACATTGTGTTCTTATGGAATGTAATGTGAAACGTTTTCTAGTATGGGTTTTTCAAATTTGTGATATTTAACCTCCTTGATGTACAAGCATAGTAGCAAACAAAAGCACCTAAGTAAGTCAATTCGTGGATGTTGAAAGGGTTTGTGGGAGGATCTAGAAAATCACGAGGTGGATAGTTGGTGGGTTCCTGTTCATGTCTAGGTTTGTGGTAAGTCTGTATGAAAACCATGGAAGGTTGATAGGATGTGCCTTTCATTTTAAATCAAGATCATGAGAGTTGGGCTTACTGCAGATAAAGGCTGTGAGTTCTTGCCATGTTCACACTAAGGGGGGGGAATGTTGGGAAATGTATTAGTGTTCACATGTTTAACAAATATTAAGTTGAGAAGCAACTAAATATTATAGTAAATGTTTGTTTGTATTATGAGTTGTTAAAACAACTCATATATTTAGGAGTTTGTTTGTTTGTTAGTCACGAGTTGTTATTGGACGTTTCCTATAATATAGGAAATGCAAGTCTTATATATATGTAAAGTATATTGAAGAAAAATGGCATGGCATTAGCTTGTATTACATTTTTATTGCTTCTGAATCTTTGTCCATATTTCTATATTTGCAACGTCCTTTTTTTCATATGACCTACAACCTCTTTGTGCGTTGGCTCAGATTCCTATGATGGGTTGTCTCCTTGTGCTATGCTGAAGGGTTTTTTGGCTATGGTTCTTTTTTTTTGTTTTGCATTTTGGGTGTATTTTCAGACCTATGGTTAGGGTTTCATTCTTCTGTGAATTGTGGCTATTCAATCTGCTTGTGTTTTTTGACTTTTTTTATTACAAAAACCAAGGTTTGTTTTTGACAAACACCTTGTGATATGTGCCTCGACCTTCGTGCAAAGTTTTTTGACTAATTATTTGTGATAAAACCATACCTGTTTTCAACCTCAAGATTTGTGACTCGGAATTTGTGAAAATACATTGTTGCAATTAGGCTTACCTCATTTTTTGTGCATTGGAAAATGGGAGGGATGGCGTTGTTGACCAACATTATGTTGGAAAATAATCAGCACTTCAATGGCATAACTTACAATACGTGGAAACAACGAATGCTTACAATCTTTGAATACCGGTGTCTAGACCAAATTGTTTTGGGTAAGACAGGACGTCCCTCAGTAGCATGAAAAGACCAAAACAAGTTTAATGAGTACAATTGGGAATCAGTGATGCTCATCAAGTTGTTAGTCGCCGATGACATGCTTCCATAAGTGCTGTTTGGCAAGACAATTGCATAGATTTGGACAGATTTGAAGGATCTCCATGATATGTCAAACAAGAGTCTAGCACTTTTTCTGAAAAATGTGCTATTTTCCAAAATGATGGACAATAGGATGTCTCTATAGGAGCATCTTACAACGATCAAGGATATTCGCGATTAGCTGGAAGCTATTGGTCGCAAGATCGAGGAAGAAGATATGGTGGTGATCATTCTCAAAAGTTTACAACCCTCATATGAACATTTTATTGAAACAATTAACATTACATCCATGAATGTTGAACTGAAGTTTCCTGAACTGTGTAACAAGCTTCTACAACAAGAAAGGTGGAAACAACAATTTGGGAGTGGCAACGAATCCTCAACTGCAAAAGACTCCTTCACTATTAAAGGGAAGGACAAAGGCAAAGGCAAAAGCAAGCCTTTTCAGCCAAAGGGACAGAGTAAACCTGAGAGCATCCTCAAGAAGGTTAGCACATGTTATTATTGTGGTAAGCTTCGCCACATGAAGAAGCAGTGCCAAAAATGGTTGGTTGATGAGCAATCCAACCAGGGAGGGTCTCAACAGAAGGCCCATTTGCAGAGCACATTTTGCAAAAGGAGTCTGCTTTTTTATGTTTTTATAGGTTAAATCATTTGTCTGGTACATTGATTCTGGATCTTCTTGGCATTTCACACACATAAGAGATTGATTCATAGAGTACACGACTTGCTCTAATTCAATGATCTTTGGAGGAGGTGAAGAGTATATGGTTTTCAGCAAGAGCTACGTTCAAATAACATTTGGTGGGAGAAATCTTATATTTCTCAACATATACTATGTTTAGGGCATGGAACTCAATCTGCTTTCTGTCAACCAGACGATGCGACATTGTCTGAAGTTGGATGTTGTCTTCAGTGCACACAAGTGCCACATTGTTGATAAGGAGTCCAAGAAGACAATTGCTGTTGGCCTTGTAGATCATGGATTGTATAGGTTGATTGATATTGAGAGTCTTAGGAGATTGCAATGGCTGTGAAGAGTTCTTTCATTATCACTCTTTGGAATCTACGATATGGGAATTTCAACCTATCATATCTCTCACCGTCGGCTCAAGAAAATCTGGTAGAAGGCTTACCAAGTTGATCTTTCTTGGATGTCCTCATCAAATGAAACCTTCTTCCATTATATCTTCCAATGTGAGGGAGAGTCATACGTCTTCATCATGCCTAGCCTTTTGCAATGGTCACAACCTTCCACAATTACCACTCTTTGAAAGGGTCACAACCTACATCATTTCTGCCCTTTGAGAGAGTCACCCTTTCATAACCATCACCTTTGAAAGAGTCACAACCCTTCATAATTTCTACCCTATGAAAGAGTCACAACCTTTAACGAATAAGACCCTTTGAAAGGTTTACAACCCTTCATGTTTCTATCTTATGGGAGAGTTGCAACCTTTCCTTATTTATTTTTTCCTCCATTAATCCTTCCTTGATTCCCATGCTCCCTCCTTTATTTCTTCCTATTCTCCTCCCCTCTCAAATGAGGTTCTCTTCTCCCTTTTATATCTCATGTTTGAGGGAGTCACAACTTCCCATTTCATGCTCTTTGACCATTTATTAACGTAATTAAATTTTAATTATATATAATTTTTTTCTTTTATATTTTAAATTTAATTTAATTTACTATTTTTTGTATTTTAATTTTATAATTATTATTTATTATTAAATCCTATTTCAAAGTGGGGACATTACAGTCCGCCTTGGCCAAGATTGCTTGTCTTCAAGCAATGATCATGGAGTGTTCAAGACGATTCCAATATGAAATGGCTTAGGAGACACACATGGAATAAACTTGCTAAAAAACACATCACACATGAAGTAATCATGCTAAAAATATGGGAAACATGAGGCAAACACTTAAATACACATAAGATATGAAGCGTACACAAAACATACATGAGAAAGGTACACATATAGAACACTCACGGAGTAAATATGTTGATAACACATTACACATGAATCAAACATGTAAAGCATGAAGTATATATTACGCAAGTAATTGGTAAAATAATGAATAAATTAAATGAATGATCAAATGATCATTTATAGAGTTACAAGAATGATGTTTCCATTATGAAACAATTGATAATTGAAGCAAAATTAGAAACATCTAATATTTACACTAAGATACAATATTGACCATTAATAATAAATAACTAAGATATTATTCTAATACCCTCCCTTAATGGTCAATATGCCTACTACACCAAGTTGCTCCCTGAACTTAACAAACTTATCCAGATTTAGAGACTTGGTGAGATTATCTGTAGTCTGATCCTCAGTAGGAACATACTGCAAATCCACGGATCCATCTTCAACAAGCTTGCAGATGAAGTGACAATGAAGCTTAACATTCTTAGTTTGATCATGCAAGATAGGAGTTTTACTGAGTTTGAGCACCCCTTGATTGTTGCAGAAGAGGGGTGAAGGGCCTGCTTGAGACATCTGGATGTTTGAAAGCATCCTTCGAAGCCAAACTCCCTCACAAGTTTCTTTGGCTGTTCCTTGATATTCAACTTTTGTTGAGGAAAGAGCTACAACCTGCTCTTACTGGTCCAAGTGATAGCACTTGTGCCCAAACTGAAGACATGCCCTTGACATAGCGTAGGATCCACTTTGCTGCAACCCAATTATCTGATGTAGGAGCTATCATGAAGCGGGATATGTAACTCATTGCATAGGTTAGATTAGGTCTAGTGGCAGTGAGATATATATTAAATTGCCTGCTAGTTGCTTGAAATCGGATTCGTTCTCAATAGGTATCCCTTTCGCCTCTTTGTATGTCTGAGGTTCATACACACTGTGAATGTTGGCCATGAGAGCAAAATTGATAGAATCAGGATGTTTACTCTTCTTCTGAGTAGTTCTACCCTCAATGAGCTCATCATCATGAAGATTGCCAATTGTATTAGCCCACCATTTAGGCCGGAGAGTAGAAGCGCCAACATCAGATGCAGGAGGTGCAACAAGATCAAGTTCATCAAACAGAAGATCAAATGAATCCTGAGGAAAGTCAGGTGGTGCAACTGCGTGTCTAGGTGATCCTGCAGGAGGAGTTGATGCAGGTGCAGGAACTGGAAGAACTGGAGCCCTCCTATTAGGTGTACCTAATGGTAGACGAACACCCAAGTGTTGAGCATTGAAAGGCTAATCCTCTGAATCCACAACTATAGGAGAGAGATGAAATGGCCCTCGTTCCTCATTAAAAACGACATCAAAACTGAAGATGAGACGATCTGTCTCGATGACAACCAGTCGGTAGGCTTTGTGATGATCATTGTAGCCGTTTAGCAATAGTTTCTGACTCTTGGCATCCAACTTGGTGCGTTTAGCATCAGGGATCCAGATGAAGGTAGTGGAGTCAAAAATCTTTAGGTGACTGATTCTGGGCTTGCGGCTTGACTAGGCCTCTTCTGCAGTTCTCTTCTTCACAGCCATTGTAGGAGACCAATTTAGAAGATAGATTGCAGTGTGAACTGCTTCAGCCCAAAACTTCTTTGGAACACTCTTGTGTTCAAGCATAGACCATGCCATTTTGGTAATTGTGCGGTTTCTTCGCTCAACGACATCGTTTTGTTGAAGGGTGTAAGGTGTTGTGAGTTGGGACTTTCTGCCATGTTGTTTACAGAAATGAGAGTAAGTAGAAGAACAAAATTCTCTCCCACTATCACACCTAAGAGTAACAATATGTTGACTAGACACTTTTTCTACTAAGGCTTTAAACTTTTGAAACAAAACAAACACCTTTGACTTCTGATGAAGGAAATACACCCACATTTTACAATTGAAATTATCAACAAAAAGTAAGAAATACCTAGACCCAGCTTCAGAAGGAGTAGCCATAGGTCAACAGATATCAGCATGGACTAGTTGTAGTACCTTAGAAGCCATCTAGGAGTCACCATCCGAGAACGGAGTCCGATGTTGCTTCTTAGCATGACATGCTTTGCAAACTTTGAGGTTCTAGGTTTGGATCTCTGGCAATCCGATGACAAGATCTTCCCAAACAAGCCGAGAAAGATAGTGCACATTTAATTGCCCATAATGTTGATGCCAAAGTGTACTAACAGAGGAGCGCTTGGCTGCCATGGCAAGTTCCCGAGAGTCACCAAAATCAATGAGTTTGAATAGATCATTATCGTCAAGACCCACGACAACTGTAGACTGAGTCTCCCGATCAATGATATTGCATTGATGCGAATTGAAGGTCACGACGAGTTGAGAAGAATGTCTCAAATTGTGACTAACTGAGAGAAGGTTGAGTTCCTTCCTTGCAACATAGTACACATTGAGAAAAATCAATTTGCTCCCTCCAGATTGAATCTGCACATTGCCCTTTCTAACAATAGTGTAGTCTTCCCCTCCAAAAATAACAGAATCTGAGTGAGGCTAAAACTCAGTGAACCAATCCGACGATGAGTGAAGTGGTGAGAGGCACTTGAATCGATATACCAGGCAAAAGACTTGACATGGTCTGCAAGTCTTTTAGCCATGACGGCATAAAAGGTAGACTCGTTCTGCTCAATGTGCTCCTCTACATTAGCTTTAGGTTGTGAACCACTTCGCTTGGACTGGGCAACCAAGCATTTATGACACTCAAGTTTCATATGACCATACTTATGGCAGTAATTACACTGAACACTTTTCTTCTTCGAGCCTTTTGATGACGAAGCAGAGTGTTTTTGCGGAGAAGATTGAAATTTGCCTTTATCCTTATGAAAGGACTTGATTGCGAAAGCTTGTTCTGTAGAGGATGAGTTGGTATTGGCATTGAATTGTTGCTTCCACTAATCCAGCTGCAGAAGTTTGGTGCAAAGATCAATGAACTTAAGATCGACACCAGTTGAGGTGATGTTAAGTGTTTCAACAAAATGCTCATAAGACTTCGGCAAACTCTTCAATGTGATAACTACCATGTCATCCTCCATAGCTCGTCCGATGGCTTCTAACTAATCACAAATGTCCTTGATCCAATTGAGATGCTCCTAAAGGGATCTTCGCTCATCCATGACTATAGAGAAGAGCATATTCTTTACAAAGAACGCTCTGCTCTTATCAAATGTCTCATGCAACGTCTTCAGATGCTCCCATATCTCGGTAGTTGTTTTGCCAGTAGCTATTTGAGGAAGCTGATCTTCAATCACTGATAGCTTGATGAGCATGACAACTTCACGTTTTTGCTCATCAAACTTGGTCTAATCAGGACCGACTGCAGAAGGACGGGTGGCCTTTCCAAGAACCGACTGAGCACGATACTCGAAAATTGTGAGCATCCAATGCCTCCAGTTATTGTAGTTTTTGCCATTGAATTTATGACTCCCCTCAAGCAGAATATTCGTCAAGGATGCCATCACGAAAATTGAGGTCAAAGCTGGTTGACCGAATGACGACATGAATTTCAAGGCAGGAGGTTATCAAGGTGTGAAATTGTGTAAATGTGACACGTAATGTGCAAAACCTAGGCAAAAGTTGGCACAAATTTCAAGACAGATAAAAGAAATTGCACAAATCCCAATGTACGAATATCTGAAAAGCCCAAAAAATATTTGTGAAGACCTAGAAAATTTCAAACAATTGTTTCTGAAATTCAGATGCCCTAGTCGTAGAAAAAAGGCTGAGGGTCAAATGGAAACCCTAGGCGGCCAAAAATTGTTGAAGAATCTGTGGAGATAGAAGATCCGCGAAACCCTAGGTGCCCATAATTGCGAGAAGCTTGAGAAATTGCACGCAGAAGGCATGGAAGTTAGTTGCGGTATATTGTGCAATAGATTTTATAGGAAGAACATAGATTTCTTTGTTTGATAATTTCTCCTCCCAAGCGTTGGGTTATTAGATTCTTCTTTTTCATTCCCCTGAGATTACCATGATTGTGCCAAATGTGGCAAGAGCTAGTAGACAAAATCTTCCTCTTGATACATACACTCGAGAAACAAACCCTTTATTTGGCATTTCAATGAAATCCAAAGAAACTTCCATCCACATTACCCTTTCAAATATTAACGATAGCCCAAGGGGGAAGCAATCGGTGAAGAGCATTCAGCAAAATTATGGTGCATCAATATGCTTTCTACAAATATGCAGTATCTAAGAGACAACCATAAGGCAAACTTGCCTTAACAAACAAGATGATAGCCTACAACTGCTTAGACAGTGTTACAAAAGGCTCTTGAATTGTATAGAAAGGTCCCCAAACAACTTCTCACCAAATTACAAGGCAAGAAAGAAGCTTGTTTAGTTAATACGTGACAATAACCAGCAATTGGCTGCATAAAGTGCTATAACTGGAGTGAATTTACTCAGTTCATCCTCTAATAAATGAAAAGTGGAACATTAATCCATATGCATGGATTAAAGGGGAGTTTTCTAGATGGAGTTGAAATCCTCTTCAATTTGATGGAAGAAACATTGTTGCTCATGCATCTTAGTTAGCAAAATGCCATTACTTTTATCCTTGCTGTGGACTCTAAAGATGCATTTCTCTATGCTTCTGCTAGTGTAAAAGGAAGGATTGGTAAACATGTGATATATGTGCTAATTGTTTTAGCTTAATTTCTCTATAATTCTTTCTTTGGTTATTAGTTTGTATATAACCTCTTCTCATGTCCTTGTAATGTTCCTGGGTATCACTTTCATTCAAATTAAGGGGTTTCTGTAATTGTCTTATAAGTAAAAATATTTAATCTTCTATCCACATAAAGAACACAATGAGCAGATGAATCTTGATTTGGTTTACCACCAAATTTTGCTGGTTAGAAAATCAATAGTGGTTTTGTCTTGATTCCTTTTCCTTTCAACAGTACTTTGCTAGACTCTATAATTTTCCTTTCCTAAGGGATATGTGTTGGCTCGAGTGATTCTGTATTATTTGTTGGGACGTAGACAATTAGATTCAAATGTTTGTTGGCAATTAATGTTGCTCCTTGCTCTACACCACATTAAGCCCTTAATACTTCCTGTTGGCTGGTCTGCACTGATAATGAGTTTATTTATGGTTTTGGAACTGAAATTTGACTTTTATCATTATCATTTGAGTTATCCTTCCGCACAATCTTATCAATAATTTGATGCTCTTTACTTTCCCATCTAGAAGAATCATGGCATTTTCCTTTTTCCATGTAAGCTATTGGAGTTTGAAGTGAATGAATTTTCATACTTTTGTGGTTAATATGATTATCATTCTTTCACGGAAAAAGGATAACCCAAATGAAAATATATTATGCTTTTCATCCTTCAACAACCAATTGATATGTAATGAGATTGATATTTGTGGGGTTTGACTGGGCGTTTCTTGTCATTTAAGATGACCTCCATGAGTAGTCATTCCAGTAATTAGTTTTTACTCATGAATATTGGTAATATTTACAAGGTGGCAAAAAAACACCTCTTAGCATTGTTTAGTAAAGGGGAGGAATGGTGAGTTGTGTCCATGGCTTTGTGCGTTTCAATTACTAGCCTATTTTCCCACTGGCAAAGCTGTTAAGAGTATGTAATGCCTTATAATTTTCACAAATGCAGGACTAATCCAAGCAATTGAATCACTTACTTAATATTGAAGGCTTTCACATGCATTTTGATTTGTTTTATGGGACATGACCAATGTTACAAGACTTGGACTCACCTCAGACTCGGCAAGCTGATTTTTGACTCGACTCTGATTCGGTGCCCAAACTTGGCACAGAGTTAGCGAATTAGAAAACCAAAGAAATTCAGAGATTTTTTGTTAAGTTTAATTAAATTCTGTGATCAAGAGGCTAGAACAGATGAAAGGTATAGTCTGGAATTTTTCTTCGAACTGCAGTAGTGCGAATGGAGGAAGCACAACACTTATTAATTTCAGTATTGTCCTCCTCCTCGTTGGATGCATGTTATATATCTAAGTGAATGAGAGGGTATGTAGAGAAGAGATATGTCTTCCCACGTGGGAAGACACATCTCTTCCTACGTTCCACTCCTAATATCACCGCACATTAACAAAACAAATTATTTGCTTGACCGATCGCGATTTATGATAAATCGTTTGATCTCAGCCCGATGACATCAAGGGTTGTGACCAGTGGCAAACACCCTAATTCGATATTTATTTATAGTTTATTGTTAACGTATATACCATTATGTTAACATATAATTAATTCATGTATCGGAAATGGTACGACCGATGTTACAAGAATTAACACTCCCTCTTAACTAGGGAGGACACATTTCATGGTAGAGAAAAATCACAATTCATCCATTGATTGTGAAGGGAAGAGATATCACACCATAGTGATATCCAGAGATATGGTTCAACAATGAATATCAAGTCTCATGATACTCACCATAACTCATAGTTATCAAGTAAGGTATGTGCACTGGCATCAAGTCACTTTATGCCTACCATACTGATAATGATTCATGGCATGTCCACGAATATTATGACCATAATATTCACCATGAAGATCTCTATCATAATTATGGTTTATTTAATGATACCAACCAACTGATATCTACCATAATGTCGAGATATATAGTATCATGACATGTCCACAGATATCAAGTCACATGATATCCATCAAGATAGATAAATTGATAATTGTAAAATCGTCACCTTACAATATTAGTTGAAACAAGTGTTCATTATTGGAAAGTTGTCACCCTTCAATAATGTTCACAGGAGGGCCCATGAAGTCATGGAGTCACACACATGACAAATAAAAGAGTTTACACATTAAACATCTTAAATATATTAGTATATCAGAATAAATGAGACTCTATCTCAAATTTAAATAACATTTTCAACCATACCAAGTTTATCTCTAAAGTGTTCAATCTTGATCCTGGAGAGAGGCTTGGTAAGAATGTCTGCAATCTGATCACCTGTACTAATATAATTTAGTTGGATCACATTCTTTTCCACCATATCTCAAACATAGTGATAAGGAATCTCAATGTGTTTAGACCTGTCATGAAATACTGGATTCATTGAAAGCTTGATGCAACTCTGATTGTCACAATAGATGGCGGTAGGATTTAAGGGCTGACCAAACAATCCTACAAGCAGTTTCCAGAGCCATACTGCTTCTCTTGCTCTCATGGAGGCTGCAATGTATTCAGCTTTTGTAGAACTCTGAGCAACTGAAGATTGTTTTCTACATATCCATGAGATCATTCCTGATTCTAAATTGAAGCAACATCTTGATGTGCTTTTCTTGTCAACTACACTTCCAACCCAATCAGAATCAGTGAATCCATGTAGGTCAAGGTCTACATGTTTATATTTCAGACCAAAACCAATAGTTCCTCAAAGATATCTCAGAATATGTTTTGCAGCAACAAGATGTATTTCCCTAGGTTCACATATGAATTGACTTAGTGTATTAACAACATAACATATATCAGGTCTTGTGTTTACCAAATACATCAGAGATCCAATAATTTGTCTGTAGAGGGTAGGATCTGCAAATTCTGATTCTGTAGCTGCTTCCTTTAACTTGTGCAGATTTGTCACCATAGGTGTGGTCATGGATCTACAATCCATCATTCCAAATCTCTTGATTATATCAATGGTGTATTTTCCTTGATTAAGGATTATACCATCTGCTTGTTGCCAAACTTCCAATCCAAGGAAGTAGTGAAGAATTCCTAAATCCTTCATATCAAACTCAGAGGCTAATTCTTTCTTACATCGAGAAATACGATGATCCTCTCCTCTGATTAGTAGATCATCAACATAAAGAGTAAGACTTAATAATTCACCATTGATTACTTCGTAGTAGAGATTTGGATCTGCTTCATTCTTGGAAAACCCTAATTCCAAGAGATAGTGATCAATTCTTTCATACCATGCTCTGGGGGCCTGTTTCAGTCCATATAGGGCTTTCTTTAATCTGCAGACATGTGATTCAGCCTTATGAATCACAAAACCTTCAGGTTGCTCCAAATAAACTTCTTCTTCAATCTTACCATTCAGAAAAGCAGTCTTAACATCCATTTGATGGACTTTCCATCCTTTAGATGCTGCAATAGCCAAAACTGCTCGGACAGAAGTGTATCTGGCAACATGAGCGAATGTCTCTTCATATTCAATACCTTCTTTCTGTGAGAAACCTCTGGCAACAAACCTTGCTTTGTGCTTCTCAATGCTGCCATTTGTTGCATGTTTGATTTTGAAGAGCCATTTAGAAGATACTACAGCTTTGCCTTTAGGCCTAAGCACAATATCCCATACATCATTTTTCAGAATTGACTGATACTCTTCTAACATAGCATCTTTCCAAAGTTGATGCTTGAGAGCATCTCCAACACAGGAAGGTTCTGCATCAATGGTCTCACTCATCAAGGCAACATAACTGGAAAATAGGTTAGGTCTCTTACTTTCTCTGAAGGTCCCCTTTGGAGCAGCATAATTTTCAGCTTCTTGAAGCATCTTTTTAGCCCCAAGTGGTCTCTTCCTAGTTTCAGGATAATGTTCTTCTAAAGGTAAGTCTTGAACTTCATGCTCAGCGCTTTTAGGGGTCTCCCTCTGAATCTCAAGGGTGGGATCCTCATCCATGCTTGTAGGAGGATCTTGGTGTTCTAATTCATTAGAGCTTTTGGACCTCTTGAATGCTATGTCTTCTTCAAAGATGACATCTCTGCTTAGTTCAATTTGCCTTTGTCTAGGTATGTATACTCTGTAAGCCTTAGAGGTTTCACTGTACCCAACAAATACCCCTTTCTTTCCAGAAGGTTCTAATTTTGATCTCTTTTCTTTGGGAACATGAATATAGACTGGACACCCAAAGATCCTGGAGATGACTTATGTCAGGTTTGTTACCAGTAAAGGCTTCTTCACGGGTTTTATTGCCAAGAAGAGAATGAGGACATCTATTTTGAATGTACACAACTGTCCTAGATGCTTCAGCCCAAAATGAGATTTCTATATTTTGGTCAAACAACATAGCCCTAGCGGCTTCTACTATAGTCCTATTTTTTCTTTCAGCTACCCCATTTTGTTGTGGGTTATAAGGTATAGTTAATTCCCTCTTAATCCCAGTATTTATACAATAATCTTTAAACATATCAGAAGTGTATTCCCCCCCATTGTTTGTTCTTAAGGTTATGATTTTCTTACCTGTCATGTTTTCTGCAAGAGCTTTGAATTCCTTAAATTTAGAAAGGATTTCTTCAGACTCTTTGTACCTCAGAAAATATATCCAGGTCTTCCTAGAATAATCATCTACAAATATTACATAATATAAAAATCCTCCTAAGGAGGGTACAGACATGGGTCCACATAGATCAAAATGAACTAATTCTAATACATTTCTGAATTTATTGTTGCTAGAATTGAAAGACCCTTTAGTATTCTTTCCCAAGGCACACCCCTTGCATGCTCCTTTAGAACTGTGACTTAGCTTGGGTAAGCCAATCACCATCTTCTCTATTTTAGGTAGGGCATGGAAATGAAGGTGCCCTAATCTTTTGTGCCAAAGTTCATTCGAATCTGGAGTCTCATGAATCAAGGCTTGAGGTGGACTGGTGCAAAGTCTGTAGTGGCTCCCTTGTCTTACTCCAATGGTGTGGGCTTTCTTGATGGCGGAGTTCTTTGGCCAAGGAAGTACCTTTCCTTCCATAAAGGTTAATCTGTAACCCTTATCTTCAAGTGCAAAAACTGAGACAAGGTTTCTCTTTATACCAGGTACAAATAGAACTCCAGTCACCAGTAGGGATATGCCTGACTTTAGGTTGATATTGCAGGTTCCTATTCCCATAACTGGATTATTTGAGTCATCACCAATTGTCACTTCTTCATTTGAATTTTCCACAAGTGTATCTAGGTGCTCACAAAATCCAGTGATGTGTCGAGATGCTCCGCTGTCAATCACCCATGTGTTGGAACTGGAGGTGACTTGAATAGAGAGGGCTGGGTAGAAGACTAGCCTCTCAGAATCACTCCCTTTCTTAACTTCTACCATTGAAGCCTGTTGCTTGATCCTGTCTGGACACTTCATTGCATAGTGCCCATATTGGTCACATCTGAAACATTGTACTCCAGAAATGTCTCTCTTCTTCTTTGAAGACCTCTTTCTATTTGAGCCGTTGTCCCTTTTTCTCTTAAAGTTCTTCTTCTTTCCTTTCTTGTGGGAATTTGAGTTTAGAACTTGAATGTCCTCATTGCCATTGTTTTGTTTTATTCCTCTTGTGACAAGCCGAGATTCCTCTAGAATATAATCGGTTTTCAATCTATCAAACTTAGGAAATTTAGAACGAGCACTGATTCTTTGAATGAACGATTCCCATGAGGTAGGAAGTCCATTTAGGGCCATCATAGCAAGTTCTTTGTTGTCTACTAGATGTCCAATAGTGAATAGTTGATCCCTAAGCTCAATGATCCTCAAGAAATAGGATGTAACTGTCTCTCCTTTATTCATCTTTATATGGTGTAGTTCATTCTTCAAGGTGAGAGCCCTGCTAGTGTCGTTGATTTCATAAATGTCAGCTAGGGCTTTGAACATCTGAAAGGCCGTCTCATATTTAGAAATAACTGGCACAATGTGGTCTTTCACTAAATCCACAATTATCTTAAGAGCCTTCTCATTGTCCTTGCTCCACTGAATTTTCTCCGTATCATCAGAGGGTTCAGGAATTTCACTTTTGACATGGGAGTCAATTTTATTTTCTTTCAAAACAAGCATGATCCTGAATTTCTGTTGTGACATATTCACACATTGCCCCATTGCAAATGGGTACCCCTACTTTTTTGCTTTTTGGGGTTTGTTTTTCTAGGTCTTTTAGGGTTTTGTCTATTAGCCTTTGCATGCTGAGTGTTGCCGGAGGGATCACTAAGATAGCAGGCTCTGTTTTAGCTAAAGGTGAGTCAGTGGATGCTTCGGGTTAGGGTCATCTTTGAAAGTCTTCCTTAGGACAAAGTTTTGCTCTTGTTGCTAATTATGTCTTGTTTGAGTTTCAGGAGGTCAATGAAGCTTGGTGAGTGAATATCATCCTCGAAGGTCTGAGTTAGGTCAAATTGGTGAGTAATGAAGTCTAGAATGTCATCCTGATCTTCAAATGTCCTGAAATTTGGCTGTCTGGAATGTCATCCTGATCCTGAAATTTGACTAAGTCTGGAAAATTGAAGAATCCTCCAAAAACTAGATTTTGCATTATAACTCTTGGAGGTCCGAAACCACCCTCAAACATCCTGACAGTATATATGGAATATAACTTAAAGTATAAGAAAGAAGAAAGACATTCTTATACTTAAATGTTATATTCCATATATGAATCCTGACGGAGAGACCAAAATGTCAAATTTCGCTCTTGACCCTTCCAAAGGGTCCAAAGCGAATTTCAATTTTGCTCCTGACCCTTCCAAAGGGTCCAGAGCAAATTCCTCTATAGGACATTCTACTTTAATCCAAACTTAAAACTAACTCATTGCTAGGCATTATTGAGGGCAAAACACTTATTTGGAGTGAAGAAATATGAAAATGAAGTCAAGATTTGAGCATAAGGAGGAATTTCGCTCCTGACCCTTCCAAAGGGTCCAGAGCGAAATTCATATGAGACCCTTTTCTCTTCACAAAACCTTGAAGTGAACGCTAACTTGGACTGGAGGATGATCATGAGAGGCCTAATAAGTTATATCCAAGCCAAAGAAGGGAGGAAAAAGTTGGAAATGAGCCTAAAATGGGAATTTCGCTCCTGACCCTTCCAAAGGGTCCAGAGAGAAATTCACTTTTCCTCTAATTTGCTCTTTGATATGGCCAAGTTTTGGATTTTTGAGGCATGGTTGAGGAGGCTTTGATGCATATTTGCCTTTGAGAAGAGGTTTGAGGCGATGAAGTGGTAGAAATCAACCCAAAAGGAGAATTTCGCTCCTGACCCTTCCAAAGGGTCCAGAGCAAAATTCCCTATAGGTCCTGTCCTTGGGCTAGGTCTAGAGCGAAATCCAAAATAGGTCTTGTCCCTGGCCATGATTTTTAGCGAATTTCTCCTTTCTAGCCATTTTGAGGGTCAAGCAAGTTTTGTCATGTTGAGAGAAGGGTCCAAATAGAGAGTCAAGGTAGATCAAAGTGAGAAGAATGGAGCTAAGTAAGAGAAATCAACCTAAAAGGAGAATTTCGCTCCTGACCCTTTCAAAGAGTCCAGAGCGGAATTCCTCAAACCACTTATTTTATCCTTGTGTGAAGCCAAAATATTGATTCCTATGGCGTGGTTGAAGGTGGAGTGATGTATTTTTGCCTTGCAAGATGAATTGAAGTGAAGGAAATGAAGGATCAAGTCTAAAACTTGAATTTCTCTCCTGACCCTTCCAAAGGGTCCAGAGCGAAATTCTCAAAATATCCTTTTCTTCCAAATTTGTGTTAAGCCAAACGTTGATGAAGGTGAATTGGACTTAAAGATTGCCATAGGCATGTATTTGAATGGGTTATGAGTTCAAAAAGTAAGGATTTTGAGCTAAAGAATGAATTTCGCTCCTGACCCTTCCAAAGGGTCCAGAGTGAAATTCCCAAAATCACCTAGTTTGCCCATGATGAAGGTCAAGGTATGAATTCCCAGGCCTTGGTGGAGAGAAGGCTAGTGTATGCTTGCCTTGAAAAGCATTTTGGAGTAGAGAAATGATAGAATTTGTCCTAGAATGTGAATTTCGCTCCTGACCCTTCCAAAGGGTCCAGAGCGAAATTCTTGAAACCTCTATTTTGCTCCAATTTTGCATCAAATCTAGTGTTGATTGAGATTAAGGGCATCCTTAGGCATGCATTTGAGCAAGTATGGTCACAAAATGAGAAGAATTTGAGCCAAGAATGCAAATTTCGCTCCCGACCCTTCCAAAGGGTCCAGAGCGAAATTCTAATTAGGTCCTGTCCTTGGCCTAGGTCCAGAGCGAAATTCTCTATAGGTCTTGTCCTTGGCCTAGGTCCAAAGCGAAATCCTTTTTTTGGTCTTTTTGGGGGTCAAATCAATGATGTCTTTAGGAGAAAGCGATTCAAAGGTCAAGAGAAGTTCAAGGCAAGGCGATGATGAAATTTGAGCTAAAATGCAAATTTCGCTCCTGACCCTTCCAAAGGGTCCAAAGCGAAATTCTTATAGGGTCTTTCCCTGGGGAGGATCTTGAGCGAATTTCATTCTAATGCCTTTTTGTTGATGATTTAAGGTAGAAAATGCTATGTGAGATAAATATATCATGTGTACTTAATCATCTTTTGGTTTGTTTTGTAGGTGGAAGAAAATCAGGCCAGGACAAGGATGACCTATTCTAAGCCCATCACCATCAAGGACGTTCCAGATGCATAAAGGAGGACTCAAGGTGTTTTGAAGCGTTGGAAGACTTCAAGTGTTCGAGGAGTTGCAAGCTAGCTTCAAGACCTCATTCTACCACATGATGACAGAGAAAAATGACCTTACCAACACTTCAAGGCAAGGTATGCTACTGGAGAAAGAAGACTTGACAGTAAGGAAGCCTCATCAAGCATATGGGAGTCAAGGAGGTACATCATTCATTGTGTCAAAAGACAGAAAAGAGATCAACCCAGGCACAAATGTTAGACAAGGTGGCATCCCAGTCACTGCTCCTCCAGTCAGATTGGTCCACCTCAACATGTCCAGATTCAATGTAACTGACTCATCGGGGACGACACAAACTCCGGTGTACCTACCCTTGCTTCCTATTGGTCCTCACTCCTGGAATGTAATTTTCTCATTGGCTAAGGAAGTTTGTTGTAACAACCCCTAATTAGGGTTTCTATCTTGTAATCCTAGCCATTGGTTCTAAGTCAATCAGAGCCGTTTGTTTGTAAAGGGTTCTCTATATAAAGCCCTGGCTCCTCATTTGTAAAGGTTAATAGTTAATAGTTAGGAATTAGCAAAACGAGATAGAGATAGCATTTTAGAGTAGAGTAGAAAGAGAAGGCAAAGATTGTTGCCAAGATATTGTTGCAAAATACTTGTAAACTTCATTGAAGAAATGGTGAATTCCATGGGTCGATTCAACAATTTGCATGGTCTCTATACTTCTCAAATTTGATTTCATGTTATTAGGTGAATGGAAGAAATTTGTATGATCAATGGTGAAATTCATATATCCATACTACTAGCGGTTTGTTGATTGCAGACTTGCCTTGCGTAGTCAATTGGAATCATTCAGCTTAAGCTTAACTTCAATTATCGCTTCTTCATTGATATGCATCAACCTTATGGTGTCCATGCTTGTAGCGGTGATCTAAACTTCATAAAGCTTTCCTCAGAAGATCGCACTAATCTTGTGGAGATGATCCTAGGATGTCAAAGCAAGACTTAGTTAGAATTTCATCAAAGGTTATTCATTGCTCTTACTTTCTTAGTGTTAGAAGTAGATCCTTCTCCAACCCTTATCCTTTTCCCTTTTTTAAAAATCAAAGATCAGTAAAGACCCACGTTCCAGAGATATCCAAAGCAAATTAGACGCTCAGGTCATCGAATGTAAGTCCCCTTGTGATTCTAGCAAAATCACATCATACCACAAGAGCTTATCCACACGTAGAGAACCTACAATCAGAACCTTGAAGCTACTCCGAGTGATCCTTCTGCGAGATCTTCAGCATTCGGGGAAGCTTTATTCAAGAGAGGATAATGTATCTTTAGGTATTTTATTCTGTGTTTGGTCGTGTACAAGAGACACATCAACAATTTCCAAGATACAAAATTTGATGCTCCATCTAGTTGATCTTCAAACCTAACTCCGGTTGCCATTAGGATTATAGGAATGTGATCTACTAAGAGCCGGGTGAATGTCTATTTGATTGTTACAGAATTTAATTTGATCTTCCTTAACTTAGCTCTGTTACCATGTTAAGTTTAATTAAATTCTGTGATCAAGAGACTGGAACAGATGAAAGGTATAGTTTGGAATTTACTTCGAACTGCAGTAGTGCGAATGAAGGAAGCACAACACTTATTAATTTCGGTATTATCCTCCTCCCCGTTGGATGCATGTTATATATCTAAGTGAATGAGAGGGTACGTAGAGAAGAGATATGTCTTCCCACGTGGGAAGACACATCTCTTCCTACGTACCACTCCTAATATCACCGTACATTAACAAAACAAATTATTTGCTTGACCGATTGCGATTTATGATAAATCGTTTGATCTCAGCCTGATGACAAGAAGGGGTGTGACCGGTGGCAAACACCCTAATTCGATATTTATTTATAGTTTATTGTTAACGTATATACCACTATGTTAACATATAATTAATTCATGTATCGGAAATGGTACGATCGATGTTACAAGAATTAACATTTTTAAGGATTTAAAACTTGTTTCATGCACCCTTTAATAATAATTCATAAAACACGATAACCTCATCAAATAGAAGCTACTTTGATCACATACACAAGTATACATTTATCACATAAGTATGCACACACATTTTAGCTGAAGGAAATAACACATTTAGATGTATAAATATTGTCAAGTGTATACAAAACTCATGGAATATGGAATGCAGGGCATGGAAACAAACAAAAATTTAAAATATAAGTCTATGGCTTAGAGGAGCCCACATTACTCATCCAAGTTCCCAACATCACAACGAGCCATGCGCTGGCGTATAAGATAGGTCCTGGATGATGATGTAGACATGATATTTTCTCATGCCTCTGTGATTGGTGTGTATATTCAAGTGAGGAATTTATTATTAAAATTTTCTTGAACCCTTTAAGACTGCATGTTTGTTGTCAAACTTTTAACAAAGAGGAATGGTTAAGTAAAAAGATAAATGGTTATATTCTAGCTTGACCTTAGCTAGGATACTAATAGATGGGATTGTTCTATCATCTATGATTTGTTTGCGTAGGGCATGCTTGATACATTTTGCATTATGAAAATGGCATATCTTGGCAACTATGACTTGTATTCAACAATACAATGATTGTGGCATGCCAACTTTGCCTATGGCAGTCCTTGTATGCTCAGCAAGTTGTCCAACATATAAAATAAGATAATCCTTGATTGTGGCTTTGATTGTGAAGATGCAGAGATTTGCAACAAGGGATATGTACTTTGTAGGTTTTATGATCAGAATTCATCATTAGCCTTTTACTTGCTTATATTTGTTTGATGGAGGTTTGGGAGCAACATCCCAACGGGGTCGAGGGACAGCGCCCACCATGGGGGTCTAGGGCAGCACCCCTTGTGGGGGTCTGGGGGCAGCTGAAAGCAAAATTCGGTTTATACTGTTTACATAATTTCCTTGAGATTACTTGGCATTTTTCATTAGCTTCCATTTTACAAGATTGTGATGTTTACAATGTTGAACTATAACAAAAATATATGTTGGCAAATGCTTTCAATTTTTTAATTTATCTTTATTAGATTCAAACCATGATACTGGATCTCTCTTAAACATTCTCCTGACCTTTGTGTTCCCAACCCCTTCCCTCTGTACCTGAAGTGGTATGAATCACCTTAGAAATTTCTTGGATCGTTTGTAACCCTAGGGTCCTATGGTCTTATTTGGAAATGCTATGGGAATGCTGATGGTATATTTATTTATGATTGGTAGAATGCTGATGGTATTGCTAAGAAGGGTTTTGGTACTTTGGGGATGAAGCTATAGCATGTGGTGTGTTGTTGGTTGCAAAAATACAAATCTAAGCCAAGCCAAACCACTTCTAAGTTCTAACAACTGATCCATCCTTTGCCCCTCATTTATGGATGGGATACCAAGAGTTGCAAAAAATTCGGTGTTTCCCATACCCAAACCCAAACCCATTCAATTGCTATTTAGTATTTAAATTAGCTACTATGCATTTAAATATTTAAATATTGCCGTCTTTGTATTTGTCTTAAAACAGGAAGACCAAATTTGGGACAACTTATTTGCCAATACTTTTGCCTAGTCATTTGAGTATATTATTGGACCTTTTCCTAGATGTGGTCAGTCTTTGATGATCATATCTTTTCTGTTTTAGGTCATCGATTGAAATGAAGGCTAATGATGTTTTTTGTTAGGTGGAGAACCTGGTTTGGAAGAAAAGGTGGAATGTCTCAATGCTGATTTGCAGATTCTAAAAGTTCAGGTAGTTTTCACTATAACTATTTTAGGTAAAGCATGTTCACATGATTTCAGTTGACTTTTATTTTTGAATGTTCATTCGTTATTTTTTCTTCCATGGGTAATGTTCACAAGATTCTTGGCAAGTGGGTTGCCACATCTATAATTCTTTTCACTCTGCATAAAAAATTATTAAAAAAACTGATGACTTATAGTCTCCAGCAGTGTTTGAACTTTGAAGTATTACATCACATACTATGTAGCTTTGGAGTGCTGATGTCTCTTAAGTGATGCAATCATGCATCAAGATTCAATGCATGAGTTTGTAATGTTAGATAAGCTTATCTGGTAACTTTGTATCATCAAAATACTTATGCAATCTCATCTACAGTAATAAATTCTGGAATTTCTAGGGATTAACTAATATTGAGACAACCACTTGCAAGTTTTTGGGATGCACTTGAGGTGCATTCATAATCTTCAAAGTTATCATTTAGAAGGTTTGTTCTTTCCTCTACCATGTCCTAAAATGCAAGTCTTTTTACTTCCTCTTTCCATTTTATTTTTTATTTTTGGACCATAGAAGCATGCCTTCTCATGGTAGTGAATATTTTTTAAGTTTTATGAGTCATGCACATGCAAAGCTATTCAAAGCAATAGCATTCAAAATTTATAAATAGATGTTGTGAATAGAGGCTTTGATAAGATAGGAAATCGAAAATAGTAACTGAGTTCGTTTGGTTATTGAATATTATATCAATGTGTCATGTTAATAGCTTATGTGTTGTTTTTTCCTTTGCTCATGCTTTTCTGCATTCATGTTCTCTACATTTGAAATTCTTCAATATACATGAAGTTTGTACGTCGATTAATTGCCAGTTTTTCAAGATGTACAACTTAGGCAGGTTGTAATAAGCTATGAAGGTATTCATATATGGCTAGTGTGCAGTTGTGTATAGATTGTTATCTATTAAACAAGTAGGTGTTAGTAAGACTATTTTGAATACATTAATTCATCATTTTGTTAAAGACTTTAGATTTTCATAAATATATATAATATCAAGTATTTGGATACTATGGTGTAGTGCTCTTAGTTCCAATGTTTCAATTTGAGATTTTTCTTTAGGGAAATTACAAAATCAATAATGTTCGAAAGTTTATCACTTAAAGAAGATTGAATTTGCCAGATACAACAAAAATATCCCTTAGATAACACATAGTTTGAAAATGCAAATATTGAAAGATTCAAGTGGCTTAAGTTTTTTGTTGTTCCATCATGATTTAATTCTTGATTCTCCATGCTTTGAATTCACACCACCACCATTCAGTGACATGAAAACTTGTGATAGATACAATGTAATGCCCCCTTTTAATCGATTTGTGTTTGTGCAACAAAGGGCCAATCCCTATTTTGAGCGTGCTAAGCCAAAGCCTAAGTATGGTTTTTCGTCATTTTCTAGATGCTTGCCAATATGTTAGAAGTGGCAAAGTTCTTGAAAATTTTAAGTGTGTGTTTCTAGTTTTATCTTTAAGTTGTTGATACATGATAGCCTCGGTAAGATAAATGATTGAATGAGAGATAAATGAAGTCTCTCATTCAATCATCTATCTCATCGATAGACTAGATAAGACTTCAGTTATCATTCCTTGTCCGATGATTATTATAATTACTCTTCGATATGTTATGTTCGGGTTTTATCTTATACTAATAATTATATGCATGATAACTCAAGTCTACGTAGATATTCACTTGTATACAATCTTGCTGTGATCGTATTCTTCGATCTATACATATATAACCTCGCCAATAAATCCCGATTAACACTGGGTTCGTAACCAATGCCCAAACTACCGATTAACATCGGTTGTTAATCGTAATGCATAAAATACCGATTGGTATCGGTTAAACGCAATTATGGTTTGAAGGGGTGCGATCAAGTAATATCTTGATCGGTCATGTCTAATAGACATGACCGGTCAAGTTATTGTTGATCTTCTTGATTGGCATATATATATCGATTGGTGATTGTGAGAAGAACATCGAAATTTATAAATGCTCTTTCTCATCTGCAACATACCAGATAATAATCAGATTTATTATGTTAAGAAATAACATATACTTGAAAGGAAAAATGAACCTTGAATATAACTTGCATCTTGAATAGAAAATTGAATAACATTTACATGGTATCAGAGCTATAGTTAAATCGAACCTGAGGCTATTCAATTTTGTGGAAAATTCAAGACAAGCATATATTCAACATTACATTTCTCCAAATGGCTAGCACTATCAAATTCGAAGATAGACTCGGAGGAGGCGATGACTTCTCAGCATGGAAGTTCAAAATTAAGATGATTCTAAGAGAAAAAAAGTTGAATCATTTGTAAAAACTGAAACTACAGAACTTGAGACTGAACCTGGCAAAGCAACTTGGATAGAGGGAAATGAAAAGGCCATCAAAATCATAGTTGATGGGGTGAGGAATAATATTATGCCCATCATAAAGAAACATGAAACGACCTACAACATGTTCAAAGCACTTGAAGATGCATTTGAGATATCCAATGCTAGTAGAACCTTGGCCTTAAAGAGAGAAATAAATCATATAGCTATGATCAAAGGGGAGTCAGTCAATGCCTACTTCATGCTGATATCAGCCCTAAGGGATGAGCTAGCAACCCTTGGATATGAGATCCAAAGCAAAGAATTAACACTCATTGCTCTAGATGGGTTGCCTAGTATATGGGAAACATTCGTCCAAGGCATTAGTGCAAGGGATAAATTTCCAAAGTTTGAAAGGTTAAAGGTAGACTGTCTCCAAGAAGAATCAAGGTTAAATAAGAAAGGGATCAAACAAAAGAATATAGATGAAGATCTTCAAGTCCTAAATACAAACTCCAATAAGAAAAGCAAGCAGAAACAATTTAGGAAGAGGAAAGGTCGTCATGGCAAGAACACCTTCAAGAAGGATCTTTCACAGATTCAATGTTACAGATGTGACAAATTCGGACACTATGTTGCCAAATGTCCGAAAAGCGCCAAACAACAAGCCACATTTGCCAAAGTAGGAAAATCTAAAGGGGAAGATGACTCCGAGAAGTATGTACTCTACTCAGCACTTACAAACCAAGCATCAAACAAGGTTAACTCTTGGGTGATCGACAGTGGCTCATCCAGACACATTACAGGGTTTAGAGAAGTGCTAGACTCCATGATAGAGGAGAATGATGAGGAAGTGACTATCGGAGATGACTCCACACATCTAGTCAGAGGAGTTGGAATCTGCACCATCAAATTGAAGTCAGGCGTATCATTGCAACTTAAAGGAGTACTATATGTCCCAGGCATCAAGAGAAATCTAGTCTCCATATCAAGACTAGAGAATAATGGGTACAGAGTGACCTTCATGGACAACAGAGTGTTGGCTTGGCCAAAGAATTCATCTATCAAGAAAGCTAAAAGCATTGGTCAAAGACAAGGCTACTTGTATGAGCTGTGCACAGAGCCCAACCTAGCCCTAATCCATGAAGCTACAGATGCTAATGAAGTTTGGCATAGTAGCTCACCTGAATTTTAGAGCTTTATCATCAATGGGAAACCTTGTCACAGGTCTACCTAAGTTAAAGCAATATCATTCAGGGGCATGCAAGGGATGTGCCCTAGGTAAAAATACTAAGGGTGCTTTTCAAAATAGTACTAGGAAAACAAGCAAAGTTCTAGAGTTAGTTCATTCTGATGTATGTGGACCTATGTCGGTACCTTCTTTAGGGGGCTTTTTGTATTATGTAATATTTATTGATGACTACTCTAGGAAAACTTGGATCTACTTTCTGAAATGTAAAGAATCAAAAGAGATCCTTAATAGGTTTAAGGAATTTAAATCACTAACAAAAAACTACTCTGGAAATAAAATTAAAACCTTAAGAACTGACAATGGGGGGAATACACCTCAGATTTGTTTAAATATTTTTGTAAAAATGTTGGGATTAAGAGGGAGCTTACTATACCTTATAATCCTCAACAAAATGGGGTAGCTGAGAGGAAAAATAGGACAATTGTAGAAGCTACCAAAGCCATGATTCTTGATCAGAATCTAAATACCAATCTTTGGGCAGAAGCAACTAGGACTGTTGTATATATACAAAATAGATGTCCTCACTCCCATCTTGAAGATAAAACCCCTGAGGAAGTCTTTACTAAAACAAAGCCAGATATCAGACACCTTAGGATATTTGGGTGCCCTGTCTACATTCATGTACCTAAGGAGAAAAGATTAAAATTAGAGCCTTCTGGAAAAAGGGGAATACTTGTAGGATATAGTGAAACCTCCAAGGCCTACAAAATCTATATACCTGGTCAGAGGAATATTGAATTGAGTAGGGATGTAATCTTTGAAGAAGACTTAGCCTTCAAAAGAGCCCAAAGCTCAATAGAACTTGAAGTCTATATCCCTACACCTAGCATAGATGAAGACCCTGCTCCTGAGCTTTAGAGGGAGAGTCTTGAGGAAAATGAAGGTGAAACTCAAAACCCACCTAGAGAAAATTTCAAGAAAAGACCACTATGGGCCACCAAAACTGTAGAAGAAGCTCAAAAGTATGCTGCTCCTTCAGGAACCTTCAGAGAAAGTAAAAGGCCTAACAAATTCATTAGCTATGTTGCGCTTATGAATGATCTTTCAAAATCTGAACCTAACAGTGTATCAGATGCACTTAAACATCAAATATGGAAGGATGCCATGTCTGAGGAATATCAGTCCATAATGAAGAATGATGTTTGGGAAATTGTTTCTAGGCCAACTAGAAAATCTGTTGTCTCTTCCAAATGGCTTTTTAAGATCAAACATGCTGCAAATGGCAGTATTGAAAAACACAAGGTCAAATTTGTAGCTAGAGGGTTCTCTCAAAAGGAAGGAATTGATTATGAAGAAACATTTGCACCTGTAGCCAGA
This sequence comes from Cryptomeria japonica, assembly GCF_030272615.1. Classification (NCBI taxonomy): domain Eukaryota; kingdom Viridiplantae; phylum Streptophyta; class Pinopsida; order Cupressales; family Cupressaceae; genus Cryptomeria; species Cryptomeria japonica. The sequence goes on from NC_081413.1 coordinate 615,336,212, forward strand.
TACACCTCAGTAAGAGCGGTCTTAACCTTTGCAACAACAAAGGAATGGAAAGTTCATCAGATGGATGTTAAGACAACATTCCTTAATGGTGAGATCTTAGAAGTATACCTAGAGCAACCCGAAGGGTTTGAGATTCATGATGCAGAGTCTCATGTGTGTAGACTCAAGAAAGCTCTCTATGGGCTTAAACAGGCTCCCAGGGCCTGGTATGAAAGAATTGATACTTATCTCTCAAAACTAGGCTTCTCCAAGAATGATGCAAATCCTAATCTCTACTATAAGCAAAACAAAGGTGATATGCTAATATTGATTTTGTAAGAAGATCACCTTATAGATCAATGCAAGAAAGATCTTTCTAAAGAATTTGACATGAAGGACTTGGGACTCCTTCATTACTTCCTAGGTTTGGAAGTATGGCAAAATTCTGATAGCATTATACTAAACCAATGAAAGTATACCTTGGACATTTTGAAGAGATTTGGAATGATAAACTGCAGACCCACGACCTCTCTAATGGAAACAAATCTTCATAAACTTAAGGAAGCAGCAGCAGAGTCCCAACCCACTGATCCTAGTCACTACAGGCAAATGATTGGGTCTCTGATGTATCTGGTAAATACAAGATCAGATATCTGCTATGCAGTTAATGCTTTGAGTCAGTTTATGTGTGAGCCAAAGGAGATACACTTGATAGCAGTAAAACACATTATGAGATATCTACAAGGTACTCTAAATCTTGGTCTCAAATATTAGAGAATTGATCTAGATCTACACGGATTCACAGATTCAGATTGGGCTGGAAGTGTGACTGACAGGAAAATCACCTCAAGATGTTGTTTTAGCTTAGGTTCAGCCATGATATCTTGGATCAGCAGAAAGCAGTCTTTAGTAGCACAGAGTTCCACTGAGGCCGAATACATTGCAGCTTCCATGGCTGCTCGAGAAGCAGTATGGCTCAGGAAGTCGCTTGTAGGATTATTTAGTGAACCAATGAAACCTACTGTTATCCATTGTGACAACCAGAGCTGCATAAAACTTTCAGTAAATCCGGTGTTCCATGACAGATCCAAACATATTGAGATTCCATATCATTATGTATGAGACATGGTAGATAGGAATGTGACCCAGTTGGAATACATTTGTACAGGAGAGCAGACAACAGATATTCTTACCAAACCACTCTCAAGGGTGAAACTTGAGCACTTTAGAAAAGGTCTTGGTATGATTGAAATTTAATTTACTTTGTACTCCTATACTTATTAAGATGTTTTATGTGTAAACTTCTTTGTCATGTTAGGACTTTTATGGGTTTAACCCCCTGTGTTCATGTCTAAGAGGTGAAGATCTCTCAGATAATGAATACTTGTATGTAGACATTATAAGGTGACGATCTTATGATGCTCAAACCAGTTATCATGTTGGATCTCTGGTATGCCATGATTGTGTTGTGGTAAAACATTTGGATAAAATGTTAGTGCACATACCACAACTTGGATAAGTTGAGAATTTAACTATTCTCATGTACTTATTCCTAAAGTATTGCGTGTTTAGGCAATACTGGTATCACGTGCTTAGGTGATATCTTGTCATCACAAGTTGATGTGATGAACGCTTGTATCACATGTTTAGGTGATGTGATTTCTTGTATCAAATGATTGATGATACCTCATGTCACATGCCTAGGTGATATGATCCCCTAGAGAGTAAGATTACGTAAGGAATACCGACCATCATGAAAAATGTGATGCTAGATATGTTGTCTTTTATTTATCTTCCCTAGCTAAGAGGGAGTGTTGATACATGATAGCCTCGGTAAGATAAATGATTGAATGAGAGATAAATGAAGTCTCTCATTCAATCATCTATCTCATCGATAGACTAGATAAGACTTCAGTTATCATTCCTTGTCTGATGATTATTATAATTACTCTTTGATATGTTATGTTCGGGTGTTATCTTATACTAATAATTATATGCATGATAACTCAAGTCTACGTAGATATTCACTTGTATACGATCTTGCTGTGATCGTATTCTTCGATCTATACATATATAACCTCGCCAATAAATCCTGATTAACACCGGGTTTGTAACCAATGCCCAAACTACCGATTAACATCAGTTGTTAATCGTAATGCATAAAATACCGATTGGTATCGGTTAAACGCAATTATGGTTTGAAGGGGCGCGATGAAGTAATATCTTGATCGGTCATGTCTAATAGACATGACCGGTCAAGGTATTGCTTGATCTTCTTGATTGGCATATATATATCGATCGGTGATTGTGAGAAGAACATCAAAATTTATAATTACTCTTTCTCATCTGCAACATACCAGATAATAATCAGATTTATTATATTAAGAAATAACATATACTTGAAAGGAAAAATAAACCTTGAATATAACTTGCATCTTGAATAGAAAATTGAATAACATTTACATGGTATCAGAGCTATAGTTAAATCGAACCTGAGGCTATTCAATTTTGTGGAAAACTCAAGACAAGCATATATTCAACATCACATTTCTCCAAATGGCTAGCACTATCAGATTCGAAGATAGACTCGGAGGAGGCGATGACTTCTCAGCATGGAAGTTCAGAATTAAGATGATTCTAAGAGAAAAAAAAGTTGAATCATTTGTAAAAACTGAAACTACAGAACTTGAGACTGAACCTGGCAAAGCAACTTGGATAGAGGGAAATGAAAAGGCCATCAAAATCATAGTTGATGGGGTGAGGAATAATATTATGCCCATCATAAAGAAACATGAAATGACCTACAACATGTTCAAAGCACTTGAAGATGCATTTGAGATATCCAATGCTAGTAGAACGTTGGCCTTAAAGAGAGAAATAAATCATATAGCTATGATCAAAGGGGAGTCAGTCAGTGAATAGAAAATTGAATAACATTTACATAAGTGTCTAGAGGTTGTTGGAATTTTGGAGTTAATTGTATTGGAATACCTTTCCATCCAAGTCTTACTTCTCCTTGTATAGGAAAAGGGGATTCAAACTTTTGTAGTCTGGACATTCTTTACTACACAAACTCTGTCAAGAAGATTCTGTAATTTATGAAACAATAATAGAAAGGTTGTTAAGGGATTTTGACATACAACACCACCCTTAATCAATAGGTTAAATTAAGGAGTTGTTGCATGGAGAATAGAACACGAGTAACTACTGATCAATTCGAGAAGCTAACTATTTCATGCTTTATATTCTTCATATCAGGTTTCTTACATCTAGTTGTGGGGGAATGTGTTGTTTCTCTAGAGTGTACTGAAGCCCCATTAATCGAAGAGGGAGCACTCCATGAAAATAAAGGGCAAGAATTTCAAAGACCCAAAGGTCGTTTCTCCTATATATGATGAGCTAATGTTTGTCATCATCCATGTTTTCAGAAGATGTAGACATTCCATTTATGATGGATGTGTGGTAGTGGCAGTTTACAATGGAGTGAAGTTCTTGAAAAGCACACAGGAAATATTGAGAAAGTGTTGGGGGGGGGGGGGTGTGAATCAATATTTTAAAATTTTAAACATATGAAACCATGTAAAATATAGAGAAAGCAAACATCAAGATGCATACGCAAAATTTCACATGGAAAACCCTTTTGGTTAAAAAACCACGACACACAATAGCTTTCATTAACAATTGGGCACCAACCCAATGTTAGAAATCGTGTTAGAGTTCACATTATTAAGTATAATGTGTTTGAAGTGAAAATAAAAGTAAGTTGTATTAACAACTTATGAAAATAGTCTAGGTGAGCAAATATTTATTTAAGTAGTGTTTGTTTGTATGTTTGTTGAGTTGATGAAACAACTCAATATATTAACGAAATGTTTCCTACAAAATAGGATATTAGAATCCTATAAATATGTAATAGTTTATTGAATGAGGAAGCAAGATATCTTGTGTTCAATTATTGTTGCTTCTATTATTCTGCTTGAAATTTCTATTATGGTATCAGAGTGGGTGAATACTGTGGTATAGATTTTTCCAACCAGGACCATGAAGTTTCATTGTGCAGTTTGATCTGGTCGGGGAAGTATTTGTTTATGATCGGGCATTGTTTTTGTTGCCATGGACATCATTGGCATTTGTTTATCGGTGTCATATGCCTTGAGAGGACCCGAGTATCATTTGGTTGGCAAATATAATTTTGTTATAGGTCCGTATTTGCCTAGGTGATTTCATTTGCAAGGCTATTTTGAGGAGATCGAGTCAAGCTTCATTCTGTGATTTGCCTTGCGTTGCCTTCCATTGAACCAGTCATCCTTCCCATGCTGTGATTTGCTGATCAAGGTTCATATTGATTAGACTCTCCATTTGCAGGCGAATGAGTTCTTGGTTCTTTGATACCTTGGCATGGTGTGTAGTTGCTTGATCAGAGCATGTTACCAAGATTTGAAAGGCTTAAAAGGTGTGAGATTCAACATGGGTATACAACATCCCTCACACCACTGGCTCTGGAGCAACCAGATTTCCTAAGCTACTAAAAAGAATTGGTTCTGCCATGAATTCAAAAGTTTGAGTATGATAGCAGATGCAAACTTGTACGGTAGAAACCCGATATGGTACAGAGTTGAATGAGTCAATTTACGGGGAGCTCTCAATGTAAGGAACTTTGCTTGTGGAACTGTTTAATAGCATACATGTTTGATTGTTTACGACCCACTTTTCTATCAAAAATCTAGTATTAGTAGCTTGTCAAACATACAAAGACTGAGACTCTCGGTGAGAAAAAGAAAGAGCCATTTAATTATTCACTCTCAACATCAATAATATGCTTCACATAGTTAGATTGGTGACAAATCTCATGGTCAAGAAGTCTTGGAACTATCCAAAGCTCTGGGACTGCCAAATGCTCTAAATGAATCTTTGAATGTGCAATCTGAATGAACTTTGGTTTCTGCTGAAGATGATATCACTACATATGCTTAGATTATCTTCTCATGCATCTGGTAGTTACATTTTGTCTATTAATGTATGGGGTTAATATTGTACTTTGAAGAAAAGACAGTTGTTAGTTTTAAATTATAATTGTGTCAATTGTCATTGGACACATCATCGCTTGTATGTGACGTCCATATTAAGGGGGGTATTATAAAATTGAGCCTCAAAGTCAAATTTGCTAAGTAGCAAACCAATTGGAGGCAGGAGGCAGTGGTGGTTGGAGGACAATAGCGCCTCTCGTCAGCCACTAACGATGAGGTCGCTTTAGGTATTAGTGGCATTTCCTTTCATTTCTTTTCTTTTTGTATTTTCTTCCTCTTGGTGAAAATTATTGTTGTCAACAAACACTCCAATGTAATGCAGTTCTTTTATGTTGAAAAGGTTAGTGGTGATCCAGAAAACCATATGAGGTGAACTAATGAGTGTGTTTCTGTTTGTGTATGGGTTTGTGGTAAACCTATGTCAAAACCATGAAAGGTTGATACATGTATATGAAGCAATGTGAGCATACCCAACACTAAAAAAAATTCACCAAAGAATAAGGCAAGGTGAGTATATATCATGCCACAAACATCAATGCCAAAATAAGGAAATCATGAAGACTGCTGTGTCAGAAGTCTCTCAGCCCACTACGCTGATAAAAGAAAATCTCGATGACACGTTTTTCAGTCAATAAACCTCATTTTGTGTTTGCTGAAGAATATCTTTTTTAAGCCCTTAAACTGATTTCTGATAAATGCGTCAGTTCTATTAATAAGCTGCAAAAGATGTTATAAGTCAGAAATTCAAATGAGGCGCCCAACCTTTATTTAGCATTCATCGCATAGGAAGAATTAAGCCACAACTATACCATGTACTGACTATAAGACTTCCTGATTCAGCAATAAAATCAGAGCATCACATTAATAAATATTCCATGGGTGATGTGTCACTCGGGAATAGAGAAGCAAGCAACTGATGTGGACAAGCAGCCAGCTCAAGCTGACACCCAAGTAGGTCAAACACACAGCCAAGTAGCTCAACCTAGCAACCAAGTAACTCAACCTAGCAACCGAATAGCTCGACCAAGCAACCAAGTAGCTCAACCACACAACCAAGAAGCTTAAGTAGACAAACAAGCAGCTCATTCCGATTCTCTATTACTTTGAGAAATCCTCCAAAACTTACTCAACCTTGATCATCAACTTTTGACATCAATGACAAAATATCCAATAATTTCTTTTAAAAGAAGAGTAGTATAAACAGGTAAGAAAAATCCAAGTTTATGATTATTATATAGAATATTTGAAGGAGAAAAAGAATGTTTGCTGACACTTACTCTATGTTGCGAATTGCTCTATTGATGGTGTGTTTGGTGGTTGGGAGAATACGTAAAGAATATTCTAATTACTAACATCTTAGATGGAAAGATAATGGATAACTAGCATATGGTAGTTGATGATCCTATTGGGTATAAATAAATTTTTTCTCAAGTATTGGGTCATAAGATAAACAAAAGATTTTAGAAGCTTTGCATGATACTTCCATTGGGAAAGATCCTACAATAATTGCAGTGGCATATGGGAGAGATCACCATGGAGGACACTTGAAGAGAAGGGTCCCGCTAATGTGTTTTTTATGCACATGCGAACACAAAATAAAATACTTAAAGTATCTTATCCTCTCTTGAACAAAATCTCTCAAATGCTGAAGATTGGCTTAAGGATCACTTGAGAAGACTCCAAGGTTCATGAATGTAGGGTCACTACGTATGGATAAGCTCCGTTGGTTGATGAGATTATGCTGGAATCACAAGGGGTCTTACATTCAAATGCCTAAATGCTTGATTTGCTGGAACTGGATCATCTAATGTTGCTATATGGTGATGTTTTTGATCCTAAACTAGCTTGAATTGAAAAAAAGGCAAAGATGAAGGGTTTAAAAGAGTCTATTCTAAAGCCTAGAATGTAAGAAGATAGTTGAATGATTAGTTGGAATCCTACTGAGCCAGGTCTCACCATCAAATTGAACAATTTGACACAAGCTCAGTGTAATCTTCTAAGGACGTTTCAAAGATATTCAAATCATTACCATTGAACTTTGATCACCATCCAAGTTAATGCATAAGCAATGGACGTATAGCGATTTGAAGTTAGGCTCATATCACTCCAATTGACCACGCAAGGCACACTTACAATCAGCAAGAGGCTAGTGGTATGGACTAAACGGATTCCACATGAATGCATTCAACAAATTCCTCCATTCAATCTAATTAATTTATCATCTAATATGAAGATCCAACAAGAAACCATGTACATTGTAAAGAAACAACACACTTCACCATAACTTCAATGAAAATGGAGTTCATTTACAACTTAGGCAACAATTTCTGCCTTCTCCTCCTAATCTAACTTCTATTCTAATTGCTGTTCTATTCTCCCCTATTCATTCTCCTCTTGCTACTAACTATTCACTATTTACCTTTACAAATGAAGAGTTTGAGCTTTATATAGAGACTCATTTACATTGAACGGTTGGGATTGATTCTCCATCAATGGACAAGATTTTAGAATGAAACCCTAATCAGGGTTTGTTACAACAAACTCTCCTTAGTCAATGAGAAAATTACATTCAGTGAGTGTGGACCAATAAATATCAAGGGTAGGTGCATCGGAGTTTGTGCATCCATGGGTGAGTCTGGTACATTGAATCAAGACTTGCTGAGGTAGACCTTCCTTGATTGGTGAATGGTGTCTGGGATGATGACTAGGATGCCACCTTTAACTTGCACTTTGAAGTCTTGATAGATCATCATGAAGGAATATTTCTTGATACTCAACATTATCTAGCTTCTGTGATGCTAATGATCTTTTGACTTTTCTTCTAAAACTATACTCCCAAGGTTTTCAATGATGGAAGTGCAAAGTATAGATCTTGGTTTTGAAGTATTGACGTACCTTAGAATGAACTCTTGATGTCACCACCACCTTTCTCCTTTGGCATTCCTTCTCAGTGACTCCTTGGTGCTACGAGAGTTGGTGTTGTGGTTCATGTCTTTGTCTAAGTGAGTACTTCTTGTATAAATCACCTTCCTATGTTTGTCTTATAAAGTTCCCTCGAGTGTATCTTCCTTGTATTTCAACCTTGATGTTGAAATTTGATCCTGGAGCGGCTTGTTTCAATCCTCCTCCAATATGATCTCCTTGATTTGTTTCTTCATCTCCTGCAAAACAAATAAGCATCGCATCAAATACATATGATATACCTTATATTATAACCTCCTAGTTTGATGTAATAATATAATTTCATGTGATTTGCAGGTTTAACAAGAGCATCTATAGAAGGTGTCACTCCTTGGTTGAAGGAAATTTGCTGTCTTCTTGATGAATTCACTTCTTCTTGTATGACTTTTGCTGTCACCAATGATTGGAGTTGCTGCTTGTGGATCAGATTTGATGTTGATGCTTACTGAACTCACTGTGAATGTAATCAAATTCACTGATGATATGTTTCTTGAATCAGATTTATTTTTGATATTGATTGGACTCCTTGCCCTGCTGATTGAATTAGCTTGTGGAATTGATGGGGACTGCTGATCTACTGATCAAGTTCACTCTAGGAGAAAGAATTGCTTAATGATTGCTTCAAGTCTCCTTACATAGGTGCCTTAATGAGGAGATGTGTCCTTGAGAAGGACAAGGTCAAAGTGAGGTTCCCTCTCTGTCCCTTGGTAGGCACAGAACCTATTTAGCAGTTCGCTCTATGTCCTCTCTAAGAACAAGACTTACATGACAGTTTTCTCTATGTCCTTGATGAGAATAGGACCTATATTGTAAATTTCGCTCATCGTCCTTTGAGATTACAAGTCTTAAATGAAATTTTTTGCTCTTTGTCCTTACCAAGGACAAGACCTATATTAAAATTCGCTGAGTGACCTTTGCAAGGTACATTCTCATCATTTGCTTCATGTCATTTGGGCGATCAAGGTCAAGTAAAGCAATTTGCTCCATGTCCTTGATAAGCATTTCGCTCTATGTCCTTGGTGAGGACAAGATCAAGAGAAACTTGCTCACCGTCCTTTGAGAGGACAAGTTTAAGATAGGTGAAATTCTCTCTATGACCCCTCTAAGGACAGGACCTAAATGACAAGATTTGGCAGCTCGTCTTATGACCTTTTCAAGGACATGAAACTCACTATTTCCTTTCACATCATCTTAGGTTTGTGCCTTGAGTTTTTCAACCTCTCCATGTGAAAACATCATCAATTCAGCCCCCCTGAGAACACCTATATAAGAAATTCGCTCTTGACCCTTGGAAAGGTACGAGAGCTAAATGTAAAATTTTGCCCTAAGTCCTTAGAGAGGTACATGATCTCAAACATGATCTCAAACAACCTTAAACTCAATCCTTCACCTCCCTTCACTCAACTAGATCATATCCCAAATCTTCATGAAACATGTTAACTTTTACCTTTCAAAAAGACTCAAGGAAGGGATTCGCTCTAATCTTGAGGCCAAGGACGTGTCTAAGGCAAGTTTGCTCGAGCAAGGGACATGACTCTATGTAGACACTTTGTTCAATCTCTCCCATTACCTATACTTTATTCATCCAAACTTACAATTCTTGAGTCACTTCAATGTCCATGTCAAATTAATCTTCAAAAGTGACCTTAGGGAAGACTCCTCATTCAATCCCTTTCCACTTGAATTGATGAATTCTCTAGCTACTCAAGAAATTCTATCCCTTCAATGCAAAGATTAATAACAAAGACTCTAAGACAACCTAGGACTGAGCAAAAAGACTAATCCTAGAAAGTGAAAAGTGGGGGTCCCCATTTGCAATGGGGCGATGTGTGAATACCTCACAACAGGTCCTAAAACGAGAGAGTAAAACTTTCCAATAAGTTTGTTGCAACAATTACTTGCCATTGAAATTGGAACAATGTTCATAGGCTTCATCTCAAGTCATTCCTAGGTGATAGAGCTAAATTGCTAAATTATTGTTGAGGTAATTAGGTTACACGAGTTGCCTAAAAATATTGTTCATGATAGATGTAGTAGGATGGTCAATTGTTCTTGGTAGAAATGATTTTAGATGATAGTTGCGATGCTCACTCGTAGCGTAAATTATTAGCTACTGACAATTGGGCAAACAAAATTAGTAAATGAGTGGGTTGTTAGATTGTGGTGGGAAGATGTTTTGGAACAACAATCAATAAGGATTACATGGTTTCGTGTTGAAGAGTGAGGTCACATCATTTGATACCCATATCTTGGGATGTTTCCATTCGTGGCATTGAGTATCTTCGAAGCACTAACTCATATTGATCTAGTGTTCATAGATAGAAGAGTGCTATTTATATGGGTAACTAATACCATCATTATCACTAGAATGAAAAAGGCTCAAAAGAGCCATCACAAAATGTCTAGTTCAACTATATAGGTTGCTTCTTTGGAAGAATCAAGTGACTTGGAGCTGTCAAAAGTTGAATTGTTGAGGGAAAGCATTTTTGGTAAGAATGTCCCCTTTTTAATCGATTTGTATCTATAGATCAAAGGGCCAATCCTTATCACCAGTGAATTAAGCCTAGGCGTAAGTATGGTTCATTTTCATTTTCGAGATGCTTGACAATGTGTTAGAAGTTGGGTGTTTCTAGTTGTATCTCTAAGTGTCCATAGGTGGTTGGATTTTCAAAGTTCATCTTACAAGAATGCCTTTCTATTAAGTTTGACTTCTCCTTGATGCTTGTTGAATTATCAAACTTTGCTATATTGGCATGTGTTTTTGCCAACTCTACTTACCCTCTATCCCTATCAAAGTTTAGGCTTTTCCATCACAACATATCTTTCACCCAAGTTCCACTCTTTCCTTTCCACTTATTAGAGTTTTGGACTTATACCTAACATAATGCCTTTAGTCAACTTTTTGAATCTTGACTTGTGGCATGTGTCCAATAGTATTCTTGAGCCATGTACTTTGACATTCTTGCCTATTTACAATGTTCACGTCGTGTATCTTTTGATATGACACAAAAGCACTATTAATGGTCTATTTGATCGCACAACTTTTACTAAAAGGCTTTAATTGTACAAAAACATTGTTTAACGTATAAAGGATGTGGGATGGCATGTACACGGGGTTCAAAGGATAATATCAACCATGTTTCATTAATGCAATGGTTGAGGTTTGGTTGCCATTTCAAAGGTTTTTGTGGGCTCTTCTTTGCCATATGCACACAAATCAAAGGGTGCCATTAATGTTGATGACTTCAAGGGTTGGTGGCAACAAATCTCATCTTAGTCTGTTTGAATGTGCCAAAGATGATATAAATTACTAATTTTCATTACTTTGGATTATTGATCATTTTCCAAGTTGAAATCCTAGCCGACATTGTCATGCGCACTAGTGTTTGAATAGTTAGATTTAAGGACCATGTTTCATGAATACGATGGTTGAAGTTTGATTTGCTACTTAAAAGGCTTTTGTGGGCTCTTCTTTGTCCTGCATACGCAAATCAAAGAATGCCATTAATGTTGATGACTTCGGTGATTGATGGAAACAAATCTCATTGTAGGCTGTTTGAATACGGCAAAGATGATATGTTTTAGGATTTTTTGTTACTTTGGATTACTGATCATTCTCCAAGTTGATACCCTAGTTGACATTGTTCAAAGCACTTGTGTTTGAATAGTAAGATTCGAAGACGAAAACCCTTGGATTTGCCAAGTCTAGAGGAAAAAACCCCTTTTACCTTAAAACATGATCGTCCAAAGACCACACAAGCTTGAAGGTTGGAGATCTTTAGCTGGATCAAGTTGAGCAATATTCTAGTTGTCTTGGGAGCAAGCACTGTATTTGTCAATTTGTTTAAATTGTTGTTGTAGCATTGTAATGTATTTCAGAACAATTAATATAGGGAATTCTCTATAATTCATCATGCCTCTTTCTTAGTTTGATTTATAATTTGGGTTGTAATTTTATTCTGTAAATGCAAAGGATTTTTTTTGGGTTTGTGTTCGACTCTAGTCAAACGTGAAATCAATTGCATCAGGTAATGAAATTTGTTGATGATGTGGGTTCAAGTACAATAGTTTGTGTTGTCGAATTTGGAGGTGTTACAATGTCTTTATATGCTAAGCATCAATTTACAAGTCCTATGGGGTACTAATGTTGTTGTGTGAGCATTGAGCAAATATTAGCCTTTGCCTTATTTGGTTAAACACCTAAATTTGAAGTTAACTAGTTAAAAGTCTAAGTTCAGTTTTAATGTAATGTAGGGTATCAACAAATGCAAATCAGAGAAGAAATCTTGGTTCTTAAAGTTAGGGTTAAAAGTAATAAAACCAGAAGTTTATTTAATTAAAATAATTAATAGTGTTTTTACAAGAATTAATGGATAAGTTGTGGAAGAGAACGCAGGACTTTGCTAGATTGGTTGATGTTTCTAAACTTGATTTAAATTATATTTGCTCTAAATATTTTTTTTTTGTGTCATATTTTGGCTTGGATTAGTTACAATTTGCAAGAATAGAGTAAAAATATATCAAGCTAATTTTTTGTTCAAAAAATTAAATATTTGTAGAGCTGCTTTTTATAATTATTTGCTTAAATATTTAGCCTGTGATATTACATACAGCCTATTTTATGTCTAGGTTGACCAATCTAGTCTTAGATTTGTGTGAAGCAACTACTATAGAAGGGTGGATTGATAAGTGTTGAAAAAATTTACTGCTCTTATTCATGATTAGCAAAAGAGTTGAGTGAAAGAATTAACCATATGTTCCTAGTTAAGAAATTAGTCCTTGTATGATGGAAAGAAATGGGACTATCTAGTGATAGATCAACTAAACAAAGCTGAAGCAAGTGAAGAAATTTGTTTGTTCAATTCAAAAGCTATACATTAATTTCTGTATCATGTTGAATTCTTTCAATCTGTTGTGTGGGCTTAAAGATAAGTAGTGTACGACATGTGCCAACAATGTGGGCCTACTTTTCATTTTGTCTTGGAAGTAGATTTGGAACTAAATCTATACAATATGTTTTATTAGTGATTATCATTTAAAAGACGGTGGCATTTTTTTCTTTGATTAATGCAACTTAAATATATTGATTTTACATGGTTTTTGTCTTATGAATGCTTGTAAGGTTCCTTAATGTGATGATGGACTTAAGTGGAAACTTTGCATCATTTTATTGAACCTTAAATTAAGCTCATCAACACAATTGGAATCTAGGGTTAGACCATAATTTGATATTTTAGAAGACCATCAACCGTTACTTCATAACCTCAATGCTCCTTGCAAAGGCTGCTATAGTTTTCAGCCTTTTAATCAAGGTACCAGAAGATCAAAAGGTGGCTTTATCATTTAAAATAAATCTAAAATCCTCTTTCCCAAACTGCCAAAAGTGGACAAGAAGAAGAGTTACAACTAGATAGGGGAATCAACATAAATAGATCAATCAAGGATCTAGAGAAAAGTCTACAACCAAGGAGTATGCAACAAAATCCAGTTTTGATTGAAACATCATAGGATGACGGAAAGTCAAAGGGTGTTAAGGAGTAGATTAGTAAGTGTGGCAAAGTAAAAATAGTTCTTGCAGGAAGAAGAACAATTAAAACCAAATCCTAAAAAGGCCATAAAACACACTAGAATGTTATAGCAATCAGTGCATAGAAACCAATTTCATTATAAGGCACCTCCATGTCATGAGCAGAAGAGCTTGCATGTTGCAAGGAAGGAAGATGATACCAAAAATGAACTTAGAAGAAACAAACTTTGCTTATCATGCAAAGAAAATTGGGAACGAAGCCACAAATGTCGAAGCAAGGAAAGGTGAAAACTAGAAGATGAATCAGAAACGATTTATAGACGGCCTGAAGTAATGGTGAATGTAGAGGTTCTTGCACCAAATGGGAAAGAGAAGGTAGAGAGACTGGAGACAGAGGTTCAACCAATTACAAGTCAGAATAAGGAATACTTGAATTCCTTACGTGAGAATGTGACAACTTTGGTTGAAGAAGTAGAAAGGGTAAGCTACATGGCATCCGGTAAGAGTATCTCAATCCTTTATGTGAAAAAAATTTAGAGCAGCTGAGCATGAGTTAGAAGATAAATCAAACATGCAAGGATGTGAAAGGAAGCTTACATTAGAAAAAAATCCCATGCAAATAGAAAGTATGGAATCTAATGTAGGAAATAATATCTTTTTAATTATTGACAGTGCAGAATAGCGAAGTGTATATCTTAATGGAGCTGAGGAGAAAGCATCACTTGTTATATGTACAAGTGAGAAATTTGTTCCTTTTCAATTCACACACATCGATCATCTAACGTTTGATGAGTGTGTTGTAATGCTTATTCTTGACATGTGGTTCTAACTTCTAGCTATGATATTGTATCATGAACGACATTATTTACTTGGAGGATGTGGCTCCACATATATTTTTGGCCACTAAAGTTGATTTTACTGCCCTACCCACCATTAATATGGTAATTAGTGTTTGTTTCTATGGATCTTCATGCCATTAATGCTGGGTGTTGTTGCAAGTTTCAAGTACTATACCTCTCCAATACCTATGTACGTGGATGTAGACTTTGGGCACGTTTCAAAGAAAATCAGTGTTTGTTGGTATAGGTGCCCCCATTTGTGTACTTAATTAGTACTCAAGGGTCTCCATGTCGGCTTTGGCTTCTTTGTGGATGGTTTTTTGGGTTGGAAGCTTGAGAAGAAAAGAATCTTTGAACAAACTTATAAAAAGCCTAACCAAAAATCGCCATGAGAACTCATGATCAAGCGTTTAGATTTGAGGGCACAAAATCATCGATTGTGGAGGTGAAGAGAAAACAACCCCATAGATCTTGAGTTGAATGAGGTCTCACGTAAAGGTCACATTTGAGCTTTCATGGTGGCTAGAATTGACGATATGGAATTTTCACGACACTTACAGTTTTTGTGGATGTAAGCCTTTTTTTTTCAGTTTTACCTAGCTGTCGTAGCAGGATTTTGTAATATATTACAATCTTATTTAATATAATTATTAATATTTAATCTATAATTTGTGTTCTTTGAAAAAAAAATTATTCTTAGCTGGGCATCAAGGTTAGGCAATTGTGGGTTCACCATTATTATTGTAACCACAGTGTTTTAGTCTGTCATTGCTGTGCCAACAACATTTTGTGAAGCATCTCCATCCTGCTTGATATAAACACAGTTTTCTGTTTATCTGCCATTGTGGGCTTATTGTTATTTTATGAATGTAAGAAGGAATTTCTCTTGTTCGATTCGGGCAAAATAGATTAGGGTTAAGCAATGGAATCTAAAGCCTAATAATGAGTCTTGCGTTCTGCTAGGCAAACATTAATATATAATTTAGGGTTTGTATGGTTGTAAATTACGCATAGTTCCACGAAGTTTCCTGATGGGGGATGGGGGGATGCAGGGAGGGTTTTGGGACCGGGGCACCAAGCGCCTAAATTTGGAGATGGTGTGCAGATCGCGGCGGAGCAGTGAATTGAAATCTTCAAGGCAAAATCTGCAATTTAACATCTCTTTGAGTGCCTCATGATAGGCCAAATAGTTTTCATGATGTTAAAGGTTGCAATCAATATGAAATGGCATGTGCCATATAGCAAGTGACTGGCCCTCGATAGAGGTGGCTGAAGTGGTTGTGCTGTGGAGGTACGTTTCCCCCCAAGTCCCTAATTCTCAAAAATGTCCCATGGGTTTTTTTGGGGGGATGCGTCCCCATGGAACACTGATAATTAAGTATTTTTAGTGTATTAAAATTATTTACCCTAATTTTAGCATGAGACTTTACATATGCACTGTTGAATTTGTTGGCTGCATGATGAATCCTTCCTCACTTGAACAAGACAGGTCTGAATTGATTGTAGTCTCAACAAGTCCAGAGCTATTTTTAATGTTGATGGCTAAAGAATTTATTTTCTCGATATAAATAATTCGTTTAGTAAGAACAAAGGGAAGCCAGATTCTATTAGAAAATTGAATGACGTTGTAAGAGTCATATTAGGCCACATAATTTGTGATGCAAACTGAATCCCGTAGTATATACATAGAGTCTCTAGAAATGCTGCGATGTGGATCTGAATATGGACTAATTGGGTCAGACATTTGGCAAATGGAGGAGACGAACATGGGAATGTTACAAAAGCTGATGTTTCCACTCACCATATTCAATATCACAGTCATGCCCCTTTTTTCTTGTTTGGATAGGTCTACTTGTTTCCCTGATATATGAAACTTGTTATTCTTCTTTTGCAGTTTGGTACTTTGGTTTACAATGAAAACCATTGCAACATGGAAAGTTTCTATTAATGAAAATGGACCAAACTTGAAATATATTATCATTGGCACTAATTTTGCGAGGACGAAGATATCCATAGGTTCTTCATTAAAGTTTTTCATATTTTCAATTCGTTTTTTTCAATAAAAGCTTGGGTTCCAATCTAGATTCTATCTAACTTTATCTTTGTAAGAGTCAATTGATGTTGAATGCTAAATATGAGCTTTGTCCTATCAAAACTTTCGTAGATCTTAAGTTGGCTCTGTATAGTTTTGATAGTCATTCCTGTTTTTTGCAGTGGGATGAATTTGGTTAGTCTGGGGATCTGCATCTATCTATTTTGAACTTTCAGATCTTAAGATTCTGATACTCATATGTATCTGGTTTTTAAATCCTAATATAAACTTCTTGGCTCTGCCGTTTACCTATCAAAAAAAAAATATCAGCTTTGACATGTAATAAAGCTTATCAGAAAAATGCCAAATAATATTTTACCAGTGATCCTACATTTATGTAATTTTTTAATATCAGCAACTACCATTTTTTTTCTGGTAGATCTTTTGTCTTTTGACCATTGTAATGATTTCCCATGCAACTAGGTAGATACAGCTACAGTTTTGAAGCAAGCTGGAATTTCAAATAGATGTGGAATGTTGCTGATTTTAATTTTTACATGATTACTGTGACCGATTAGAAATTGTAAAAAACTGGGACTGCGGTGACAATTTTTGCTAACTAGTACTTTGAGATATTGTCAATCTAAGCAATTGAATGCTTGTTACCTTTTTGAAGTCCTCCC
Organism: Cryptomeria japonica; assembly: GCF_030272615.1. Classification (NCBI taxonomy): domain Eukaryota; kingdom Viridiplantae; phylum Streptophyta; class Pinopsida; order Cupressales; family Cupressaceae; genus Cryptomeria; species Cryptomeria japonica. The sequence continues at coordinate 615,353,260 of NC_081413.1, forward strand.
TCAGACATTTTTACAAGATGCGAGGACAGTTATTTTTTCCTTGCTATGAAATTTAAAATCTTTTATTCCTTGCTAATATATTACGATTTCTTTGAAAATCCTTGAGCTCCAGGACTTTGACAGCTTTTATTGTTCAATGATTTGGTTTTCAACGCAATATCTTGAGGAAGCTCCCTTTAATGTTCTTGAAATATTGTAAGGCAGTTCAGTGATTTTTTAAGTAATTTTCATGTTATATTTTTTTAACTTTTTGCACTTTAACTAACACAATGGTTATTGCTGATCAGGAGACCAGCAATTTTTTTTAATATAGCCTGTGTTTGAATGCACTAAATGTGAAGTATTACATTTAATTGTTGCTGCTACTTGCTTAGATTATTCATTGCAGGTTATTGCCCGTAATTAATATGAAGCCTTTCCATTATGTGCTAACTTATTTAATTGATTCCAGGAAGAAGTGTATCAGATGGGTTTTTCTGGTGGTGAGGTACTTAATCCAAGACAGTTAGTGGAGATCTGCCTGAAAAATGATCATCGAGAGCTTGTTTTGAGGGCATTTGATGTGTTTGCTTGGACTGGAAATGCTTTCAGGAGGAACAATAAAAGTCTTCTTGAAAATGCTTGGATTCGTGTGGCTGATATGGATAACTGGGCCAGAATCAGTCAGTCATCGAAGGAAGAAGGATGGAGTGATGATCAAAACCTGCAAATGTTGGAGAATACAGCACTCTTCAATTGCTCAAATAGGTGCTATGGTACTGAAAGCAGCCTTTGTTATGAAGGTTCATTCCAGGAAGTACTGCCTTTGTTGATAGAGGATGCTGAGCTGTCAAACATTAAAGATGCAGATACAGGTAAGTGGTCAGTAGAGGCAATTCTCATGCAGCATCCAGATTTCCCAGAGGCGGGTCAATTAATGTTGACAGCAATTAGGGCAGGAAAGTTTATTGGAGCTGGCTTGGATGCTGAAGATGCTGACCCAATGTCAGACTAAACATACTGGCCGTGAACTTGTGCAGGTTGGTTGTTCTGTTTGACACTAACTGACACTATTCAGAAGAGGGATAAGATGACGGATAGGAAAGGGTATATATTTCTCGAATCTGGGTAGATTTCTGTTACATATATGTTGGTTAATTTGGAAAAGCAAATGAATCTTCCCTTATCTTGGAATGTCACCTTTGGGAGGATGTTAATGTGGCATCGATGTCAATACCATTTAGGATGGCATATCTGTTTGTTATGTTATTGTAACGTCTACGGATTTGTAATTGCCATCAAAGCTGCACTGAGAAGGACAAATTTAAATTTGTTTGGTTTAGTAACAAATTTTGGGCAGTGAATTGCTTAAGCATTCGTAACCATTGGCTCTTTGGCTCTGTTGTGACTTTGAGATGGAAGAAGCGTTAATAAAGGCCTTGTAAAATTTTGACCAGATTTTGTTGTATATGTGAACTGAAAAATGTTCCAATAGAAATATATTCATTTCAGTGGAAGTGAATTGTAAACATTGAACATCAAATTATGTAGATGAGTTATTGAAAGTTTTAAACAACAATAATTGTCTTTGAAGCATTCGATTATAAGTGCCTTGTGTTTTTTATTAGATAAATGCTTTTGACTGGAGCTATGAACTGGAAGAGGGACAGGAAAGGCAACAACATGAAACTAGAACCAACAATGAAACAGGCCTTAAATTCAGAAGGCCCTTGAGAAACAAGCAACAAAAGATAAATGCTTTTGACTGGAGCTATGAACTGGAAGAGGGACAGGAAAGGCAACAACATGAAAATAGAACCAACAATCAAACAGGCCTTAAATTCATAAGGCCCTTGAGAAACAAGCAACAAAACTACATCAGTGGGACATCCATAACAACAATCAAGCAGGTTTGAGTCCAAACCTCACCAGAGACCTCCGAAGTTGAGTTAAAGCCTGACCCTTTTGGGTCATCCTGCCTTTTTTCAAAGAAGAATCAGTCTCAACCAAAGGATACATCATCACAACTTTTGGTTTTCTTTTTTCCTTAAACAGGGATTTCTTCACATCCCCAATGGGATCCACAATTGCAATGTCCACCTCCTTTTCTTTATTCAAAGAAAAACCAGGCACAACCAAAGGACCTGGCGTTCCTTAAAGGCAGGACTCAAACGCAGAGTCTAAATCCTTTCCTTTGTTCCTTATCACAGAGTGCACGTCAACCTAATTCTGGAACTCTATCCCATGTTCAGGTTTCTCTTCGATATCTTATAAGTGCAACATCTTTTTTTATTTAACTCCAATATCTACAACTTTATAAGAGTGTAGAAATAACGATACTTCTACACTCAGCTGCTTGTTTCCAATCCTAAGTCTTTGAATTGTTATATGTGCTATAGATGAATGAAAACGGTTGACTGTCAGTACAAAACATTATAAAACCAATCCACACAAATGGTTTCGTGGTATCAACTAATTGATATGAGTTTTAAGGTGTTAAAACTCCTTTCATTATAATTAAAAGGCGTAAAATATGACTTGTAAGGTAAGATGATTTCAAGACATTAACATATCAGCTGCATATTGATGCCATAGAAGGCAAATGTTTGAGCAGCTATAACCTATATGTAGCTACTGTCGGTGCAAATTAATAATTGTGTATGAAATAGACATAGCGTCCATTCTATCTGTGGATCAATATATCTCTACAAAGGTCGTACATGACAAGCCAAATCAGTTGTATAAACAGTTGGGTGTGTGATGCTTATTTGACATGGTCTGAATAAATGGATTCAATTATGCGTCCTATAGTAAGCCAGCTACCTATGAATTTAAATGCAATCAATACACAGCTCGGATTTAAACTCTAAATGGAATTTAATGATACGTCACTTTTATGATTTTGTGTTAATGAAAAATCAAATCACAGTGAACTCGATGTGGATTAATTTTTGTAATGTGCAAAGGCCCAAAATAATAAGAGATGATGTTGGGTTTGAGCTTGAGTAATTCTGGTGGATTGTATACAGTCTTTTAAGGAAATCGATGGAACATACATCTTGTACTAATGGGTAGAAACAAATATTCCAGACGTTTCAAAAAAGAAACATAAAACATTTTAATAATTCCACAACTTCAGAATGGATTAGTACTGTGTTTAGAGATTTTGAGTTTAACATTTAAGTTTTTTTTACCCATTGATAGGCTTTTCTTTTATAGAAATGACAATTATTATTCAAATATATAGTTGGAATTGTATTTTTTTTTTTATTATTTAAAAGCTATTTCATATGATATTAAATTTAAAAGTTTTCAGAGAGAATATATTTTGACAAATAGATGAATAGTCTTAATGTTTTCTAATAAATGTCTCTTAAAAAATTAAGAAATTATAATTTTTTTTATTTTTATAAATATCATAATTATTTTAATAGTTGATAGGTTGTGTGCCCTTTGTTTCTTGTGTTCAGCCATTTAAGTAGTATTGCTTGTTGATACATGATAGCCTCGGTAAGATAAATGATTGAATGAGAGATAAATGAAGTCTCTTATTCAATCATCTATCTCATCGATAGACTATGATAGGACTTCAGTTATCTTATATACACATGAGATTATGATCATGATTCAGTTATTATATATTTATCATCAATTGTATGCATGATATACAATCTAGATGTGATTGTATCCTTCGATTCATATATATAACCTTGCATATAAATCCCGATTAACAATCGGGTTCTTAACTAATGTCTATATATCGATTAACATCGGTTACTAATCATAATGCACAGGATACCGATTGGTATCGGGTTTATTGTTAATGCTAACCCACCGATTGGTATTGGGTTTAACACCGATTGGTATCGGGTTTAATGTTAAATGCATACACACCGATTATCGGTTTAATTCGATTATGGTTTGAAGAGGTACGATCAAGTAATATCTTGATCGGACATGACCGGTCAAGGTATTGCTTGATCTCCTATGTTTGCATATATATATTGATCGGTGAAAGGTAGGAAGGACATCGAAATTTATAAATGCTCTTTCTCCATCTGCAACATACCATATAAATCAGATTTATTATATTGTGAATTAACATATACTTGAAAGGAAGAATAACTTGAATTTAACTTGCACCTTGAATTGAAAATTGAATAACATTTACATTGCTGATAAAAATAAAGTACAAAAGATAAATAATAATAAATTTTAGAAAATAACTTTAACTATATAATTCCTATTCAAGATGACTTAAATTATAAAGAATAAAGAATACTTGGTAAATGTTTCTTTACCACTCAATATTTTGTATTTTTACATAAGAATAAATAATATTTGAAAAATATCGTTTCAATATTCAATATTTTGTAATGACTATTTTATAAATATTCTCTTCACAATTCTAACACGATCATTGAAAATGATACTATAATATTAGTTAGTATTAAAAGAACATGGCTTTAATCAATGCTAGCAGTTAATCTCCACACAAAATAACATTGTTTAAAAACTTTCAGATTTGCATATCAGAGTGTTGTTTTCCCCGATTTTTTGTGGTTTTACAGCAATGGAGATGTAGATCATGAAGATTTAGCTACTAAATTTTTTGGGTAAATCTGTCCGCATCCAGGGTCCATACAATAACTACTTTGAAGAAGCAAACCTTCTATAAAAAATAACTTCAACTACAATTCGAGATTGACATCATATACTTGTACATTCTTACAATATAAAATTTTGTTAAGACTAAATACTTTTATCCTAACTACTCCTATGACTTACCAAATACATACATCCACACTGTTATACAAAATTCTATATTGTAAGGTTGTACAAGAATATAATATCAATCTTGAATTGTAATTGAAGTTATTTTTTATAGAAGGTTTGCTTAGTTATTGTATGGACCCTATCTTAAGGGTTTAATCATTTCTAAACATATTGCAACATTTCTATTATTTTATACAAATTTTATAACATTTGGTAGTAGAACTCTTTCCAAGAAAAGTGTATTAACTTTTTGTTGATTTTTAATTTTTAATCTTTTTATGTAAGCCTATTTTTTATGATTTTCGTTTCTATTTTTATGATAAACTCACTAATGAAGATGATGTGACAAGATTTTGTTTTAGAAAATATTTTTTGTGATTTCCAATGATTATTGATGTTGTTCCATGAATGTTCTTTTCTTCATCTCAACAAGCAATGGATAATTTTGATCACATGTTTATAAGTCATCTTCAAATAAAAAAGTTCAAGATGAAGATACATGGACAAGCATCAATTTGATTCTCAAGTTTTGAGAATAATGTCTTTTGTTCAGTAATGTAAATAAGCTATTATTAAGTTTATATTTTCTTATATGTAGTTGACTATTATGTATCCGTTCTCATCTTTCAAGGATGAAACATACTAAGGAGAGAATGTAATGTCTATGGTATTATGGTGTACTAAGTAGTAATAAATAGAGTGAGTGAATATGTTTTGTAAGTCATGACACTAGTTTATTAGGATAAAATTATTAATCTCATACATGAGCTATTAGTAGCAGTCTTTAGCAAGACTATATTGTAAGGGCTTATCTAGTGTTAAACATCAATCTTGAATTTTGTAAAATAAGTTTATTCTTTATAGAAAAATTTTCCCCTTGAAATGGGATAAGAGCTTTGTCCCTTTAAAGTGACTATTATATGGTGTTGTGCTACCTTAAGAGTTTGATAATATTTAAAAATACATATAATTTTATTAATGATTTGAACAAATATTATTTTCCTATTCTATAAACTTATCCAAGTGTATATTCCAATTTTTTTGCAATACTACCTATACATTAGATGAGATAAACTATTATGTAATCCTAATTGAGTGTGTTAAAATAATAAATATGTAATGTTCCCTATTTATAGTTTGTCAATTGGGAAACAAACATTTCTACCTACCATGTTACAATAATTTTGAATTAATGAATAGGGTTGCTCATAGCACAGTTAGGCATTGTCCTTATTCAGGCCTATTCTTAATTCCCTTATAATTTCTAATCCTAGATGGGAGACTTTCTTGTCTAGGGTGTGATGATACCATCTCCCTAATGCAACCTAGATTACCAGAACCTCAATCCATTCATCCTTAGGGCTTGCAACTCCAATTTCAGGATCATGAGTCTTTTCACCCTTGGAGTTCATCTATTATGAGATGGTTTTACTTCACCTCTCCCTAACAACATCACACCACTCCTTGGGAAAAAAAAATTAGAACTGGTTAAGAGCTTGGGACTGTAAATATGTCAATATCTTGTACTATAAATGTATATGAAATCAAGTATGATTGTCATACATATTGCACTATATTAATGTTACTATTAAATTACGCATAAGAACATTATCAGTCAATATATTAAGCATATCCCCATGCATATCACCAAGAACAAGGCATGTTACTGCTGTAACTTAAAACAATTATGATATGATTTGATCTAATTCATGGTGATGTCATTGGATGCTTTGATTCCTTTCCTTTGTATCTCTCAATGTGAGGGAGATGTCACACCTCTTCATCATGTATGCCCTTTGGCAAGAGACACACCCTTTCACCATTAGCACCCTTTGAAAGGGTGCAACTCTTTATTATTTTTGCCCTTTGAAATGGACATAACCTTTCACAATCAAATCTGCACTTTTTATTTAAATAAGATTTGCACTTCTGATTTCCAAATTATCCCTCCTTCAAATGAATCCTCTTCTCCCTTTTGTACCTCATATTCAGGAGAGTCACAACTTATCATTTCATGCCTTTTGACCATTAATTAACTTCAATCAAATTTTAATTATACTTATTTATATTTTAATTTGAATTTTTTTTATCTTAATTTTATTGTTATTTATTAAATTATATTTCAAAACGGAGACGTTACAAAATAGTACTTGATGAACAAGATAATTAATAAATAATTACAAAATAGTACTTGATGGATCTAATGCTAAGATCCCCAACCTCTACAAATGATATGCAAACCACCCTACATATTTAATGGAAGAACTCTATGTGTAGACAATGTCTCATTAAAGATAAAATGCTATAGAGTATAATATGTAGATGTTATGTGGTCACAATGGTTCAAAATATAAATTAGTGTAAGGACATGCAAATTGACAAAGAATTTGGTTCTATTGCATTTTACTTCAAATTTGATGATCACATGGGATTGAACGTATCTGTCAAATCTTTCTAGAAATGTTAATAGTGAAGTGAGAAAATGGAAAGAAATTGTGTTCTTATGGAACTGTGGTTTTCCAAAGGCAAATATTTTGGTTGTCAATCGGCAAATTATCAAAGTCCTCCAAGGTGCCGATAACCGAATGGTAAATATATCAGGATTTTTAATAACTGCCTAAATCTACATGTAACGCATTCTAAAATCTTGTAACAGACATTGGGAGTTTTGGAGCAGCTTATGAACATCTACCAAGCATATACAAACCTCTATCTGATATTATAGTTGCAATGTCCTCTAATAGACATGCACACGAGATCTGGATACATAAACAAAACACGCGTAAAGTGAATGGCAGAATACTTCAAAGAAAGGCATGATTACAGGAATGCACGGAATCAACTCATTAGCAAGAGCCTATAGATACAAGGGATTGACATGCCGAGGGCCAGTTAGAAGCAACGAAGGAGAAGTGAGAGTATGTGAATCATATCCACAGCTACACTTTAGGAAAGTCAAGGATGTCTTTTCAATGCATATAGTGAGGACCTTGTAAGGCGGTATTCATCAAAGATTGTTTCGACCACCAAAAGATCTAGTAAGGAAGTATGGAGCATGATTCATTCAATATCTCAAGTTCACATATATAAGAGTTCAAGGGTGTTCATTTTTGTCTACAAGTTTCCAAGGTATCTGATCGACAAAATGGTGTTGTTGGAGCTCTCGAGGCAATTGGTTTCATACGATAAAATTAAAAAGAATAGATACAAGGCTGGAATATCTTTTTCAATCATTGTTGGGTAATCAGTGGAGATGTGCCCATCAATACATCAATACAAGTTGCCGAAAAATCAGAAGAAGAATCGAAGTTTCATCCTCTTGTCATCTATACATCATGAGCAAAAATTGATCCATATGGAAACATAAGGAAGATTAATAGAAGTAGGCACAAACATAAGCCACATCTTGAAGACTATTGGATGAATGCTAAGGACAACTTTGAAGTTAGGAGAAAGATGTTTTCCCAACTGCCTGTTGATGTCACAAGGACTAGCAAGTTGTTTCCCATTCTGGATCAAGTGCAAGATGATAGAAGGCTCCTCCAACATGCCTTTGAACATGAAAATGAAAAGGAGAATGAAATGGAAATGACTAAGGTGGAAGAATTGATGAAACCTATCCTAACATACACACAAAGGTGGGTCGATATACAAGTCAAGAAGTTGAAAGAGTAGAATGCACAATTGACATATGATCTGATGGGGAATTTGGATTCCTAATCATCCAAATGATGAGACAAAGAGCATGAGCTTAGGGGAAGATGCAACCCAAACATCTCAACCTAATGGGTCTAAAAGGAAATAATTTCAGAAGGAAGGATCAAGACAAAAGAGACAAAACAATAGTGTTGATCATCCTTCCACTAGCACTTCATCTCTTCAAGAGAGTGCTATAAACTAGGCATCTATCACAATAAGTCAATTATTAAGGAAAAGTGAAGGACAAGGTGTGAATGAATCCTTGGAGTCCACCATACAAGATAATAGAAGCGGAAGAGCAGCCTAAGAAACAAGATTGCCACCAAAAGTTAATCCTGTTGTGCAAGGACAGATTGTAGATTATATAGCTCTAATGAATGAAGATGCTAACATCATGGATGAAGATGTGAATGAAGGAACTATCCTCTCCAAGAATATCAATGACCTAAAGAATTAGAAGAGAGAGAAGAGCAATCAACTATCCCTGCATGGTTGCGAGATAAAATGACCAAAGAAGTAATAGTAGTGGAAGAGGATACATCAAATGACTTAGATAGTTTCTTGGAGAGAATTGGCAAAACAATTGAGAAACGGAAAGCTACTAAATTCTCTAAGATCACAAGGGATAGTACAGGATCACACGTTATGAATAGCTACTTGGAGGGTGGATAAAGTAGAGGATGAGATCACTCCTAATGAATATGGTGTTGAAACTATTGATTTAGAGCCTACTACATCCAGACAAGAAATTAAAGAATTGAATGATTCTATAAAGGCGATCTTGGATAGACTAAAGATTGCACAAGAACATAAGAGGCAGTTGGAAAAGGAACTAGATGTCCTAAGAGGTTATGTTCAACAACTCAGAAAGCTTGCGTGATAGGTAGATGCTTCATTCACCCCCCCAACTGTGCTTCCATTAGAATCAATCCAAGATTTGGAGGGAATGAGGACTACATCCCAAGTCGTGAGAAGATGGCTAGATAATGCTTTTGTTAAGGCGAGAGAATTTGTTGGTGAATAGCTCCACATTTTTTAGAGAGTGACTTTTATCCAAGACAAGATCCAAGTTCTACTTACCTCATATGAGGAATTCAACAATGTCAAGGAGCTAACCATTCCAAACCTACAAGTACTGATGGACATCCCTAAACAAACTTTAGCGGATGGTGGAGTGGAGGAAGTTTGCCAAGCATGTGATATTTATAGATGGTATTGCATACTCAAGATGAGGAAGGATATGTTTGAGGAAATCAATAGAGATTGTGCACGAGTTGAGGAAATGATCAAGGGTATTTATAGATGGTATTGTCAAGCTTCTCTTTGTAATAGGAATTAATCTAATTAGCATTTTAGAGTATTTCCTTTATCATTAGCTTAAATCATTGACTAGTATATCATGTTAGGATAGTATTGCTACTAACCTTGTCGTCTTATAATCTAGTTTGCTTCATTTGTAGAATCGTGCATAGATAGGATGCATTTCATGTTAAAATCAATCTAAAGCATCCCTCATTCTTGCATTCGTCATCCCTAAGTCACTTTTCTCAGTGATTTGAGAGCAAAGGCATTGGCTTGAGGGACATTGTGAGATAGAGAACCATGGAACCTACCTTGGAAAGTTGAGTCATTCCTCATGACTCCATAACTTGCACCAAGAAGTCCTGTGGGTGTGTGAACAAGCTCTTTGAGACCACATTTTCACATTTTGAGTTTCATAGCCCCGCTTTTCTCGCACACATTTATGGCGCCCACTGTGGGGATCAACCCTATTAATCAAATTGGTTTTTAAAACTGATCACTTTTGCAGGTATGCGGGAAACAGGAATCGACGCTTAGGGAACACCCCTTAGCGCATCTCGTTAAAAGTCCAGCGCATCTGGCTCATTGTTCGGCACATGGGACTCATTCCCTAGCGTGTGCAGACCGTTACATAGCGCATAAACTTTATTAACATTTTCCTATACATCTCGACGCGGGAAAATAATAGAGCAACGCATTCAAAAAACAGTTTAGCGCATCGGGTCAGTCCGATAGCGCATCGCAGTCATCTTGTAGCATGTACAATCCTTTTTGTAGTGCATCACAAACAGAAAACAAGAATTAAATTGTAACCGAGATAAAACTTAGACTTGTAGAAGTCCACAAGAGCAAAAATCTTTCTAACTATTTTAAATCGGTAATTTGCAGGTGTAGACACCCAAAATTGTCATGTCTAATTAAATAATTATCTAAGCCTAATTCTTCTATTAATTAAATAAATCTTTATTTATTTAATTAATTCATTTATCCTCTTCTAGCCTTATTTCTCATTTGAATAAATACATTTATTTATTTAAATTATCCTTTTCCTAAATTAAATAAATATTTATTTATTTAATTGATCTCATTTCTTCTATTAATTAAATAAATCTTTATTTATTTAATTAATTCATTAGCCTTTTTCTACCCATGACACATGTCATTCATCTCTTAATTCCTACACTACCTACCTCTTTCATTATTTTATTATTTCTTCTACCTACCCTCTAATCATAGCCGACCTCCTTTTACACCTCTCAATCTTATCCCTCCATTTCATATAGTGTTTTCTATATAAGGAGATACTTCCTTCATTATCAAACCCTAATCAATCATTCCTAATCAACCTAGCTAATCATTTTATGCACTTGACTACACTACGATCCTACTTGCAACCACATTTCGTTCTTTGTTGAGCTCTTGTGCACATAAAATCTGAGAGCAAATATATCAAGCAAGATCAATGGAGATAGGAAGAATGGAGATCAAAACCCTATTGGACATGTAATGGTATAATCTTTGTGATTTCATTTGATTTGCATTGTCTTAGGTAATCTTCATATGTTATGGTGGATCTTTGTTGTTGTTAGGCTAGGGTTTGGTAGTTGAATTCATTTAGCCTTTCAATTTTGTTATTATTGTTATCCATTTTCACCATAAACAACAGGAATTCTGACATTTTCTTGCAGGGAGGAGCTTAGTGTTATTTTTAGGATTATAAATAGTTTAAATTTTTACTAACTTATTTAAGTTAGTTAGAATTTAGAGTCTTTTTAATTCTTGTTAGATAAAATTGAACTCACCTTATTTGGGCTATAAAAAGAACCACAAAAACAATCTTTTCTTGCTTTTCTAGAAGAGAAATTTTCAATTTGGGCTCTAAAAAGAACAAAGCAATTTTTCCATTTTTGCAAACAAAGGTGTTTAAAAAGAACTTCACCATCCTTTGGTGCATAAAAGAATCCACTTCAATTTTTTTAAAGTAAAAGAATCACACATGTCCAAAGACATTTGCAACTAAAGAGGGAAGATCTTCCCCTTTTGATCGATTTCTTTTGTTGACCAAACATCGAATTTGCTTTGTTGACCAGTTCTTTTTCATAGATCAGAAAATCACTGCTTTAAAGGGGTAAAATAAACACCATGTTTTTGTAGAGCAACATCTCCATATAGATTTTAGCAAATCATTGAAGTGAAAAGTTAAAAAGAACCTTGTTTGCCTTGTCTCGAAAGTGGAAGGAATATGCTCTCCCCTTAACTGGGTGATCAAAAAACTAGACCACTCTTACGCTTTCAGTGATATTGCATTAAATCCTTTAGCAGATCTGCCTTCCCAAGGGGTTGAAAAACTCTTAAAGCTATTCTTTCGTCTATGTGAAGGGAACGACCTAAGTGGGGAACGACTTTGAAGCCAAGTGTTCCAACCCACTATAATCAAAAGTGGAAAGTGACGAAAGTCCTTTTCAACAGTTGCGCGCAACGATTAGCCTTCCCCCAGTATCCTTGTGATACGTAAAGTCTTTGTTCTAAAAGTTGGGAAGCCTCCAGAGGGAGTTTATCACTAACGGCCAAATGGGAAGCCTGATTATGAACTTTAGCATATAAACTTTGAGCTGAGTCAATATCTAGACATTTGTAATATCATAGTGCAAGGGTGGGGAAGAATCTGCCCCCAAGATTACTCACCATATATCTCCCAAGATAACTACTCAATTGTGAAGCAATTCACTTTGGGTTAATTTCTGGCAAAAGGAAAAAAAAAAAAAGTGGGCACCCCCTAGGGGGTGACACGGTTGTTTGAGCTGATGGAGTATCGAGACTAGTGGGCTATGATATTACTTATGATCTTTGAATAAAGAGTCTGACTGAATTGCATGTTGTATCTAAACCTGTTAAAACATTGAGGATTTGAACACATCCTTGCAGAACATACACTCATTGTTTAGATTAAGCAAAATGGTTGTCTCTTTTGTGATGTGTTTTCATCTATTACTTCAGAAAATCATCCATCATCACTGAAAACAAAAAACAAAATTCCAAAAATTGCAGAAAAACAACCAAATCAAACTATTAGGGCAGTTTAGGGCATAAGAGCAACTTCTTAGCGCATGGAAATCATGTTTTAGCACATTCAACCTTCACCTTAGCGCATTAAGTCTTAACGTTAGCGCTTCATAGGAATCCAAAACTAGCAGTTTAAGGGGTGCCTTTTGAAAACAGTCTGGCGCATTGAAGCATCAGCTTAGCGCTTGGAGACCAAACTTTAGCGCGTAGAGATCAATAGTTAGCGCATCAGTGACCCATATTAGCGCATAACCTTTTAAACCAGGACGAATCCAAGGTAAACCAGTTAGCACATCACCTAGGGCAGCTTAGCGTGTGGAGTCTATTTTCTAGCGCATTAAGGAATTTTTGTAGGGCATTGCGTCTTTGTCTTAGCGCGTGGCAAAAAAAAAGAAAACAGGGGGCAAAACAGAGGCCATTTTTTTTGAAAAATTTGAAAACAATTTAGGGAGCTTTCCTTCCTCAGCCTGAACTTCATCAAACAGAAAATCAAAATAGAGTATCGAAAACTATTCCCAAAGCAAGTTCTCCATAAAATAAAGTTGTCAAAATCTGAAAACTAGTCGCAAGATAAAACGCATCTCTCCTATCAAAATCAAGAAACATTATCGCACACATCAAAAGGTCCTTCAATCAAATGGATTTTTATCCAAAAACATACTTGTTTTAAACTCCAAGTTGTCAAATCGAGTTTCCATATCGGGAAAGCTCGTATTCCATATCATTTGACACACTTTGTCGTGAGGAGGCATCTAAAACTTCATTTGATAAAGTAAAACTTGAGTTTCCAAAACAAGCCAACCAAATCCAAAACAAATCAAAGGAAACCATTGATCGCTTGTGCATAACTAATCCTCATATTCTAAGAAGAAAAGAGTATTTATCATAACACTAAGTTGAGGAAACAACAACCCAGTTCTTTGAAACTTACCAAACAAAATAAATTTTTATACATCAATCACCAACTCTTCAAATCTCATTAAACATTTCTTCATCATATCCGCTTATATCTTCAAAACAAAACCAACAAATTTGACAAGGAACCATTGAGGAGTAGAGCATTCAGTCAAAAGTCAGCATTTAGTCAACACCTAAATCAAGGAGGAAAGATCAATCCGGGCTTCTTTTCCAAAGAGTGCATCACTTACAACATACCCCAATTTGAACCACCAACCCCTGAACAGAACATCGAAGAGGAGTTCATTCCTTTTGTCATAGAAAGTTTTTATTAGATGCCTGTTGTTACTCGCTCTCAACGAAACAAACAAAGCAAAATGCAACTAGAGTCCAGCATGAATCGAAGATTATCAAACCCTTTCGAGTGTCCAAATCTAGAGGACACCAAAATTTCTGAGGAACTCCTCCAAGAGTGTCAAGAAAGCGATTCATTTCAAAAACTTGTGGAAAGACTCATGGAAAACGACAAGGAAAAATATCTACTCATGCTCACAAGCAAAGGAGTTAAACTCCCTGAAGACTTTGACACTGATATATTTAGAACGGGATCTCAACATTATGACTATCAAGAACGACAAAGAGAGGAGGAAGCACGTGACCCTGAACAAAACATACCCGAGAAAAATCTACCAGAGCAAAATATCCCTGAGCAAAACATCCCAGAGCAAAACATACCATTCCACACACCATTTCAGCCTAGAACTAATGCAAGGGAAGAACTCTTCCCTCGACAAAATAATGCACCTTTGATTGCTCTCACTCAACAAATGCAAATGTTACAAAGACAAATGCAAGACATTCAACAAGGGACAACAATACAGTACTCATTAACTGAAATTTGTCCTTATCCTTTTGACAGACGGTTAAACATGGTGCCTTTTCCCCCAAACTCCGACATTCCCAAATTTGACAAATATGATGGGAAAAGCGATCCCCATGATCATGTTCGGGAATTTTGTACCATGAGTCTTGAATTTGCCCATGATGACACCTATTTGATGAGGTTATTCCCAAGAAGCTTGGGAGGACAAACAATGGAATGGTTATCCAAAATCACACCTCCTGTCAGATCATTCGATGAATTAGTCAACAAATTCATAACTCAATATTATTACAACATTCAACATGCTATCACTATGCTAGATGTCTGTAATACCAAGCAGAAAAACAATGAAACATTCATGGTATTCCTTCAACGTTGGCGACGTATGGTTTTGAGATATTCACGGGATGTGCCTGAGAAAGAAAAGATGGAAATTTTCATCAACAATTTGAATAGTGAAATGAGTTACATACTCAAACTTTAATGCATACCATCTTTTTCCAAATTGATTGAGAATGGTATTCAAGTAGAAGAGGCATGTGTCAAGAAAGGAACATTGAAATTCTTCAAAGAAGGAACAAATTCATCCAACTAACAACCAAAACAACAACAACTTAGACAAATCCAGGTTCTGGACCCGAAACAAAAACAATGGAAATGAAGGAGGAAATGAATCAAATGATGCAAAATCCAAGTAACCAGTGTTAGCGTTATCAGGTAATCCTCAAGCTACAAAGAATCCAAAAGGTGCTAACCAAGGTACTAACACTTATGCACCGACTACCAATCAAGATCAACTCAACACAAACAACGCCAACAATACCCAAAGCAATAACAACAATCGAGGACCTAATCCAAACTCACGAGGTAACGCAAACAACTTTCAAAAATGCATTTACACACCACTAAGGCAATCCTTGGAATCAACATTCAGAGAACTCCTGGCAAACAAAATTATCTCCTTACTTGCGATCAATAACTTTAAACCACAAATTAAACCACCCTGGTGGAATGACTCACACTTTTGTGATTTTCATCACAACAAAGGTCATCAAACAAATGATTGCATGAGATTGAAAAACATTGTTCAAGATATGATAGATAGAGGCGATTTGACAGTCAATGGTCTCAAAACAAATGGTGACCATGGAGCCTTTAAGAATCGTCTTCCCAACTACAACAAGGATGGAGCTTCAACCTCAAACGATACACGTGGAGCTTGTATCAATCACATATACAATAACACCATCAATCATATATTAGCCGAGGACAATCAAGTAAACGTCATCACAATCAAAGACAAGCGTGAACATGAATCCGTCAATGTAACAACCAGAGCTCAAAAATATGTCTTGAAGGGGCATGCATCAACAACAAACACCATACCCAAAATTCAATATGATCTACTCAGTCAACTGCGCAAAACTCCTACTCAAATATCTATACTGAAGTTGCCGAAACTTTCACCAAAACACAAAGACATCTTGGAACAAGCACTATTGGAAACAAATGTACCTCAAGATCTAGATGCTGACAAATTCCAAGCCATGGTGGCTCATATGATAGGGCCTCATTACCTTACCTTTTTTGAGCATGATAATATCTCATTGAGCCATCCACACAATACTCCACTCCGCATTGAAGTCTTGGTCTACATACATCGAGTCAAAAGAGTATTAATAGATGGAGGAGCTGGACTCAATATCTGTACCTTAAAACTTATTCGTGCATTAGGCTTCTCTGAGCAATCTATTGATCCACGCAAAAAGATCACTATCAAAGCATATGACGATGAAGAAAGATCATCTAAAGGAATAGTAATGTTGCCAATTCAAGTAGGACCAATACAAAAGGACACTATGTGCCAAGTCTTAGACATAGACCTCACATACAATATCTTATTGGGTCAACCTTGGATACATGAAATGCAAGCAGTACCTTCTACTTATCACCAGTGTGTTAAGTTCCCTTACAATGGACAGGAGATTTCTATATCAACAGATGATAACCCATTTTAACATTGTAATGCTATGGGGGCAGCCCAAGATAGCTTGGTTCAACATAATAGAGAAAAACAAAGTTCCTAAGCACCGACTATTCAACAAGAAAAGGCTAAATCACTATCTATAGATTTCTAGCAGAAAATGAAAATCAAAGAGAAAGGCATGGGAGAATACTCTTTGGAACCCTTGTGTTTGGCCAACTTACCAGCATTGCCTAAATCTCATGGATTACCTACAACATCAACACATCAAGCAACCTAGCCCATCACCAAGTTTGATGGCAAATTTATCCAACTCGGCACTCTAGCACATGAATCAGAGGAAAAAGACATCCTTAGTTGGTTGTACAAGGATGAGGAAGAAGATAGAGCGACTACTGTGGAAGTAGCTATACCAACACACCTGAATGGAAAAGGCTACTTGATCATGCAACAAATGGGATACAATGGCAAAGGACCTATTGGTAAACATCAGGAAGGTGTCACAGAACCATTAGATCCTCCTTCACAATGCAGTAAAGACAAAAAAGGATTGGACTATGAATACATTCTACCACCAAGGAAGACACTAAGCAAATACCAAAAACCTCAGTGGAAAGCAAAGAATAAATATAAGGAAGACTCCTGGCAGGAGGCACTATTTGAGTCAGCCGAGACAATACGCAAAGAGCGTGAAAATCAAGAACGAAAGCAACATCAAGAGAAGGCCATCAAACAAAAGGAGGAAGCATCTACTACAAAAGCACATCATATTCAAGAACCAATATCCGACAAAGAGGAATCACCTCCTAGTAACATCATTCCTCCTCGAGAGAGACAGTATATGAACAAATGCAAAGAGTGGTAGCAAGATCTGACACAAAATCAGAGAAAACTATCAAACTTGTATCAATCATCAAAGACCTATTCTCACCCTACAACATACCAGTCCACAGTACTACCAGAATCTGGGATAATACCTCTGAGACTGTTTCCAATTAATATGAATGGGGCACTTGTTCTAATGTTATTGAATATATTGGTGCAAATGACAGTCATACACCCATCTCTCAAGAAGAACACGGCACAGAATCTAGACCACTTGAATTTTGTCCACAAAATATCTATGACGCCAAGGAAAACGAGCAGCGACATTACGAGCAAGTCTATACAGAAGATGATACCATAGAAGACCTTGACGAAATCCTTAACTTCTTTAACACCCCGGCCAACCACGATGATACCTCCATCCTGACACTTACAACAACTGAACTTGATCCACCTAATGACTCCTTACCACTTGTCTTTCCTGACCTCATAGATTGGGACGAACCTGAAACTCATGATATACCAATTTTCCCAAATGACGAATCCATTATCCATTACTTGTGTACCGTTAACTTGGAAACAAACTCTACCAGTGAACAAAGTAACGACATCTGCAATCAGGGGAGTGCCAAGTCTCTTAGTCGCAAAAATGAACAACATAAAAGATATACTACTGAAAACCAGTCAATGACAACAATAGATCACGAAAAAGTAAAAATAAAGGACGTATCTGAAGGTGAAAACCTTTTTAAGGCACCTAAAGATGGGAGACTTGACACTCTTCCTGAACATTATCATGAGTGATCACCCATATTGATTGAACCCACTCAATCAATCAGCATTGGTACTACAGAAGCAGCCAAAAATATGCACCTTGCAGAATCTTTGATAGAGGAAGAAAGATCAGAGTTTATCAAAATGTTTAAAGAAAATCAAAACAACTTTGCTTGGTCATATGCAAATATGCTCGAGATTCATCCATAATTAATCATGCATCATTTGTCTATTGCTCCAGGAGCTAAGTCAGTCAAGCAAAAACTAAGAAAGATGAATCTACATGCAGCACCCATGGTCAAAGCTGAGCTGAAGAAACTATTAGACGTCGGATTTATTTGACCTATCGACTATGTTGAATGGATTTCCAACATCGTACCAGTATCAAAACTAGATGGCAGTATCAGAATATGCACTGATTTTTTAGATGTCAACAAAGCTTGTCCAAAGGATGACTTCCAATTGCCTAGTATCGACATAATTGTAGACCTCATAGCAGGCCATGCAATGCTATCATTAATGGACGGTTTTTCAAGCTATAATCAAATCAAGATAGCCCTAGAGGATCAAGATAGAACAACATTTGTCTGTCCTTGGGGAACATATTGTTGGAATGTCATGCCTTTTGGCTTAAAGAATGCTGGGGCAACTTATCAACGAGCAATGACAACAATCTTTCATGACATGATGCATACCTTCATGGAGGACTATGTGGATGCTTTACTAGCTAAATCATTCACCAGGGCAGAACATTTAAGCATCCTAGAGAAGATTTTTGATAGATTGGAAAATTTCCAAGTCACGCTCAACCCTAAGAAGTGTGTCTTCAGGACTACATCAGGCAAGTTACTAGGCTACATAGTTTCAACTAAGGGTATTGAAGTGGATCCAGCAAAGGTACAAGCCATTATGGAGATGCCACCACCAAAGAACATCAGCCAACTCAGATCTCTACAAGGACGGCTCCAGTCAATCAGGCGATTCATCGCTCAACTACCAAATAAAAGTATACCATTCAATCATTTGCTACATAAAAATGTACCATTCAGATGGGAAGCCAAATGTGCAGAATCATTCTATCAAATCAAGCAATATCTAATGAACCCACCAGTTCTAGTACCACGAATAGCAGGGAAGCCACTCATTCTCTACATTTCAATAATAGATATATCACTAGGGGCATAATTAGCACAAGAAGATCAACAAGGCAAGGAACGAGCTATATATTACATCAACAAGACATTGAACGGATATGAACTCAACTATACATTCATTGAGAAGACTTGTCTAACAGTGGTATTTGCCTCTCAAAAGTTCTGACACTACATGCTAGCTCACAAAATTAAGCTAGTTGCAAAAATTGATCCTCTCAAATATTTACTCAACAAAGCAGCTCTTACAGGCAGATTGGCTAAATGGGTCATGATTCTCAGTGAATTTGATATCCACTATACAGAGCGACAAGCTATCAAAGGACAAGCAATTGTAGATCAACTAGCTGAAGCACCACTACCTAGAAAACAACCTATGGAGATCGAATTTCCAGACAGGGATGTTCTTGCTATTTCCATCAAACAATGGACCCTATACTTTGATGGATCATATACTCAACATGGCTCAGGTGCTGGCATTCTGTTCATCACTCATGAAGGGCACACCATACCAAGATCATATAGGATTATGTTTACATGCACAAATAACGTTGTTGAATATGAGGCACTAGTTATAGGCATCAAAATCGTCGTGAAATGGAGAATCACAAAATTAAATGTCTACGGAGATTCACAACTAGTCATCAATCAAATCAACAATGACTATCAGACAAAGGACGACAAGCTACTACCATACAAATGAATCATGGATGATTTCAAACAATATTTTGTACACATCACCTTCGAGCAAATACCAAGGTTGGACAATAGAGCAGCCGATGCAATGGCTACTATTGCTTCACTACTGCAAATTCCAGAGCAAAAGAATCGTTACGAGTTTCTAGTAGAGTAACTGTTCTCCCCAGCCTATGACCATTCTGATTCCCATGTTATCTATGCCTTGACCGGTTCTGACTCCATTATATGGACCGATATATGACTATCTTAAGAACAATATCCTACCCATTGACCTATCCCGAAACCAAAAACGCAACTTTATCCGGCAAGCCACCCGTTATACTCTCACTAGTGATACTCTGTACCGTCGAGGTCTATATGGTACTCTTCTTTGTTGTCTTGAACGTAATGAATCTGACTCTACTTTACAAGAGCTTCACGAAGGTATCTGTGGCACACATTCGAGTGGTCCTACTCTGGCTAAAAAACTTCTAAGAATGGGATATTACTGGCCGACAATGGAAAAAGATTCTTACCATTTTGCAAAGAAGTGTCCTAAATGCCAAATCCATGGCAATCTTATACATGCACCAGCACAGGAACTACATCCATTCACAACATCCTGGCCCTTTTGCCAGTGGGGACTGGACTTAGTCGGCAAAATACATCCTTCATCTTCAAATGGACATAAGTTCATTATCATTGCAACAGAATATTTTACCAAATGGATTGAAGCGATCCTCATGACCATAGTGACTGGGAACAAATTGCCTCTTTTATCCTTAATTATCTAATCTGCAGATATGGCATTCCAAGTTCCATCATCACAGATAATGGACGACCTTTCAACAACCAAGATGTGCAAGAACTATGTGACAGATTCAAGATCCAACATCGTTTCTCTACACCTTACTACCCACAGGGGAATGTTCAGGCAGAAGCATCCAACAAAACAATATTGAAAATCCTAAAGAAAACAGTGAATGATGCAGGCAAGATTGGCATGTACAACTCAATCCAGCACTTTGGGCATACAGAACTAGCATCCGCACACCTACGAGAGCTACACCATATTCATTAGTATACGGATCAGAAGCAATTTTACCATTGGAGGTAGAAATTCCATCTCTTAGAGTCTCTTTGAAAGGCCTAATTCCAAATGAAGAGTATTGAGTCAATCGACTGCAAGAGCTAGAATTTCTATATGAAAGACGCCAATGTGCCTACAATCATCTCAAAGCATATCAGCAACGCATGTGCAGAAGCTACAACCACAAGGTCATTCCTAGAATTTTTTAAATTGGTGATTTAGTACTCAAGGAAAATCCTAGAAATCAGTAAGATTGGGAAAAGAAAGGGAAATTTGAACCTAACTGGTTAGGTCCCTATGTCATCATATCAGCCTATGGATCAAGCGCTTATTAGCTAACAACTTTAGAAGGGGATGTGCTCGACAAACCAACTAACAAAATTCATCTGAATAAATACTACACTTGAGCAGTCTAATGCACGGAAAAGTCAAAAAAGTCAAAAAATATCAAAAATCAAGAAAAAGCAAATAAAAAGGTACAATAAAAGCAACTGGTGAAAACCTAGCAACAAGTGCTATTGTGAGAGGACAGCTCCTCTATCTATCTTTTACTACCAAACTAGTATATCCACAGTCCAGCACTATCGGCAATCGCCCGACATTTTTATCACATTATCCAGGACATACTTAGCGTAGTCACTATCATGGTTTATCCAAATATCATTTCATCATATCCCACCATGGCTTGGTAATCACTGTACAAATCTAGAGGAAAACTCAGCTAGGGGCAGCATTGATTAGAACTTGCAACAAATTCAAGACATCAAAACTTGTAGCAAACTCAGAACATCATATCCAACAAACAGCTCAACAATCACAAGAAAACCCACATTGATCACTTAACGGGATTCACAAAACAGGATGGATGATTTTTTGAAGTATCAAATGTTGGCATCTTGCATGAAGTTTTGACTATCTTTGCGCTTAAACTTTTTGAACTATTGGATCCTCTATATTTTCTCAACAATGCATCAAGCTAGAGAAAGTCATGGGGACTCCAATATTTTTTAGTTTTCTGTCTGTGAGGCGGTCACTTGTACTATGCAAATACTTGTTTCGAGATGTGATTCATAGCATATCAATAAATACATGATTCCACTTTGCGCATACAAATGGTTTAATCTTATCTGTTTATACGCAATCCGCACTCAGGTCGTCCTGGTTCAATTATACCTTGACACTTGTGCTATCTTGCAAAATAAAAAATCATGTAAATTTTTCTCAGGTCATTATGGTTCAATTATACCATTATGCTTGTATAAATTTTCAACATATCCCAAACAAATCAATGCTCAATGATGACACCTACAAAGAAAGCAAAAACATGTGGCTATACAAGATGATAAACGCAGAATGAGGATGTTAAATTTAGTTGCATATCATTTTACATTTAGTTGCATATCATTTTACAATTAGTTGTATGTCATTTTACATCTCACAACATATATCATACATCTCATTTTCAAGATACATCTCACAGCATATCATATCATACATCTCATTTTCAAGATACATCTCATTTTCATTATACATATCACATCATACATCTCATTTTCAAGATACATCTCACAACATATCATATCATACATCTCATTTTCAAGATACATCTCACAGCATATCATATCATACATCTCATTTTCAAGATACATCTCATAAACATCATGCACTAACGCATCATATTCATCACATCTCAAATCACATACATCTAAGCATTTCATCATCATCATCATAGAAGCATCAAAATCATATAGAAAGCATCATCCATAACACAACATGAGGATCAAGGAAAATGGTGTCATATATATATATATATAGTGCTCAATGTACAAAATATGTCATGTTTGTGCCAATACAACAAATTGATCAAAATACAATGGAGACAACGTCTCTCAGGTATGACTATCTCCTCAGGGTGGTGGTCTTGCAGTTGATGTCCCAGTACCTAGATCTCCAGGTGGATCCTGTCTAGGAGGCCATGTCACGCCTCTACTCTCTATCCTCGACCTAGTCTCTCAAGATCTACTAGATCTCAAAGTTGTAAAACTTGGCACTCGGCGCTCCCTAGGCACTGCATCCTCATAATGCCTCATATAGTACTCTATCTCCTTGGCTCTCAAAGCCACCTCTCTCAGGGTATCTCTCATCGAGCCACCAAATGCCGCTCTCTCCAAAGCCTCTGCTCGAGCCTCGGATCGACCCAACCGCTCCAGAACTATATCTCGCTCAGTGGTTAGTTGTGTAATCTACCGCTGATGTGCCAATAGTTGTGTCTGTAGGTGTTGCACTGATAACTGCAGCGACCTAATATGTGCATCCTCCCGGTGCGTCGAAATCCACATCTGGATGGGTACCTGTGAAGTGGTACCCCCTATGCCTCTCCTTGTCCTTGGTGCTAGTGGGCGTAACACATCAAACCTCCTCCTCTGAGTCGGCCATCTAAACTCATCAATCCCTCCCACCGCTTCTATCACCTCTCCCACGTGCTCCTCTCCCCCAACTCCAATAGCCAAATCTTCTCTCCCTCTATCCACCACAGCTCACCGCACAACTCTCTCCACCCGAATCCCTTTGGCACCACCATCTCCACCTCTATCTCCTCTCCTCCCACCATCTCCACCCCTACTTCCTCTCCTCCCTCTATCCCCTCGCCGATCTCGGCCACCTCCTCTACCATCGCCACCATCATCCCCTCCACCATCCCCACCTCCTGCATCCAGCTCCTCTCCATCCTCTCTCCGTCTCCCTAGCCTCTCGGGTTGCTCGTCATCCTCATCATCATCAAAAGCCAGAATCATCTCCATTGGATCTGATATCCTGGCAACTGCATGTGCTGCAAACAGTGTGGCGAACTCCTCTGTCATCCCCGCGTCCACTACACCATAGGCATAGTCCCATATCTGATCGACTAAGTGAAAGAAATCCTCAACTGCCACCATGCTATCAATAGTAGGCCCCACTCTGGTATATCCTGTCTCCGTTGATCATATAAGCATGCTCCCTGTGGAACTCCCTGCTGACGACCATACTCTCGCAACACCCGGCTATGCAAAAATCTCTCAATAACAAAGGGCATCTACCCTATCAAAAATTGGGTCATGTAGACATAGGGCATCTCCATCTCACCCTCTACCCATACCTCACACTCCATGTACGGTCTCGAGACAACCGTATCAATATCATCTAACACTCTCCTCCAATGCTCTAGTTTTCCCAGCTTACGTTGGACAACTATCCCTCGATATTTGTATGCATAAGCACACCCAGCAGGCCTATCTGTCTGCAAGTGGCCTAGCTACGGGAATATTCTCCCATGCCCATACCTGTAACAGTGTAACTCCAGTCGATAGACTGCTATAACCCAAGTACACCACTTGATGCAGATCCATGTATAAGTGGGCCAGCATAGCCGACCCCCATGCAAAGTGGCGACCCTGTGTCACCATGTCCTCCAGAACCGATCCCCATCCTACTGTCAGTCCCTTTGACCTATGGTCGGGACATAAGAAACCACCTATGAACCCTGCCAACACTGATGGTAGAGGAGCATAATTCAAATCTATGAACTCCTACCATGGGATCTCATATCCACAAACTGTATCATCCTGCAGAATTCGGTGAAGTTCTTTTGTCCCGCCCTCCTCTGTTTGCTCATATGGTAACAATGCACCTACCATAGGAATCCGCAGAATCCGGTAACAATCCTCCGGTGTCACTGTGATCTCCTCTGTCGCCAAATGGAAGGTGTTGGTGTCGCTATGCCACCTCTTAGCCAACACTATCAACAAACCACGATTAATGATAAACCGGGGTATCTCTGACAAAGAGGATAGGCCACACCTCTCAATAATATCCCTATTAGCCTGTGTCAATCGTGGTATCAATGACCACGGTCTTGAAAATCACTCTCGCGACTGAACCACTCCAATGCGCTCCTGCCAAAAAGCAAACCAAGTCCAATATCAGTTTCCTCATCAAATCCATTCATGTCAAAAACAAATTCATATCAAACTTGAAACTTTGAAAATCTAATCACATTCCACATCATATCAACCTATTTTTATTTCAAATCATATCAATTTGTAACACAACTCAAGTTCCACAATCATATCAACTTGTAAAACAACTCAAGTTCCACAATCATATCAACTTGTAAAACAACTCAAGTTTCACATTCATATCAGCTTGTAAAATAACTCAAGTTCCACAACCATATCAGCTTGTAAAACAACTCAAGCTCCACATATATATCAACTTGAAACAATGCAAATCAAATCAAGTTCATATCAAACCATCCATATCAAAAACCACATCATATCAAATCAACATCAAATCAATATCAACTTGAAACATTGCAAATCAAATCAAGTTATATCGAAACTCATATTGGACAACTTATCAAAACAATGACAGCAGACACGCAGACTGACACTTCGCACCCATCCTGGCAAAACTGGCAAAAACTTACCTATCTTTCTTCATCCAAAATCCTACTTTACCCAAATTTTTCCCTCATGCGCTAAGGTATACGTACGCGCTATCCTACACTACCCCTACGAACCCCGGCTAACCCTATGGGCTAGGTCTCTCCTACGCGCTACGCAACCTATCGTATGCGCTACAGTTTGACCCCGACGCGCTAAACCGTTAAATTCACGTGATAAAATTCAAAAACATGATCAAAAATGACAAAACAAAAATCAAAAAGGGGTCAAAAAGGATGAATTACCGGTGGTCCATACGTGGCGGGCCTCTGATACCTCCGAATGTGCTCAAATAGATGAGAAGCAAAAGGAACCAGCATCTTGACTTTCTCTCCAAGTGTCACTTTCTCCAAAGTCAATAAGCACAAATGAGACAAAATAATCACTTTTTACCTTTTTATAGGGTAAATGAAAATTAGGGTTGCGTGGGCATGCACGTAAATTGCTCGTGGGCTCACTTCTAACCCTCGCAAACATCATTATCGGGAGATGAATCAATTTATCGCATTCAACATAGACAAAAATTTAAAATGCAATCAAATTTATCAAAGCAAATCAAATTTTCAAATCTTTGATTCATCTCTCGAGGGGGCATTATCAACATCATTTATCAAAACTAGGGCATCGTTTATCAAATCTGGGGCACAACATGAACATCTCGACACGACATCACACTGATCATAATCAAACCATGACGACACATCATTTTCTTTGAATCAATATGTGCACACACGTCACTTCAAAGAGGGGCAAAATGTAGACGTATAAAAATGACCATATTCCTAAATGAATATTCAATGTTCATTTTATTCTCATTCCTCTATTTAGTTAAATCTAATTTAATTAAATCACTCACATTCTTCTATTTAATTAAATAAATTATTCAATTTTTTTAGCTAAATTCACTTAAGCCCTTTATGTCATTTAATTGAATAAATCATTTTATTTAATTAAATCCTTTCTCCCTATTTTTTAATTAAATTTACATTTAATTAAATAGTTTACCCCAATTAAATAAATTTAATTTATTTAATTTCCCAACTTGCAACCAAATTGAAATAAAGCAATTTATTTTAATTAATCATATTATTCCTCATCCACTTGCATTTTCCTACATCTCCCACTTGTATCCTAGTCCCCTTCCTAAATTCTTCTAGAATCCATCTAATCCTAATCAATTAACCCAAACCCATTCATTATCCCTTTTCCCTAAATTTGAGGAGGTCACTTCTCAAATTTGGAGTAAAGTCTTCAAAAGGCATTAAAGTCTTTATGCCTTCAACAAGCTAACTTGTTGAATACCCCCAAATTTGGAAGGACTCTTACAAATTTGTCCCCAAAGTCTTCAAACCATTAATGGTTAACTAACCCTTAGTGGCATGGTTAGAGACTTTTTGACTAACTTAACCCTCATCTAACCCAGGGGTCTCATCAAGCATTTATTGCTTTGACCATGGTTATCCCTTTAACCTTTGCACAAGAGTTTACCCCTTGGGTAAAAGCTTTATCCATTGGATAACCCTAACCTAACCTTAACCCTTACCTTCTAAGGTAACCATGAGGTCTTCTCAAGCATTTAATGCTTCTTACCTCTCCTCTCAAGAAGTCTTATGTTGACAATTGTCACCATTTCATTGGTGAAAATTGTAAACATGGATTGATAACTTTCAATCCTGACCCTTGATTAACTCCTCCAATCTTGACCATCCATTGCCCTATTTTCACTATAAATAGAACTCTCATTCCTCCATTTTAAGGATCCATCCAAGCTTTTAGTATCTCATTTATGCTCAAATTTATCAATACATCTAGCTTCTCTTTGTAATAGGAATTAATCTAATAAGCATTTTAGAATATTTCCTTTATCATTAGCTTAAATCATTAACTAGTATATCATGTTAGGATGGTATTGCTACTAACCTTGTCATCTTATAATCCGGTTTGCTTCATTTGTAGAATCATGCATAGATAGGATGCATTTCATGTTAAAATCAATCTAAAGCATCCCTCGTTCTTGCATTCGTCATCCCTAAGTCACTTTGTTCAGTGATCTGAGAGCAAAGGCATTGGCTTGAGGGACCTTGTGAGATAGAGAACCATGGAACCTACCTTGGGAAGTTGAGTCATTCTTCATGAGTCCATAACTTGCACCAAGAAGTCATGTGGGTGTGTGAACAAGCTCTTTGAGACCACATTTTCACATTTTGAGTTTCATAGCCCCGCTTTTCCCGCACACACATGCCAAGTGTACCAATGGAAGAACTCAACATCATTATGTTCATATTCATCGAATTTGCTTGTAGGGAAAGAGATAAGGGGAACAAACTTCTAGATGATAGTTTGTTATGATCCTATGTAGCATTGAATTTTTCCCATTTGAGGATTCATCCTCATAGTCTTTGCCAAAGGAGTTGTTCCTTCCTCATTGATTGAAATTTAATAATGTTGCTCGTTAGGTATTCAGTTGTAATAAACCCTAATTACGATTTAGGTGGCTCAATCTTGGCTATTGATTTTAGATTGATGTTGGCATTTCATTTGTGTTTTGAGCTCTATATAAGTTGGTTCATTTTCAATTGTAACTCATAAGAGACTTTAGAGAATTGTTTCTATAGTGATGCCAAATTAATGTAAGACGTTGAAGCTTGGTGATTTTATATGCTATCTTGGAGCATTTGCATGGTTTTCTATCTTTTCAAGTCAAATTTAAAATCTCTTAAGTCATTTTAGTTAAATGGAAGTTATTATGGATGATTTATTGTGAAACACTTATGTTCATACTATTTACAATTTGTTGATCTTATAAGTTGTAGTGCATGGTTTGTCTGAACCATAAATAACAAGCTTAACTTTGATTGCTTCTCACTTATTGATATGCATACCTCTTTATTTATTGATGATTGTTAGTTGTGATTTGAATATCATTAGCTTTCCTTAGAATATTTCGCCATTTTTACCTAGTTGTTCATCTATATGGCGAAACAAAGCATGATTGAGTTTCACTAAATCGTTCATTATCCCTTGCATTTTAGGATTAGATTAAGATTCCTCTCAAAACCTAGCCTTTTTCACTTTTTTTCATAAATTCATTAGTATTAGTAAGCAAAGCACATCATTGAAAATCATTTGAAATCATATTCATAGGGCATTTCCTTGCTTTTGAGTGATCATCTCCTAGAACCATTATGCAAGCCCCTTTCGATTACCATCAATCACATCAACCATTGAGATTATCTACACGTCAAGACCTGAGAATATAAACCTTGGAATCATCTCAAGTGATCATTCAACTCAACATTTGGGAGGATTTTGTTCAAGAGATGATAGAGTATTCAATACTTTATTATGTATTTGAAGTGCCACAAACACACACATCAACATAATTGGAGCTAGAAGGAGGGCATCAAGGAGAATCATCAATCCAATGATGGTAACAACCACAATCTCTCACTATGAGTCACAATGGTTTTGCCACATGAAAATATATTTCCAATACTTCAACCAAATCTATTGTGGCAAAACGAAGAAGAAGATATCTTCAGAGTTGAACTCTCTCACGTGGAACAATAGAAGGAACATTGCTAAATATATGCGAGTGAATCTTGTCTTGGAAGAAGGAGAAGAACTAGCACAGTGACCTCAAGTTGTGTTCCAAAGAGCAGTTGAATCGTTTCCTCAAGTAATCATCTAAAGGAATAAACCACATCTGAATTGTTTCCTCAAGTAATCATACAAAGGAATCAGCCACATCCTGCACGTCCTCAATAGAGTCAAAGAAGGCAACGCTAGATTGCATCAATTCATTTTCACTAGAGAGATTTCAAAGGATTCTAAGATCTACTCTAGGGGCTAAAAGAGTTGTTGGAATCAATGAACACTGAGAGGGGCTCGGGGGTGAATCAATGTTCTACAATTCACAAATTTATTAAACCGATTCTTAAACCACCAGATGCATAAGAATGAAAGTAAAGTGCAAAAACATAAACCAATCTCCCCCTCCATTTCTGGGAGCCTTCTTGCTTTGAGGCCATCGGTAACTCAATTGGTAGCTTCTTGAAGTTTGATGATGCCACGACCTCCATGGGTCATTCTACCTTTGCTCGCCTATTAATTGATGTTGACATATCTCTGGCCCTCCCCAAGGATGTGGTTCTTATGGTTGGGGATAGGCCATGGGCTCAACCGCTAGATTATGAGGGCCTCCCCTTTCACTGTTGAAGGTGCTTCTCAATGAGACACTTAGCTTCAAACTACTCTCTCTCTCATCGCAGAGGCGCTACTACTTGGTGGAAGGATGCTACTGAAGATAACTTGACTATTAATGCTTCTAACTCTGTCTCGGTTGAATCCTCTCAAGATGAGGTGCCCCTACAGCTGATGATGGCTTTGTTCAGGTTACTACTGTTGTAGACTCTTCCGTCCCCTTGGCTCCTACATCCATTGCTCCTGATCCTCAGCTTCTCTCTTGTCCTGGCAATTTGGTTCTTCTTCAACACCAGTTTGTTGTTGTTCTACAGCAATAGACTGCTTGTGTTCTATTGCAGCAGTCTGGCAGTGACTCTGTGGGGTCTCCCCCGCTTGATTTGTTTTTGAATATTCCTCATGATAGTGTTGTCTGGACAGTTGTTTGTCGCAGGCGGAAGGTAAAATCTACCCCCCTTCCCCAACCCCCCCTTCATCAAGTTGTGGATTCTCCCCACTCTTGAGTTGGGTTGGGTTGTTGATGGTTTGACAGGTGGGTTTGTTTGGCCTGTCTAACTTTGTTTGTTAGGGGTTTACACCCCTGCTTGGTCTGTTTAATTTTGATAGCCTGTTGGCTTTGTAAAGGGTCAACGCCCTAGTTAACGCTGCTTTATTTATCAAAAACATAAACCAATCAACCACAATACCATAACACCAGAATTTTTACGTGGAAACTCGGAAAGGGAAAAACCATGGTGGTATTTGAACCTACAATATTATTATACTTTGATCAGGAGTATGATAATATTACAAAAGGGGAATGCACTTGCATTCATGCACACTGCCTAGAACTCATTACTCAAATACAAAAGATGGCTACAACTCGGAGGAAGGATCAATGCCTTACAAATGATTATAATTGATAACAATAATGTTTGAACTAAATAATAGCATCTACTAATGCCAAAAACAAGTTTCTGTTAAGCTCAAATTGACTATCTTCCTGTGTTCTGCTAATCTACTCGATTTTCCTGCATAGTCATATACCGAAGCACCAAATCTGCAATCACACTCACAAAACTTTGCACACTCATTCAATGTCCTAAAATGTTCAAACAAATCAATCTTATATATCTACACCGCCAAAATAGATCAATTCCCATGTCGGCTTCCAAAAACCGCATAAGATGCAACATGAAATGTGCACCAACAAGTCAGCTCAATTCATCCACAAATCCATATGCGGACCTAAACAAGATGAAACACAATCTTCTCATGTGTCGACACAATCACCTCTAACTCAAAACCAAACACCGAAATCATCTCAAAGATTCTAGATCACACATTACACCAAAATAGCTCTATTCTTCCTAAATTATCGGATAACGGACCTTCAATCTCGCTCATGAATCAACACCGGATACTAGGATTACAAATTAATTTGCCTTGAACCTCGATTCATCTACCTCTATCACTGCAACCAAAGTTATGCAATCAAAATCAAGATCTACGCACTATACTCATACTCTATCGGATACTGTATACCACCTTCCAGACTTATGCCTAATGATAATACAATTACCGGTAAATCAAATATACACATACCAGATAAGATTTCTGAATTGATTTGTCATCAATGAAAAACCCTAAACGTCTCTCATGCATTAATCTTCATTGGAACAATGTCTCTTGCCAACAATCTCCCCCTTTGGCATTGATGGCAACATTGTGAAAAATGAACACTGTACACTCAAAACTGCAAAATTCCAAAACTCAGAAATCTCTAAGATTCAACAAGCTCCCCTTGATAATATACACTAATTTTCACTTCTCTCTCTCCCCCGTTGATACAAATTCAAAAGATGTAATGATTTGAAATAACCCCACAAAGCAGATTTATGTGCTACTACATCACCCAATCCCTACAAACCTTCTTTAATTTGAAATGCCATCCGTTTATCATAAGCTCACTGTACTTTTCCTACACTAGGGATTTCATTCAAAAAGTAAAGTGCCAAACAAACAATCAAAGAACCAAACTTGAAAACATGTTTCTTATCTTGC
Source organism: Cryptomeria japonica (assembly GCF_030272615.1). Taxonomy (NCBI): domain Eukaryota; kingdom Viridiplantae; phylum Streptophyta; class Pinopsida; order Cupressales; family Cupressaceae; genus Cryptomeria; species Cryptomeria japonica. The sequence goes on from NC_081413.1 coordinate 615,385,088, forward strand.
TTAATCTTGTTTAGGTTGCTCACAAGTGCACTAAGAAAGTACTCCACGCAGATCACATTTCTTGTCCTCCTTGAGTATCTGATAGGTTGCATATATTGCAGTACTAGATACTGAGTTTTGTCTATTGGACTGGTATACCTTATATCTTGTCACCATTGAAGCAAATTGCATATCATGTTCAACTATATCACTTATTGTCATCGACCGGTTATCATGTTGGGATCTGATTACCTTTGTCACTGTTGTGTTCTTGACATGTCTCAGGTCAGGGATCTCACCAGTTGCATTTAAACAGGTTACCACTTGAATGGATTGCTTTGTAATATAATGAGGTCTATCTATCCATATAAACTCATCATGAATTTGGCTGAAGACATACCTGACCCATTCAGGTTCATCAAAAACTAGAAAGTGAACAAACTGGATAAAACCCTTGTCTTGCAATGATTTGAAATCGGGCTTCAGGTTCCCCATCTCATCCATTATATACTTAGTGTATATTGATAACATGTCTGCATTTCCAAGCTCTTCGATATTCCATTGAATATATGCCCTAATATCCTCATTATGCAACACTCCATGTGACATAGAAGAAAATGCTCCATTTGGATCATCTTCTACCAATTTACTGGCCTTGCCCTATCAATGATCTCTACTACCAACCGAGTTGCTACACCAGATGATGCCATTTTGAAAATAGGGTATGAAAAACAACTCGAACACGGATAAATACCTTTTCAATTTCAACTAGATACAAGGAATCATTGTCAGAACGCTTCAAGATTTGTTTTCACTGCTTAATCTGGTTCACCTCACTTTCCTACTCTTTCTCTTCATTCGCAATGTAAAGAATGAATAATAGAATGCCTTTTTATTCTCCAAAAACCTAACTTTAAGTTGTAATAAATGCACAAACCTAAGAGTTTTTCAGATACCCTATTTTTCAAGAATTCATCACCGGATTCTCAAATAGGCATGAAATATTTTGGATATCAACTGCACAACTAATCTCAATCATCTGCAACCTTATGTGGCCGATTACAAATCTCATGAGGGGGTTTTAAAGATCTACATGAAAATCTTCCCCACAAGGCCCAGATGCCTTAGTTACCGGATGAGGTTCCAACACCGGAATCGAGTGTCGAGTCATTCTATGTATTTGAATCTTCCTTCTTAACCCACATCTTCTTATGCTTCTCTCTAACTTCTTCAACCTTTGCTTTGCCCTTTTCATCTGATTTGTTCTTGTCTACCAGAGCATTCTCGTTCACATTCTTGATTCTACAATATTTTGCAATGTCATCGGATTTGTTGCATGCATAGCAGACAACATTTCCTTGCATAGGCCTGAAATTCATCTGATTTGGTCTCATCCTACACTGGTTAGAAATGTGTCCAAATATTCCACAAGCATAACATCTCTTATTTTGGAAATTATTTATCACTGCTCGGCACATGTTTGACCTATGACCAAAATTATTGCATTTGAAACATTGACTGGTAAAGCTAGGACCATTATTCATTACCCTATTTCTGCATTGACTTGCCATATGACAGAATTTATTGCAGACAAAACATTTACCATTGAATTTATAAGCATTAGGTTGTCTTACCGGAGATCTCTTATTCTTCTGATGATTGCTTTGTCCAGAATTGAAGGATTCTCTTTTGTCATATCCAATTCCTCGTATGTCTTTCCCATTTCTTTGACTTTCTAGCATCTCATCTAGCCTAGTTGAGCTAGCTTTGAATTTTTCTTTGTTTTCATTAGTAGTGGAAAGTTCATCTCTCAAAATTATGATCTGCCTTTCAAGTTCTTTCCCATCATTCTCGGATTGCACCAATTCAAGTTTCAACTAATCATTCTCATAGTTCAATATGCAACATTCATCAAATCTATCCTTCAAAGACTGAGTCAGATTTTCATTATTCTTCTTCCTATCTTCAATCTCCTTTGTCAGCTTCATCACAATGGATTGCATTCCATTCTTCAAAGTTCCATTATCTCTAGCAAGCTTCTCGCATTCATCTATCTTGTCTTGTAGGGCTTGATTGTCAATGCTTTGTTCTTCTTTCTCCTTAAGTTTATCCATCAGTTCCTTTCTCTTCTCTCTCAATGTGTTCACTTGTTCTTTTAGAGATTCAATGAAATTTTCAGTGGCATCCAAACTTCTCCTCATGCTACTTTTCTCTTTCATCACTGCATCAAGATCTTCAAGTGCTACAGTAAGTTGGTTCTGCAAACCAAACTCCATTGATTCAATCTTCCGGATCTTCCTCAAGTTGTTAGGATTATTTCAAGGAACTAAGCTCTGATACCAATTGTTGGAATCAATGAACACTGAGAGGGGGGGTGAATCAATGTTATGCAATTTACAAATTTATTTAACTGATTCTTAAACCACCAGATGCATATGAATGAAAGTAAAGTGCAGAAACATAAACCAATCAACCACAATACCATAACACCAAAAATTTTACATGGAAACCCAGAAAGGGAAAAACCATGGTGGGATTTGAACCCACAATATTATTATACTTTGATCAGGAGTATGATAATATTACAAAAGGGGAATGCACTTGCATTCAAGCACACTGCCTAGAGCTCACCGCTCAAATACAAAATTGGGCTACAACTCGAAGGAAGGATCACTGCCTTAAAAATGATTACAATTGATAAAAATAATGTTTAAACTGAATGATAGCATCTACTAATGCCAAAAAAAGGTTATGGTTAAGCTCAAACTGACTAGCTTCCTCTATTCTGCTAATCTGCTATGTTTTATTGCATAGTCATATAATAGAGCACCAAATCTGCAATCACACTCACAAAACTTTGCACAATTGCTATACAATCTTTGCAAACTCATTCCATGTCCTAAAATGTTTTAAAAAATTGAACTTATATATCCACACTGCCAAAACAGATCAATTCCTATGTCGGCTTCCAAAAACTGCATAACACGCAACATGAAACGTGCACCAACAAGTCGGCTCAATTTGTCCACAAATCCATATGCAGACCTAAATAAGATGATAACAAGCTTCTCACATGTCGGTACAATCACCTCGAACTCGAAACTAAACACCGAAATCATCCCAAAGATTCCAGATCACACATTACACCAAAATAGCTTTGTTCTTCTTGAATTACCAGATACTGGACCTTCAATCTCACTCATGAATGAACATCGGATACTAGGATTACAAAGTAAGTTGCCTCAAACCTCGAGTCATCTGCCTCTATCACCGCAACCAAATTTATGCAATCAAAATCAAGATCTACACACTGTACTGATACTCTACTAGATATTGTATTCCACCTTCCAAACTTATGCCTAATGATAATACAACTTCCGGTAAATCGAATATACACATATCGGATATGATTTTTGAATTTATTTGTCATCAATTAAAACTCCTAAATGTCTCTCATGCATCAATCTTCATCGGAACAATGTCTCTTGCAACAAGAGCATCAAGAACTAAAATTCACTCCCAAGCTTAGGCATGGAAATAAAGAGGCTTAATTTAGTCAAGAAATACCAAGTGGAGAAATTTTTTTGAGTTTGTTCCAAACTCCACCACCTCAAACTCAAATTCAAGGAAATACTCAACCAAGCAATCAACAAGATTCAAATCAAGGAGCTTCCCAACCACTTGTAACAACTCAAGCAAACATTCCAATGGCGTGGCGTCTAGAAAATACTTCTCCTCTTACTTCATTCACCAACTATAATGGCATGCCCAAGAATCTGGAACATTTTTTCTCTAAGTTCCAAGCTGGTGATATTTATCGAACTACCAATGAGCACATCAAGATTTTTGAAGGTACTCTTCAGAACAAAGATATATAGCATGAAGACATGGCTTGTTGATTATTCTTGTATTCTTTAAGAGAAGAGGAATTTTATTGGTATGTCATTTGCTAATTGATTCAGTTCACAATTGGCAAGGTAGGAAGGACATCTTCTTGGACAAATTTAGATTACCAACCAACCTGACTGAATTATATAGACAACTTGTTGAGATAAAGAGATAGTTGCATGAACCAATCAACACCAGGTTCCACAAGGCTTACACAAGATCACGTACTCCATACCTCTTAGAAAATGTTGCAAGGCTATGAATATATTATGATGTCTTAGATAATTTTGCATCAATGTTTGAGAGAAGAGCCAACCCAATACTAGTCAATCTCAAATTGGCTTATGTGGAAGCAGTCAAGTTTAATACTGAAATGGAGACAAACACTACTAGACCACTGAATCACATGGGGTACAATGTTATGCCTAATCAAATCCAAGCAATTAATCATGCATTGGCAAACCATACGTACATGATGAATCTCGTGCCAGCTCCAAAAAATAAATTGGTTCTCCATTAGGATATCCTCTCTCTCAAATGTCACCACCACAACTAATATACCTCCAAAATGCAACATCATCTACCAGAACTAAGGAAGAGAAGGAGGAGAAGAAGGAATTGATCGAACAAGTTAAGAAGTTGTCAACTAAAGTCACATACTTCAAAAATCAAAAAAATCAATTGCAAAGTCTGCAAAGAAATTATCAAGAGCTCCAAGGAAATATCCAAGGATATCAAGGAAGCAACCAAATATTTTGGGGAAATAATCCGGGATTCCAAAGACAAAATATATCATGGAATACTACACTTGATAATGGAAATGTGTTTTCACGTTTGGACAATCCACCAAATTCTGAGAACCAACCAACAAAGAAAGTGTTCCTAGCTAAAACAACTTTATCAAATCCGTGTAGGTTGTACAACATGAATCGACATTCTGAGTTACAATTCAATGACTTCAAGATAGTATCTGGCATATTTCAAAAGGTGATGCATGACAATGGAGTAGAAGAAAATACTCCCTAACAGGATATGCGATAATTCCCATAGTGAGATGATCAAGTCTTGATCATTGAAGATTTTAGGTTTCCTCTTAGATTTGATGATAACATTATGCAAGATCAAAAAGGTAGAGTTACACCTACATAAACAAACAGCCCCACGAAGCCGCTAGGTTTTCAATTTTTGCCTTCATCTACAAATGGACTAGTTCAAGATTCACATTATGTGTTTCCTCCACTCAAGGATAGCATTCTAGTGGAAGGAGTAAGGAAAGTTCAAGCATTCAAACAATCATCAAAATTTGTTTTACCCAAAGTCTATTAGAGGAATCATTAATCACAAGATCCATTGACTACATCAATTTCTCCTCCTAAGAGTGAGGTGAAAAGATTGAGCTTGTATGTGTTCAATAAATTCAAGAAAGTGAAGGTGAGCTTGTCTTTGGTTGAGTTGATGAGAGTGCTTTAAATTAGAGAAACATTGTTGGAAAGTTTGAATGACACTACCACGAAGGCTACCACCGAAAATACATCCAATGTTCCCAAAAATCTGACAAGTTCTCCTCAATCCAATATAGCTCAAAATGCAAATGTAGTCCAAAGTGCACCATTTTCTTCTCAAAGTGAACTTGATTTTTTCCAACAACTACCAAAATACTATCTACATGGTTCAAAGTTCATCCAACCCGCCAAAAGAAGAAAAAAAACAAAGAACACAAGTACACCCAAAGATGATTGTGAAGTGAAAAGAAATGATGCAACTAAAAATGAAGATGCTACAAAAGTTAAAATCTCATTTGATGCGGTCAGAAGCTCAATAAATAATGAAAATGTGGTGAAAGGTGAAAATGCAACAAGGAATGAAAATATTGTCAAAACCGATGAAGCTGCGAAAGGTAAAAATGTTGCAAGAAATGAAAGCTCAAAAGGGAATGAAATTATGAGCAATACAAGGAAGAAAAAAGAAAGTTCAAGTTCTCAAAAGGAAAAAAAACAATGATCTTTTATCAAAGAAGAGATGAACTTTCTCTTTTTCTTTTATCTCTTGGGATTTTTTGAAAACTTCTACACAACTGCTTGATGGATTCAAGTGCATCTAAGAATATGACGCCCTTAGCTATATGTAGAAGATTGTGCTTTACTCCAACACCCATGAATAAGAAGGTGAATCAACTAGATAAGGCAGAAGTCCCTGTTGTAGGAGAATCAAACAACATCCACATGCAGCTGGTAGTAGATTCGAGGATTCAACATTTTATTGATAATTCAGTGGTAGATATCCCAAATAGAATTAATAGTACCTAAAATTTTATAGACATTTTATTGAAAAATGATTTGTAAATTAAGATTTTTTATGAATCTTAGATAGAATAGTACCTAAAATTTTATGATTATACTATCGTTGCTTTTTCCCTAAATGAGACAATACCAAGCTTGAGAGGAATGTCATGTTGCAATTCCTTTAGACGAAAGGACTTCAGATCATCATCTTAATAGGCCAAAACATCAATATACTCGCATATAAGTTCAATGAACTTATTTTGTTCTTCTTCAGTACAACACTTACCAAGATTAACCATTTTAAGATCAACTTCTAATCCAAGTTTAAATCTCTCATACTCCATGGTGGAATCACCTCAAGTTTTTTGTTGCATCTTCACAAAACAAACATGCTTATCAAACAACTAGTCAAGTGAAACCAAACATTTGGGAATCTTGTTCCCTTTCAATTATAATAACTCTTCACCAATCTTAGGATTTTCCTAAGAAACTGACTATCGAGGAGGTGACTCACTTCCTTCAAAGTATAATTCATCAAAATTCTCCTTTCTTTCGAGAAAATTGATGATTTGCTTGTCGTCATTGAAAACCTACCAATGATTAGAATTAGCCAGAACACTAAGCTTGGAAATCAATTCCACAATGTACTTGTTTTGACTAAAGTCTTTATGTGAAACCAAGAGAGTAACCAATGTTGCAAAAGAACCTTCTTTGTCATTAAATTCTCTAGGAACTACTGAAATATTGAAAGCATCAAATGCCTCAATACAGTCCCAAATCATGTTACGATATTGTTGTAGTCCCAAATGCCTCTAACCAAACATACTACCAATTCAACATCTCCTTGAGCATGAATATTTTTAATACCCTTTTGTGTGCAACTTCAATGCCCAATAGCAAAGATCCATACATTGTAGTATTGTTCGAGTTGTTGGACTGCAATTTGAAAGAATAAGGGAATATCTCTCCTTGTGGAGAAATAAGAACCATTCATGCACCACCCGAAGAAGCACAACTGTCACCAAACTCTAATGTCCAAATGGAATTAGAATCACTTCAAGTAGGATCTTTAATATTTGGGGTAAAACTTTCAATTGAGTCAATTGTGACAAGAGATTATTTGGAACTAGTTGTAGAAACTTCATCTTCACTTGCATGGACAAACTTATTGTTGTCTGAAAGTGATGATGATCCATATGTTTCAAACTTATTTGAATCTTTAGGCTAGTCTTTCGCAAATTTTGAGATTTCATAACTACGATAGTAATTTCTCATTCTGGTAGACTCAAAAAGAATCTTGGATCATCAAATTTTACTACTGTATACTTTGTTTCCCTTTCAGCAAGAAGTTTATGCATAACTCCTTTAATAGGAATCTTGGCTTGAGACATGTCCATATTTGGCTTTCCTCATACATCCTAAGAGCATACCATAGGATGAAGACATATCCGCAGCAAAGACTGTCTTCTTTTCTAAAAAGGATGCGAATGCAAATTGTACATCCTTAATTTTTCCCATAAGAGGCACTTGTTTGTTCTCCATAAAATAACAACTACCAAAAACCTTGGTTAAAGTGAAGCCTAGTGCATTGACTACCTTAGCTGGAATAAAATTATTTGAGGCACTAGAGTCTAAAATACAATTACTTACCTTGAAACCATTAATCAACAAGGAAACATAAAAAATGATCTATTCTTCTTGGAATTGATGAGGGAATGGTAACAAGGTTATTAGGTAGACTTTTGGGCTCAGGAGTCGTGAAAATATTTTGAGAAAGATTTTGCATTAACTAGTCACTTTATCCTTCACTAATTTAACCAACCCATCAAATTGGTTCAAGTTAGCTTGTAGGTACTCTACCTCAAACATTTGAACCTTAGTTTTCTTAGCATGTTCAATTATATCAAAAGGTTGAAAAGAACTTGCTGGAAAAGAAACACTTGATTTTGGTATACTAGAAGGAACAACAGAAGGATCTTTGGTAACAATAAGAGGATCTTTGGTACTTACATGGTTTTTAATTGTTGTGTCCTTAGGAAGAATTGGTAGTGATGTACCTCTGTTTTCTATGTTTACCAATAATTGAATACCATCCTTCTTCACATTATCATCTTTTGAATGATATGATTGGCTTTGAGAATATGTGAGCATTGTGTATGCTTCACCATGAGATTGCTTAGGTTTTGCAGAATCTTGATAATGCATGAACTGAATTGTAGAGTCGCTAGTTGTATCTTCTTCTTGATATAACGCAACAATATCCTATGTCTAATCTTCACAAGACAAAGGTTCACTTTGATTAGTCTCATAGTATCCCACTGTAGAGTCAAAAATATCACCCTCATCACCCTTAGTGGCAATTGTGACATGTGGCACCTCCCCCATGCTGCTTGGAGGATAGGTTTGCCAACTTGTCCTTTTGTCCACCGAAGAAGTCCATGTCAACTTCCCCGGAGGCATTACCAACTCTGCCGATTTGATAGATTTGTGGATCCAGACACAACACAGAGACATCTATGTGGCACGCTATTGTCCCGCCAACCTTCCAGCCAACAGGTGGTCATTGGGACATTACGACTTGCACCATGAAGGAATCGTAATGCCTCCCTGCACGGCCACCAACATTCAAACTTGTCCCTTAGCCTATATCCTTGGTTTTGGGACATTTCCAGAGGATCTTTTGATAGATTGGAGAATTGCTCTTGGAGACACCACCACCATTGTTGCAACATCGTCAAGCTACCAAGTTTACCAAGCATACCAACACTTGCCAAGCGCTAGGGGAGTAATCTAACTCTATCTTGCATTCCCAATATCTTGTTTATTTTCAAATTACCAAATAGCATGGCATTGTCTTTGTATTTGTCTTTGCATTCTTCTTTATCAACTTCTTCATCATCTTCCTTTCTCATGGCTTTTTGGGTTGTCCATGGAGGTGGAAACACTAAAACGAGGGTCTGACTTAGGCAGACTCCAAAACACAACCCCAAACATTTTCTCTCTTGCATGTGTGTAGGCACAGCTTCGTGAAGAGGAGATTAGTTTGCAGGAGGCTTCATAGCGTGGACCAGTTGTGAGATTTCCTTATTCTATAGTATTTTCCTTATTTTGTTTCGTAATTAATGTTTTTCATAATTTCCAATATTGTTTAGATGTTTTATAAGTTTTGTCAGCATGTCTAGAGCTTTCTCCTCAGACTCTGCGCTTCATTCATACAGGACGATAGCATACCACGCTCGTGTCCCATCTCTGCGTGCTTGTCCCGAGAACAGAGGCTCTACAAAGTCGTCCAGAGACGCTCCTTGGGTGTTGGACACTCCTTGCATAAATATGTCATCCCCTAGCTCATCTTAGCGTCAATTTGCAGAGGTATCGGAAGGACCATTCACTCTCTGAGGACTCATCATTCCTGGGCTATCAAATTCCCTCTGTTACACCCACTAACGCATTTGGAGGAGGAGCTTTAAGGACTAGCCTCTCTGGTGGAGGAGGCAACTTGGCTTGATTCTTTATAGCATAGTTTGGAGCAGGATTTGGGTAACTCCCCCTAGGAATATCTTTGTATGGTGTACAATACATATTTTGAGGAACTTTCTTTTTCAAGGCAAGCAAATCATTTGCCAATTTTTGAATCATAAGATCCATAGTACCTGGAGTGGACGGCTCAAAGAAAGGCACTACCTTTATTTTATTGGCATCCTTCCTTATCTTACCTGCCATAATAAGATCATCTTCAACTTTTGTCGCCAAAGTCTGAGAAGCCATCAAATCAATAGTTGTAGTTTTGCGCAGCAAGAAATCCACCTCTCGCAATTGTGCATTGATGAAAAATCACTTGAGATTTTGTGGTGTTGGTTGAGCATTTGCCGAAATCTGATTTGACAACTTATTGAATTTGGCAATGAACTCACTCATGGGCTCATGTGGTTCTTTCTTCATTTGTGTCAATTGTTCCAATAGGGCATGTGCATCTTCAACTGGCTTAAACCTTGCCTCAAAGCAGGTTTTAAGTGTATCCCAATTAGTAATGGTTTATGGTGCCAAAGGATTAAACCAATCTGCAACATCTCCTTGTAATGATCAACATCTCCTTGTAATGTCTCAATGAATAATCTCGCTGAAAGATCTTCATGTTCCACACCAAGAATGCCACATGCAATATAAAAGGTTGCAATGTGTTCATTTGGGTGTTGCTTTCCATCCCCATAGAACTTAGGAATGTTCTTTTGTGAACCTTGTGGGAGTGGGTGGAGTCATGGTGTCAAATTGAGAGGGCAAAAATTTTGCCCCCATGGACCTTGTGCTACCATTACACCTCGATTGAAAGGTGGAATAAAAAATATTTGTACCTAATAAATCACCAAAGGTCTTGGTGCACTTGAGGCTTCACTTGGAATAGGAGATATCTCACTTGTAGGGGGAAATCTCCTTGTACATTGTAAAGGAGAAATTGATCTGGTAAGAAAATAATCAAAATTATTCTTTTATAGCAACTCAAAGACAGGATCAATGATACCTTGATTTTATTTGCTATGAGTATAACTTGGACTGGACAGATTAGAAACTACAAGAATAACGTAAAAATAAGAACACTTGTGTGCTACAACCAATAACTTAAAGGACTTAGTTATGTGTTCTCCCCAGCAGATTCACCAAAAATTGTTGGTTGAAAATTTTACAGCGGGGTATCTCAAGAGAATGTGTGGGTGATCATCGAAATAGCCTACTCTCATGTATGTGAATGTAGGAATAAGTAAGAAAAAACACCCGTACTCATTAACTTTCTTCCAAGCTGCCTCTGATACTCTTCTCTTCTTGAGTGTCTTGTCAAAAGAGAACATATATGATCCATAGAAAGCATCTTGAATACTTCTATAATGATGTCTACCAATCTTCATGGTTAGTTGATCATAGTATGTCCATACTGGCACTTTTGTTCGGTCTCCTTCCATGGTGAGCCCAGGGAATTGCCTGAATGAAGCTGCCATGTATACCAAATATGAACTTGTGTAGAAAGTAAGAGTGGTGGGCACCTGTAAAAGTTGTTCACATAGGGCATCACTGATTTGCTCATTCCAGAAAATTTGTTGCACACCTTTTTTCATGATAGATATATACTTGTACGTATGTCTTAAATATATTAGATTTCTTCAATCCTTTGAGTCTGCTGAGGAGAGTAATCATGTCATTAATATCTTCTTTGAAGTCACTCCAGGAAAGTTAGGTCATTTGGTGGTCGTGGCTCTCGGCTTCAAGAGCCAATTGGTATCGATATTCTTGTTACAAGACTCTTCATTCTGATTGTAATGAGCTTGATCTTTCTCTATAGTGATGTTGACATGTGAAAGAGGAGCCAAAACTTTAAAAACTTTATCAATAGCTTCAGAATCCATTCTAACAATTACTTTACCATCATCATCCCTAATAGTCCTTGTCTCCATGTCAAAATGAGAAGCACACGCAAGAACGAATTTTGGTTCTAGAGTAGACATTGGGAAGGATGAGACTAGATGGATGTGACTATTGAGGAGTTGTTGCATGCATAGTGATGACAATTGTTCCTCGGTCCTTTTGAGAAATTCGAACTGTAGACACATAAATCTGTCGGCTAAATTAAATAAATATTTAATAATTTTTTAAAGCACCAATGTTCTTCTATTAATTAAATTTACATTTAATTACTTCATTTCAACCCCATTCTACTAATTCAATTAAATAAGTTTCATAAATTTATTTAATTCAAAATCACTAACTATTGTCCAACTATTAACTAAATTGATAAATTTATTTAATCACTCCCTTTCCTCTCATTTAAATAAATTAAACATTTATTTAAAATTCCCAATCAAAATCCCTATTTAAAAATATTTATTTAAAATGCTCACCCACTTGAATTCTCCTACAATGCCCACTTGCTCACTATTTTTTTCTAAACCCTTCTATTTTAACCTAAACCCACTTCTAATCATTTGCACAATCCTAATCCCAAATTAACCCTCAACCCACAGAGTCTTAAATGCTTCCCTTCTTCAACACACTAACCCACATGGGTCTTGTGCCTTTGACCAAGGCCTAACCATGGGTAAACCTCGCACAAGAATTTACCCTTTGGATAATTGCTTTGACATTTTGATAAAACCTTTATCCAATAACCTAACCACATGAGGTTATCCTCATGTCCTCTCAAGCGTTTAATGCTTCTTCCCTCTCCTCCCAATCCCTCTCATGATGCCACTTGTCACCATTGCATTGGTGGAAGTTGCAAACATGGGTTGAGGATCATAACTCTGTCATGCAATCCTAGCCCTCCATAAGCCAAATCAATCTTGATCCTTCAATTGCCCATTTTGCCTATAAAAAGGAACCCTCATCCGCAAGCAAAGGAGGAAGCATTTTTAAGTATTTTTACTATATTGACATAGACACTCATATTTAGCTTTCTCATAGCAATTATATTTGTGCATTTTCATAGCAATAGAAGTTCATTTTCAACCATTCAATCCTTCATTTGGAATCCATGGCTACATGCTAAAACTTAAAGCTACACTCAAGCATTGCATTTTGGATCTTGGAGAGGAGAAGAACAAGGGAGAGACATCAAAGAGCACAATGGGAGCATTTGGAAATTTTTAGTTCATTTGGTTCATTTAGTTTTAGTTGAGACTATTGAGACATGGGCCATCTAGGACTCAAACCTAGAACCTTCCATACGTTGTTGGAGTGCTCTACCACTGAGCTACTGGCCCCTCTTGGACCAGTCCATCATCGGTCCAGGTGTGGCTTATCTCCAACACCAACGCCCCCCCTTAAGCCACACCTATCGTGTGCTTGGGGCTCCTAGCCTGGACTTGGCTCTGATACCATGTTGAGACATGGATCAGCTAGCACTCGAACCTAGGACCTTCCATACACTGGTGGAGTGCTCTACCACTAAGCTACTGGCCCCTCTTGGACCAGTCCATCGTTGGCCCGGGTGTGGCTTATTTCCAACACCAACAGAGACTAATATACTAACCTTTGAGCTTCTTTTTTTTTGTGTCCTCCATTCATGTGCATCATTTTTTCACCCACTGTAGGGCCCATGTCCCACATTCAACACTAACAAGTTAAATTTTTTACCAAAATTATTGAAACTTGCAGATTTTCCATGCACAGGTCTCGTTTTAGCCCATTCGCCATGCAGTTTAGCACTTTTGTTTTGAGTTTGGCGCTTTGGCAAATTTCTATTTTGGCACATCTATAGGTTTTAGCGCTTTTGTCACTTCTTTTAGTGCAATTGTCATGTTTTAGCGCTTTTGCTCTATTTTAGCGCATTTGCTCTTTGTTTTAGCGCTTATGTTTCACTACAGTAGTGCATTTGTTTGCAAGTTTCCAAGGAGTTAGATTAGTTTCTAATTTACTTTATGTTCAAGTTTTCATTTCTTTAAATGTTTACTTCTTGCAAGTTAAAAAGAATTTCACATTTTCATTTGGTACCATAAAAAGAACTTAACTCACAAAAGAACCTTCCTTTTTCGCAAGTAGCTCACATTTTATTTTGAGGCAAGCTAAAAAGAATAAGATAGATTAATATTTTTAATCTGCATGCTTAAAATAGGCACATAGATTAACTAAAGGATCAATTAATCATTGCATGTTTTGTTTGTAGAGTGATAGGTGTATGCTTTCCCCTTAATTGGGTGATCACAATCTAGACTCACTATTTCATTTATTGCAAATAAGATAGATCCATTATCAGACATGCCCTCCCAAGAAGCCCATCAGGTCGGTGAAAGGGGAACGACTAACACCAAGTATTCCAACCCACTATAATCAAATGTGGATTGTGATGAAAATTACATTCAATGGTAGTATTCATTGATAGTCTTCCCCCAGTATCCTTGAGATATGTAAAGCCTTTTTTCTAAAGGTTGGGAAGCCTCTTGAGGGAGTATCATTGACGCACCGAACGGAGCCCTTATTATGAACCTTAAGTGTAGAAACTAGCCGAGTAAATAACCAAACATTGTAATATCATAGTGCAAGGGTGGGGAAGAATCTGCCCCAAAACACTCACCATATATCTCCCAAGAAAATGATCCAATTGAGAAGCAATTCTCTTTGGTTCACTTTCTGGTAAAAGGCAAAAAAATGGGCGCACCCTCAGGTGTGACAAGGCTATTTGAGTTGACGAAGTATCAAGATGTGGGTTATGATATTATTGATGACCTTTTTGACAATAGAATAATATGACTGATTTGTATTCAATTGTTCAAAACCTATGGAAATCATTGGGGTTTGAAAAGATCCTATAACATAGACATTTCATTGAATTCATTTCAAAGTTACCCTACCAAGAAAAGAAGTGTTTATGTGCTTGATGTGTATTCTTGTAAAAATCAAACATTCAAAACAAGTACATCCCATCAACTAAGCAAAACAAAATCTCAACTAAGAATAATCTGGCTCAAACATCAAATTCTTAGGGTCTATAAATCTCTCGAGTACATCAAGAAATCCATCTATCGTCGTTTTAAGAAGAAGCCAAGTGAAAAGAAGACCCAAAAGAGAAGAAACTTCTTGTACAAGAACCACAAGCTTTTGTTGAAACATCATACCTTCCTCCATTGCTATCACGATTTTGACCATGGTTTCACCTAAGATTTTGAACTAGAACCCCTCGCATCACAAGCTTTCTTTCAAAGGAGGGCTTTATTATATCGTCACAATCACGGTCAACACATTCCTCCATCATACATTCCACAACTCGCAATCACTAAGGTTCCACATTTCCGCTTTTTCATTTTCTTGAGTCATTTTAAAAACATATCTTCCACATTTTCCTCTCAAATCATTCAAAGTCAACCATCAAACTCATAATCACCTAGTAGAAATTCCAAGGTTTACACTCATTTCAAAGCTCACAATCAAAACATCAAAATTTTATTCAACTCTAAACACAAAGAGGTATTGTCCCTAGTTCTTTCAGATATTGCCCATCACACCAACATAAATACTTTCTAGTGTGTCTCTACATCTAGGATCAATCATCCTAAGGGGCATTACTAAGCATCATAGATAGGTTAAAGGTATCTTTTGAGTGCATCCTCTCATAGCTAGGTAGCTTGTGATTATAACAAAACAAACCTTGCTACACCTCATTTTATGATTGTTGAATACTAAGAAAGCAATCCCAAAGAGGACTTTGTTAACATCCAACCTTTAGTGTAAGAGATCACTCATCCACAAACATTTCAACTCATCATCACCATCATCAAATCTTGGAACCTTAGGAGGGGATCAACCACCCACTTTTTATCTCATTTCACAAACACAAGATTCAAACATGGCTAAGACAAGGTCTTGTAGACATAAGAAAAATGAAGAGAAACATGAATCAAAAGAGGAAGAAGACCACAACCCCTTTCATCGTAGAGAATTTGCAAAGGGAGAAGAGCCAGATACTTCCACACAAGAGGAAATTGAACAAGCAACACATGACACCAGATTTAACAAAATCTTTGATGAGATTCTCAAGGGGAACATCGATGCCCATTTCCTAAGACTTGCTTAAGTGGGTTCAAAATTTCCTTTAGACTTTGACGTATCACAACTTAGAGAAACACCAGAGAAAGCCCAACAACGTCATCAGGAAGAGAGAAATCAAAACAAGAGAAGGTTGAGGAATGCCCACAATTACAACGACAACCAGTATCAACAAGGGAACGTCCCACATCCTCTCATAGAAATGAATATTTTGAGACAACAAGTACAAGACCTTGCCCAACAATTAAACTCAGGGAGGCCACAAAAGAGATACTCTCAAGGATATTTATCCATATCCATTTGATAGGAGCATTGCCATACCTTCTTTCCCACGCAATTT
Source organism: Cryptomeria japonica (assembly GCF_030272615.1). Lineage (NCBI taxonomy): Eukaryota > Viridiplantae > Streptophyta > Pinopsida > Cupressales > Cupressaceae > Cryptomeria > Cryptomeria japonica. The sequence continues at coordinate 615,401,102 of NC_081413.1, forward strand.
CAAGACTCCAAAATTTGACAAATACAAAGGAAAGGGAGATCCAAGAGACCATGTGAGAGAATTCTACTCTGCATTCTTAGAGGCTGTGTATGATGAGACCTACTTGATGTGCCTCTTTCCTCAAAATATAGGAGGATTGGCTATGCAATGGTTTTCACGGTTGCCAAGTGGAATCGAGACATTTGAGGACTTAGTGCAAAAACTTGTTACTCGTCATGTGCGCAACGTAAAACGTGATGTCTCCATGGCCAATTTATGCAACACTAAACAAAAGAATGGAGAGTTATTCTCAACATTCTTGCAAAGATGCAAACACCTTTCTAGCAGACGTGTCTTCCACATAGTTGAAATCTTCATTTCAAACTTAAATGAAGAGATGGAATTCAACTTGGAAGTCAAATGTCCAGACTCTTTTGAAGAGGTGATAGCCCAAGGACTCAAAATCAAGAAAGCCCTTATCAAGAAGGAACTTGTCAAAATCTACAAGGACAACAAGGATGGTCCTCAACTGACCTACAACAGTGACAAACTCAAGTTTTGGTCCAAGAACAAAAACATAGTTAACGATGGTATTATAGACACAAGGACTGTCAAGATCGCCCAACTATGGTCAAAATAGTCGAGCAAGCTGATAATCATAACAAAAACAACCCGACCCCAACAACAACAATAACAACCAAGGTAATCCCCCAAATAATTAGGGAATCAAGCTCTCAGCACACAATAAGAGGCACCTAAGAGAAGGTACTCTAACTACAAACTGAATCGAACATATACACCCTTGAGAGAACCTCTTGAACTGGTATTATGGCAACTCATATCTTCCAATCTTATCACGTTGCCTAAGACATCAAATTACGAGCCTCAGGTTAAACCTACATGGTGCGGGGATAATGAGTATTGTGACTTCCACAAAGGAAGAGGGCACAACACAAACAATTGCCATTAGCTAAAGGACATCATTCAAGACCTCGTTGATCGGGGTGAGATAGAAGTGGATGGCCACACTGCAAAAACTTCCAATATGGATCACAACATGTTCAAGAATCCACTCCCGTCATATGAGAAAGGGGGTCCCTCCCATCAAGGTAAGAATCAAGATAGCACAACAAACTATACACATGCACCGTATGACTATATTGTCAATAACCTTTATGATGCTAATGAACAAGTTGCAACTATTACAATCAAAGGCAAAGATCCCATATGCAATGTTGTTACCTGTTGTAGAAAGATTACCTTAAAAGGAGCACCATCAAGAGTGGCATACATGCCCAAACAATATAACCTTATGGACCAATTGGATAAGACTCCAAAACACATTTCCATATTAGAACTTTTACGCCTGTCACCCTCACACAAAACTAACTTGGACCAAGCTCTCCAAGAAGTGTCAATTCCATCCAACCTAAACACGGATCAATTTCAAGCCATGGTTGGAATTCTCAAATCATCACCATGTCTCACTTTTGCTGAGAGTGACGATGCATCCAATCAACAACCGCATAACGCCCCTTTCCACATTAAGGGATTCATACATAAACATATAATCAAGCAAGTTTTGATTGACAATGGAGTTGACCTTAACATTTGCACCTTACAATTAATAACAACATTGGGATATGCAAAAGGAGCAGTTTATGCTAGAAAGAAGATCACCATCAAGGCATATGATGATGCGGAACGCTCCTCTAAAGGGTATGTTACTCTACCAGTAAGGGTAGGACCTATGGTGAAGGATGTGGTTTGTCAAGTCCTAGATCTGCCTCTTCCATACAATCTCCTACTGGGAAGACCATGGATTCATGTTGTGCAAGCAGTACCATCCACCTACCACCAGTGCATCAAATTTCTACATGACGGAGTGGAGATTACTATCCTTGGTGATTCCAATCCATTTACCTTCTGCAATAACATTAGTCACCATCTGAACATCATGATGCCCAACAACAAAGAAGCCACCACCTCATCATCATACGTCCACCCAGCTTCTCTCACTAGTACATAGATCCCTACACCTGAATAGGACAAGCTAAAATGAAGGTAACAAATGAAAGCCCATGAGAATATAACATTAGCCAACTTTTATGTGTTGGCCAACTACCTCTCTCACCTAGGACTCATGGCAAACCACAAATTTCACTCCAGCCACCTATTGCAGCAATTACCTATTTATTGACTCAGTTCACCCCTGGAAGGACCCAAGCGGAGGAGAATATGGAAGAGTATTTGGCCAAATGGATCTACAAGGACCCTATAGAAAAAGGTAAACAAAAGGTAAAGATTCCCACCAAGAAGTATGGAAAAGGCTTCACCATAATGCAAAAGATGAGCTATGATGGTCATAGTGCATTGGGATCCTACAAACGGGGACCGCACGAGCCATTACAACCCTTGTTAAAACCAAGAGATAAAACAAGACTTGGATTTAATCCTAGTCTAGGGGGCTCTTCTAAGTTCAAGCTTACAAGCAAACAAAAGAAACCAGCTTATAAGCCCATCACTCCAAGGTTAAATCTCTTGTTCATTTCAAACACCCAAGCAGCATAAGCAACCCCGTCAGATACAATACTTGTAGTAGTTGTCGACAAAACTTTCACACCTGAAGACATCCTTATAAGATACAATGGCATAATTCTACAAAGTGATTATGAGACAGATTCACATGAATACGAATGGGATTATTTAGCTTCACATGAATCTGAAGGGGATTCTGTTGATACTTTTGAAGATAAAAGAGTTGAATGAGATGCATGGATTAAAACCTTTTGGGATCTGGATACTGGGGATACTTCTAGGAGAGATATGTCACCTCCCAAGCCTGAATATGAAGAGGATAGTACCAATGATGATCTCGATACCTCCATCCTGTCCATAACTGACTCATCATATGAACTCAACCTAATCAATGAAGCAATGCAAATCATCCACCCAAACTTATTGATTGGGACCAACAAGATCCCCCATACCTTGACACCTTCCAAAATGATGAGGCAATAATAGACTTTCTCGAATTACGGGATAACATACCAAGCAAGGATCACAAGGTTGGGTTTTCTATTGAACTCAACAACGCAACTTACTTTGGAGCTAATGCCAAACCTTTTAGTTGCAAAAATATAATTGTGTCGACTTGAATTTCATCATCAGAATACTACCTGCAACATGTTAGTTTCACAAAATACAAAGGATATGCTACAGGAAATCCAAACTCAACCAATGAAACTACATGAAATGAATATTAAAATGAAAACATTATTTTTACCTTCATGATTTAAGTCTCATTGTGTTCTAACTCCACTATTCCTGGTTGCAAATGATGTGCTCTCAGACAAGCACTGATAGCTTCCAATATGGCATATGAAGAATGGACTGATAAATGATAGTTAACTGATACTATGATATGCAATGCAAAATGATTATGCTAAATGAGAAATGTTAATTGCTTCAAGATTAAAACTCACGGATGCATAAGTTTTTACGAATGGTTAACTTGAAAACTCACTTGAAGACTAACTCTTTCTCAACTCAAACTCCCATTTTTATAGACTTTTGAGAGGATAAGATGACGTGGCCTAGATCAACGGTTATGATCATATCTACAGATTTGGATGGTTGTGAGCAAAGGTGAAGGTTGAGAGAAAGGAGGAAGAAGATGACAAGTGTCACTCATCTCACCTTGACTTGGTTGCTGACTAAGGGAATCTAGGGATGGCTGGAGAAGATTTAGGCATGAGAGGACAAGTGGACTCAAGTCTTTCCTAAAATGTAGGGATGTTGGAGAGAATATAGAAGAAGGTTAAGAAATATGTGTACGTACACAATATTTCATTTATTTTGGAGGTTGGAGATAACTGATGAATTAATATTTAAGAAATATTAATATCTTTAGCCACGTTATTGATGAGTTGGCAAAGGAAAGATGAAGTGGAGATGGAAGGATGAGTTGGAAAAGGAATTAAATAATTAAGAAATTATTTAATATTTGAGACTATATGATAGAAGAATAACCATTAAATAATAGATATTTAATTGATTGATTAGAAGAATAATTAAATATTTAATTAATTGATTAGAGGAAAAGGATAAATGAATTAATTAATAAAATATTTCAATTAAATTAATTAATAGAAAGACATGAAATGAATTAAATAAATTAATCTTTTCGAATTAACTATTTAATAAAAGAATAATTATTAAATATTTATTTAATTGCTCATAGCCAATTTTTAAGTGTATACAATAACAATAAAGAATGGATCTCCTAGTGAAAATTGCATTGCAACTCTTCTAGATCCCAAAAAAGTAAAAACAAAGGATGCATCCAAAGATGAAAACCTCTCTGAGTCGCCTGAGGATGAAAGGTTTGACATTCCCCCCTTCATTACAAATCAGGAACGATTATCTATCCTTGTGGAGGATACAAAATAAATAAATCTGGGAACACCAGAAAATCCCCACATGATACACTTAGCTTCTTCATTAACTCTAGAGGAAGTTCCTAATTTTGTAGTGTTCTTTCCAAAAAGACGGGTCAATTTTGTATGGTCCTATGTAGACATGCCCAAATTGGATCCAGATCTAGTAATGCATCACTTGGCAGTAGCAGAAGGAGCTAAACCAATGAAACAAAAGCTCGAGAAAATACATTGTTGGGTGAATATTTTGTCAGTAGCATACCAATGACAAAATATGTGTTTCACGCACAGCTATGATAAGACAAATTATTTCCTCTCATTAAGGGGAGCTTCCTTGTTGGAATTTTGGGTATTACAACACTTATACAAAACAAAATTCGGGTGTAAGCTTAGAGCATGTAATTCTTTTTTTTCAGAATTAATGTATTCTCTCTTCACTTGGTGATATTTCTTACAACTAAATAAACTTAACCACTAAATTAAACTTCTTAACAAAGATACAAAGATCCTCAATATTTAGACAACCTTGTAAGCCCAAAGTCTTACGTAAGTGCAACTACTTAAATCACTCCTATTTCAACTTAAATCTCAACTTGTAGCTCAAAGTCTCAAAGATGTGATCAAAGATTCCTAAAACTACAAGTAATTTGTAGAATACAAAGCTTCCTACGCAATTACTTAATTATCAGAAGATTTCCCAAATATGTAAACAACATAAAGTTTATTTCCACAATTAGAAAGCTCTTTCGTAAACCTTCACAATTTCACCAAAAGATTCAAGATCATAAGGAACGATTATGAGAACTAAACATAAGAATGGTTCCAATCACAGTCACAATCTTCAATCCAACACAAAGTTTGGACAATAGTGGATTAATATCTTTATTTCCTTGAATCAACATTTACATCAAAAGCACAAATTCTTAATTGAGATAAAAATTTGGCAAAGTTTTGCTAAGCAGTAAAAAGATAAATATGTACAAATGAGGGTCCTCTTTATATAGGAAAAGAGTGGAGAAAAATGTGGGCACAGTTGACTAATTCTTAAATCCTCCATTTTACCCCCAAAGAGTTACGCTTTTTTCAATATCTTCTACCTCTTGAGATAAGGAAGTTTTAACACCTTGCATTTGACTTTGAACAACTTCAAATTCAATCAACAACTTAATTGTTGAATCTAGAAGATGGGAACCTTCTTATTTCAAATGAGCAATCCACTCATCCACTACTTAGCCCTTGACGCCTACTTGTTCCACCTTCTTGGGAGCCTCAGTATCAATTGAAGAAACAATTGGTTGTACTTCATGAGAAGATTGTGCGACCTAGAGAAGCACACTGGTCAACTAAATTATTTTCATCTCTTTCTTGATCAAACCTTTGCATAAGAGAATTGAAAGCAGTTTGAGAGTCTAACTTGACACTCTCATGTGTCTCCACTCCAAGTTCTACAATCTACATAGTATAATCTCCAGGTTGAATATTATCTTTATTCTTGCCTGAAGATGGCACCATAACCTCAGCATATTTCCTTTTGATAGTAGGATCCACCAGCACCCGAGAAACAATCTTTGGTTTTTTAGTACCTTTAAATTTGGAAGGAGCCAATTGTTCAAAATCAAATTCATCTGGTGAAATTACATGTTTCTTCCTTTTAGGTGCTACCATATCCATCCATGGTGGTAATTTTGTGTTAGTAGATGGAGTTGTGGCCTCCTTCTGAATAACAACCGGTTTCTGAGGAACATTTTGACTTGAAGTTGCAGCAATTGTTGATGGAATTGTTGGTATCAAGGTTGTGGTAACCAATGGTGTTTTTGTTGATGGAGCAGTAGTTGTTGTTGTTGATGCCTCCTTGGAAACAACTGTGGATGGTGCACTAGTGGCAACAATGGTACTCACACAAGGTGGAGCTTCAGCCATGATTGTTGTGGAAGGTAAGGCCACCATTTGTTGCTCTGCAATTACTTGCTCCATAGATTCAGTAAAATCCAAAATTCAAGACTCAATAATAGATGTGGGAACATCATCAAAACCAAAGAGAATAGACAATGTAATATATTGTTGATCACCCTCCCACTGTGGTAGTTTTGTATTCAACCCTTCATTATTATGTTCATCTTCTTCTTGATCAGAATCTAATTCAATAGAATGACTAATAACTTGTGTAGGAGTTGATACATGTGAAGTGGTGGGGGTATCGCTCTCACCTTGATGAGATGGTTCTTCAACCTGCATTTCCTCTTCATGAGGAATTTCTCCTTCTTCTTGTTCTTTTTCTTTCTCAGCCTCTTCAATAGCTTGTTGCTCTGGCTCCTCTATTTGTGTCACGTGTACCGCTGAGGAAGATTCACCTTTCTTAGACCCTTTGATAGTGAATTCAATTTTAGGTCATTTTTTCTTGGAATGTGTCGAAGGGATTGATGGAGGTGCTTGCACATCTACTTTGCTTTTGGCCCTCAATTCAGTTGTTTTACCAATTGGACCATCACTGTTATCATCATCCCTGGAACTGGAAGGAAGTTGCCTCATTATGATCTTCTTCTTCAAAAACCATGCATTAGTATTGGCCAAGATAAGGGCAATTCTTTGAGTAATGGACTTACTTTCCTTTTTTGACCATTTGATGGGCAGCAATGGAGAATCAACAATTTTCCTTTCAAAATAGACTGGATCCACTATATCATCAGTATCCTCCATTGTCATTGGGATTTTAGCCAAATCAAGATTTTCAATTTGTTCTAGGGAGAGACGATTGAAATCCATTCTCCTCACATCTTCATCATTTTCATAGTCTACCCAAACATCTTCGAGCCAATATACATGAGTATAGCTCCTCTTAATTTTGTTCTTCATTCCACAAAAATCAAAATTATTATGAGCCTTGAACCTCCTCATGGTGTTCCATTGCATTTCTTCTTCCATATTTTTGGCCTTTGGGTTGGTCATTACTGAATATCAGCCAATGGCTTCTAAAAACTTTAAGTTAGTCTTATGAGCCTGTGACTGCTTTTCATGCACATGGGTCAATTGCTGACATAACTCCATGAGTACAATCTTATCAGATGGATATCTTGGCAAAATGAAAGGTTCACTTGTGAAACATCCTATGCGGATGTAAGTGAATGTAGGAAATTGGAGAAAGACACAACCAAAATGAGAAACCCTATTGTATGATGCTTCTGAAAGTCTCTTCTTTTGTAAGTCCTTATCAAACATGCATTTCCATACAGCAAAGAAGGCATCATTGACCCTTCTGAAATGACTTCCCCGATTCTTGATTGTGAGCTGATCATAATAGTTTCAAACAAGAACTAACCTCTTGACTTGCCTTTTAAAACTAAAGCTCAATGCCATAAGCAACTAAGAGCTTAATGTCGGATTTTAAAACTCGACTTGTCGGCTGGAAAAGACACGAAAGTTGACAAGTCGGGTTTTAAAACCCGACATGTCATCTGGGAAGAACACGGTCTGCTAACATGTCGGAATTTAAACTCTGATATGTTAGCAGGGGAAAAACTTAAATCAACATGTCGGGTTTTAAAACCCGATATGTCAGCAATGAAACCCCAAAGCAACTAACATGTCGGGCTTTAAAACCCGATATGTTAGCAAGGAAAACATCAAACTAACTTAACATGTTGGACGTCGAAGCCCGACATGTTAGTTGGAAAAACATACATCTCTTGTATGTCGAATTTCAAAATCTGACATGCAAGAAGGGAAAAACAGATCAAGGAGATTAGGGCATTCCCTCGCATGTCAGGGTTTGAAACCCGACATGTGAGGATAAAGGGAAAAATAAAGGAGATTAGGGCATTCAGATTCTAAATCTCGACATGCCCTAATCCACAACAAAACAAACAAAAACCCTAACGCACACGAAAAATAAAAACACAGAAGGAAAAGAAAATGCAGAAAGAACATACCCAAAGAAAAAGATCAACTCTTTGATGAAGAATTCACGAAAATAATCACCAATCACGAGCCACAAACGAAAAACGTGGAGAGCAGATGAGAGGGGAGCCAAAACGAGCGAAAGATGCAAAGAAAATGACTAAAAAGAACAAAAAACTTCATTAAAAACCATAAAAACCCTAATTAAAGGTTGCATTAAATGCAACAACACACCACTACAGGTTGGAATTTAAAGTCTGACCTGCAGCTAAAGACCCCTACAGGTCGGACTTGTTTAAAACTCAAGAAGACTGCACATCGAACTTTAAAGTCTGATGTGCAGCAAGACTCCCATGCAAGTCGGCGTGCAAGCTAAAACTGCAAATCACTACGCATCGGACTTTAAAGTCCGATGTCCAGTTTAAACCAAAAAAGCACCCTGCAGGTCAAACTTTAAAGTCCGACCTGTAGGTAAAACTGCAAAATCTAAAAATTTAAAAACGACAAAAACAAATGACAAAAAGCAAAAAGCAACTAACCGACGAAGTCAATTAACCTTTCCCAGAGGACGTGAGGTATGAAACAAACCAGTTTCGTAGGGCTGCCTCACGATTTTAGTCATGCTAAAATCAAGGACAACAGTTGGCTCTGACTAGGGAACAAGTTTTACCACTTGAAGATTGTAGAATCCAAAACTCTGAGTGCCTGTATCCATTAGGGGATAGAGTCAGCGACAAAAAGACAAAAAAAAACTATACAAACATTTTACAATATGTACAACTTTGCTTCTGCATTGCTCTTTATTGAGTAAAGAGCTTCAAATGTTCTCCACTGTGAGGTAATGAGAACGGGGAAACGCGAGCAAGTAATTATTCTCACCACATACTTCATGAATAGTGAAGGGGCCTCCCCATAAGGAATCAAATTTCCCGTGCATACCCTTTGGTTCCCTCCACTTGTTCCATAACAAGCCCTGATCACCTACTGTGAACTCATGAGAAGTCGCCTTTTTGTCAAATAACACCTTCACTTGGCTTTGGTGTGCAGCAATTCTATCCACCACCTCTTTGGTGTGCAGCAATTCTATCCACCACCTATGCCCTTGTTTCCTCCAACTAAGAAAGAAACATAATCCGCTTATCAAGCGAACCTTGGTAAGTTTCATCTTCAACGGCCTTGGCAAGCTTCAATGCTGGAAGTTCCAAAGTGATAGGAATTTCAGCATTCAATCCATTCAGAAGTTGGAAAGGTGACATGCCAATTGATCTTTTAGGAGTTATATAATTTGTCCATAGCGCATCATGGAGAGCCTTATGCCAAGTCTATTGTATCTCATCAACAAGCTTCCTGATAATTGTAACCAGGTTCTTATTGTTTGACTCAACCAAACCATTTCCTTGCAGATAATAGTTGGACAAATGCGAAAGGGTAAACCATAGTCGAAACAAAAGTCAATGATCTCATAAGATGAAAAACAACGAGCATTATCAGTTACAATCTTATGAGGAACACCAAACCTTGAAACGAAGTTTTCTTTCAAAAATTGGCCAACCACTACTGAAGTAGCTTGCCTTGTTGGAATTGCCTCCACCCACTTGGTGAAGTAATCTTTCGCAGTGAGAATATACATGTGACCTGCACTAGATGTTGGATTGATAGGTCCAACAAAATCCAATCCCCACTATTGAAATGGCTCTTCAATTACCACTAGCTTAAGAGGAAGTATGGCCAACTTAGGCTTGCCAACAAACTGCTAACATTGTTCGCATTTGCGAATCCAACTGTATGCATCCTTAAATAATGTTGGCCAATAGTATCTTGCACGCAAAATTTTGTGCAATGACAGGAGCAAAATAGTGTCCACCACAAGCAAGATCATGAAAAGCTTGAAGTAACCTTACTTATTGACTTTGTGAGTTTCTTTCTCCATCATGGGGCAGACTTTATCAAATTTAGGAACTGTTGGTTTCAAAGTAGGGAAGACTTGCTTAACATTAGGCACCATGTGCAATGATAGGGTGAACTTCATTAATCACATGACCCACCTCACCTTTCCCAAGGCAGACTTTCTTAACTTTGTGCACCAACACTGAGGCGAACTTGGTGAAATTTATGCTCTTTCCCCATCATCTATAGGGCAGACTTGGCTTGATATATGACCCTTTAGAGGGCGGACTTGCTTACTTCCATGGTACCTAGCCTCTTATCTAAGGCGGATTTTATGAAGTTTGATGCTCTTTACTTAGGGCGGACTTCAACATTTGCTTGCACCTTCAACTTCATGGTAGGGCGATCTTTTCAAGTTGATAACTCACCTCACCTTTTCCTAAGCGAACTTGGTGGATCTCAGGAACCACAACCTTAACCAAAGGCGGACTTCATCATTGTCAGGAACCACATGATCAAAACTTGAAATCTCCATAACTTGTACAATTTTTACCGGATCGCCTTGAAATTTGAAAACTGTGCTTCAATCATTCACTGAATTCCTCGAGATTCCTATAATTTAGAAGATTAGCTTTTTGGATCAAAACATGGATTTTGGGAGGAATTTGTTGATCATTTTGATGTATCTCAGTGTGAACAATGCGAACCCTAAATCCACTTTCTAAAAATAGAAAAAGCAAGGTTCCCTAAAAAATAGGAAAAACTTTCTAAAAATAGCCATTTCGGGGATCGTGCTCAAAATGCCAAAAACTAAACTTCCTAAAAAATAGGAAAAAGCAAAAAAAAAAAAACTTTCCAAAAATAGAAATTTGTCCAAATTAGCTCAAATCAATTGCAATTTTCGTCCTTTGGACTTTCTAGACACAATGACGACATCTAGACTCTATTCTAATCGTGGCTTGCACACATTAACTCATAATGTTGAAAACTCGGGTCGCTCAAAACTGATAAACTTGGCAATACTGACGCAAGAAGGTCACAAGGCTCTAACAAAAACCCTAGAAAGCAGGAAAAAGGGAGGGTCCCCATTTGCAATGGGGTGATGTGTGAAAAAGGTCACAACGAGCTCTATATAAGCTAGCTCTATCTTGGGGTATTTGCATGGTTTTCTATCTTCTCAAGTCAAATTTAAATTTGCTTAAGTCATTTTAGTTAAAAGGAAGTTATTGTGGATGATTTATTGTGAAACTGTTATGTTCATACTATTTACAATTTGTTGATTATAAGTTGTAGTGCATGGCTAGCATGAACCCTTAAAAACAAGTTTGACTTCGATTGCTTCTCACTCATTGATATGCATACCTTTTTATGGTATTGATGATTGTTCATGGTGATTTGAATATCATTAGCTTTCCTTTGAAAATTGCATCGGCTTTGCCTAGTTTTTCATTTGTATGGCGAAACAGAGCATGGTTGAGTTTCACTAAATCGTTCACCATCCCTTGCATTTTAGTATTAGATTAAGATTCCTCTCAAACTTTATCCTTTTTCACTTTTTTTTCATAGTCATTAGTAGTAGTAAGAAAAACACGTCATTGAAAATCATTCAAAATCAGGTTCATAGGGCATTTCCTTGCTTTTGAGTGATCATCTCCTAGAACCATTACGTAAGCCCTATTGGATTACTAGCAATCACATCAACCATTAAGACTATCCACACGTCAAGACCTGATAGTAAACCTTGGAATCATCTCAAGTAATCATTCAACTTAGCATTTGGGAGGATTTTGTTCAAGAGATGATAGAGTATTCAATACTTTATTCTATGTTTATAGTGACACAAAACACACATCAATATTATTGTGAACTATTGAGATAATGAGAAGTTTTTGCTGTTTTTTTCCCAAAAGAGTTCCCAAAATAAATTTTGCTATATTGTGAGTGTGCCATTATATTTTTCTAATACATTTAAAAATCTTTTAACATTGTTTGTCCTACATAGATTGATTTGTGTTATTTCTCTTTAGGTTCTGAATGTCTATTTCATTGGAGACGAAAGAAAATGTATTGATCTACCTTTAGTTTTCATTTCAACAAGAATTTGGTTGCCACTATTTTGTTTGGATGTTTGATGTTGCAGAGGATTACAAAATCCACAAATTAATCCAAGTGTATTGACAATTCTGAAAATATCTGATCCTCATAAAAAGTGGCATCTGGTCCGAGAGTTATTCTTTTGTATCTGATTCTATGTTTTCCTCCATTCACCTAACTTATTAATGAAACCATCTACTGTAATCTTACAGAGGAGTGTTAAGGTGAATTGCCATGTTCTGAGATAGTTTTGCAGTTAGGAATCTTGTGGAGAAGATACTAGTATTATAGTTTTCATGACTTTCTGACTCAAATCAGACTGCAGTCCAGGTCAAACATGTTGATTGTTCTTCGATTAGAGATCATCTATTGGTAATCAGAAACAACAGTGGGAAAACTGGAGTACAAGATTTAAGATCTTTTGTTAATCTTGAACGAATTGCAAACAATATTGCTAGGGTCGTCAATGAGGGGTCTTGCCCGGTCCTTCTCTAGCAATAATTATACTTGGTATGGGTTGAGAATGATCATGATTGTTGGGCATTTATGCTTCCATTTCTATTAATAAACAAAAATTATGATCAACTCTGTGAACATTGATAATAAACTCCCATATAATGAAGTTGAATGCGCCTTGTTCAGTTGGATTTTTGGAATTATATGATGTTTCATGAGGATTCCAGTTTTACGAATGTTATCTATTTAAATGTCAACATTTGCACGGTTGCTTAAAGGCCTTGTAACTCTCATCTTGAATATGAACGTCCATCCATATTTCATTCATACGCAAATTTACATTTACCTCTTCAAATTCTCAAAATATAATCATGGTCGAGAGGATGAGATCTCAAGGGGAAAAAAATGCAATCAGGACTTCAGAGACAAAGAGATACAAGAATTGACGATTTTCATTTGTAGCTCCATTACACAAGCTTCCCTGTGATTGACCTCCAATTGTAAGGCATGAATTAAGTATTAACTTGGGCACGTGTTGAAAATATTGCTCACTGTAGTAATGAAGCCAAAAGAATGGGAACTTTGCCTGTACAATGTGATCTCAATTTTTCTGGCATTTCTTGCAGGCAGGCAACTCAAGAGTTACTGTGTTCACCGGAACCTTCCTAGATTTACAGAATGATAACAGTTTAGTTTCTGAAAACTCACCTTTCTCTGTTAAATGAACACCAAAATTATTTAGCCGGTGAATATCACGACGAATGGGTGACTGCCATGGTCCATCCCACAAACCGGGTGGAAGCAATGGTGTGAGAGCACATTGATCGGTTTGGTTATGACAGCTCAATTGTCCTCCAAAGCGATTCCAAGCATGCCCCCATCCTATCTGGTTCCCCAAACCCTCTACCAATAAGGTACTCTGAAAGCTGCTGTAAAAAGAAAAATTGAGCGGATGTGCCAAAGTTCTATCTGTATGGAGCATGTCTGGCATTTTATTAGCATTGGCAATCAAACAAAAACTAACTATTTATGGACTTCGGCAAGAATATATATTGTACATGTTTTCCTAGATAACAAAAGAAAAAAGGTTATCAAATAAGTTGTGAAAATTTGGCGAACATACCAAGCTTATTGGCTGCTGCCATGGCAGCAATAAGCTGAGCATATGTAGTAGCCACTCGCCTGTGAGCTCCAGATATAACTGCACGTGTGGCTCGAGATGCAAGGAAAAAGTCTACAAATGCAACCCATCTTGGCATGGGACCCCAGTCCTTTGCTCTCATTTGAGGAAGCTGCAAATAATGTGGGCAGCTGAGAATGTAACATACCAATATAATAACATTGCATTTTTGTGTTACTGAAAAATTACTCTAATCAAGAATCAAAATTTCCAAAAGTAAAGACACAGAAATCCACATCATATGAGCCTAGGCTCTGCCATTACATGGATATGTGTAAACAAATAAAAAAGATATTTGTCTTTAACGTAAAACATCCTAAAGCATAGGGATATGGGCCACAGTATAGAACATGGATTGTGTTTTCTATTGATATGAAAAATCTCTGAGTCCACAACTATATATGTTGGTTTATGGTTGTTGGCTGTGATGCACCTTGCAGAGAACAGATTACAGAATTTCCTCAGATCAAATAGATAATGAACAAGAAACGATAATTAGTGATACTTGAAGCAATACAACTGATAAAGAAAAAGGTTCTGATGCTTGGATAGAGAGCAAGAGAGAAACACTGATAACAGGTAATCAGTGATTTCAATTGTTGGGCATATCCAGATTCCATTATGAGAATTTAATTGATCAACGTTATCAGAATTCCACAATCCATTTGAATTCACTTAGTAGCATCTGGATTTCATTGTGTGTCTATTTTTAGCATCAAAGTTTTGGATCACAGTCCGTGATCCATCATCAGGATATGAGAGAGTGCCAAGAGATGTAAAATCATAAGTTCACATCCTCCCATCCCCTGGCACTCTCTCACATCCTGATGATGGATCGCGGAGTGTGATCCAAAACATTGATGCTAAAAATAGACACAATCAAATCCAGAAGCTTCTAAGTGAATTTAATTGATAGTCCAAAAATGGAGTATGAATAATCATTATTTGTCTCATTGGACAAGTCTTTCAAAGTCCAGTTGAATTTATTCAAAATATTTGCCCAAAGAAATCACTTTGCACATTCAAGTAAAAACGTGATACAGCAAAAAATGACAAAATATAAACTTTTAATCCCCCTATTCTTTGAGGAATAAGAATAATATACCTGAAGGTAATTTGTACTCAGAATGTTACTGACATTTTTACTTGCATACGACTTGTAATCAAAATGAAGAACCTACATAAGAGGTCAAAAGCTTAATGTAAGATTATCTCTATTTTACAGAAGTCCATACCCAGTTATATACCCATTTAAATTTTATGCAATCAGAGGATCTTATCTGAATTTTCTTCATCCAATAAATATATAACCACACGCACCTCAGCATATTCTTTCAACCTGTTTTTGATATGCCCTACAACTGATGGTGTGTCAGTAACCAATACCACTCGAGGCTTTGCATCCTTAAGTGAAAGTTCATGAAGGGATCTCTGAAAACAGTTGACGGCTGCATATAGTGCTCTTTTAGACCTGGTGAAAAGAATCTGTTATTAGATCCCACTTTTCAATCAATTGCATAATTGAACACCTGTTTCTAATCTTACTCAACCTTGTTCATTGTTTCTACGTAAAAGGGATGATTTCAAAGCAATAAAACATGTCTTCAAATATGGTCTTTCTCATAGTGGAAAATGCAGAAAACTAGTCACAAATTAAATATCTCTTCATTTGCTCAAACACTAAGCACAATAAATGAAGAAAAATACTCCTTTAAAAGACAGGCATATATTAAAAGCATGATAGGCAACCCAATCTATAAAACCATAAATAGAATAGTTTACTTCTTAAAACTCTCTAAAAATACAAACACTAAGCACAATAAATAAATTAAAAAATACTGCTTTGAAAGACAGGTAGTTATCAAAAGCATGGTAGGTAACCCAATCTACAAAACCATTAAAAGAATAGTTTACTTCTTAAAACTTTTTAAGATCAAGGACCACCTGAACTTGCAATGGATGTGAATTAGGAGGAAACTACAAAGAATCATTTACAAAACATGATAACCGATTATGTTTGACTAATTACAAAACCCAAGAACTGTTACATTGGCATTCAAATAAAACTAATCTAAAAAAAATTTGAATACTTCTATAGACTAGTGCTTCTTCAGGGTCTCTCTGAATTGAGTGAAAATATAAAGTTGAACAAAATTGAGTTAGTATCCTTGATATTCTAGGTTTTGGATCCATTCACAATTTAAATGATCCTAACTGAATCCTGGTGCCATGTGCAGCATCCAACAAAAAGGAGATAAGTTATTTGAAAAAAAGTATCATCAACCGAGCCAAAAGAAAACCATAGTACCTACTACCACGCATTCTAAGGTGTAAAGTAATATCCGGATCAGGACCACTATTTAAAACCCAATTCACAGCCTCTTCAACAGCATGTGCAGGAGAGATAAGGACTTTCATTAGTTCTCCAAATAAATTAGGTCTGGAGCTTGGCATGCTGGGGTCTCCAAGCAGCATTGAGGCAGCATCTCTCATGCCAGGATGTAAATTCTTCAAGAAAAACTGAATTGCGACAGTATCTGTTGTACCCTTGAACCTGACACAGAAATAACAAACAAAATAGTATCAACTCCTTTAAAGTTGTTCCTTAGAATTTTAAATATACAAAGATCTAAATTATGTGTAGGCACAAGCATAGAGTCAAAGCAAAGTGATAGTTCTGCTGCCTTGAATTCAGAATATGCCACAGACCTTACCAAACAATGGGTTGTTTCCAATCTCTCCAGTCCTCACAAAACACATGAGTGCGTGTTGGCATTTCAAAATCATCAATTCTCATAACAAGAGGCCTTTTGTACTTGCCTGCACAGTCATTCCTTGCCCAAAGAAGCTTTATCTCTTTTAGACTAAATGTCTGATTCGAATATGTAATATAACCACCAAATGAGTGCTTATCCCTGGAAATCAACGAGGAATTTGAGTAAGCATTAATCATTGAAAGACAAATCAGAAAATCAATTAAATTACAATTTATGATCCATTTTCAAGTTCTTTCTTAGTGAGTATTAGATTCCATTTTCATTTGATTGCATTGGTGGTCCCTATTGCCATGGGCACATCTACATGTTGTGTTAAAAGAACTCCTCCCAAACTGGGAGAAAATTTCATTACCTAATTCAAATCTAGAAAATAGGTCCACTCCCCTTGGTAAGCTTTTGAAATTTGATGCGATTTATTAGTTGGTTGTATCTACTATCTTGTCGTTCACAGCCAATGATCCTTAGAGCCTAAAGGTTTGTGGTATGCTTGGTAGGTTTTCTGGCATTGCATTGAAGTCTCTATGGTGTTGAACTCATAAGATAGTGCACACTGCACAATTCGTGTTGTTAGAAGAACTGCAGTAAACTTAAGGGCTTGTAACTATAATATGTGTGTTGTGGATAATAGAGCCCACTTACTACAGCTAAAAACACATGAATTTTGAACAGAATAATAAATAACCTGTTTTCACCAAGAATTAAAGGTCGATTCAATAGCAGGCCCAATGCTCCTGCTGTTAATATTTTGTACATTTCATTGCCAAATCCAGCTTCTGACGATCTTCCAAAAACAAAGTTTTGCCTACAAAACTTACTTGCAGGAAGTTCTGTGACTCTTGGTGCACCTGCCAAAAGAACCAAAAACTGTAAGGTTCTATCGTCTTTGAGTAAAGATTAAGCGAAGAAAGTGCTTGATTTAAGTCTTTGTTAATGAGACTCAGGGCTTGAGTCACAACCTAGCTACTTGGGTGCCTGTGCACCGACACCCAAGGTCTTAAATCTGGCAAGTTACAAGTCCCAGTGAGTGGAAGCATTTTTCAAATCAGAACAATGGAATTCAAAGTTCCAATAAATATTCCAACACCCAAGACAAGGTTATATTTTTCAGGTAAAAGAAAACTCTGAGCAATGAGGGATCCAGTTATCTTATTTATGGCAATCTTGATCTATATTCCAAGAGTACATGAATGTACTACACTGTGTAAAAAGCAGGGAAAATGGATTGTATACTGAATTCTTTAAAATTTTAAAGGAGAATCTAAATACCCAAGTGTAAGTTAGCATAAGAAACTTTCAAGCAATATCAAATCCAATCATCCTACTCTCAAGACTAGATCTTGGTTTATATTCATGAGTACATAGACAATACACTTCTCAGAGGAGGGGAGTCCGCAAATCTAACACTCAAGAGTAAGCAAAAATAAGAAACTTTTGAGCAATGCTGAAACTTAATCGACCTATTTACCCCATGACAAGAACTCGGTTTATATTCATGAGCATACAGACAAGATCATTTCTCAAAGCATGGGTATCACAATTCACCAAAGGATAAAGACTTCTGAGAGCAGGGGAGGCCTCATTTACTATAATCTTTGATCCTCATTTATTATGCTATGTTTAGAAGAATATAGCATTTGAACCTAGGAACCCCAAAAAGGGCTACATCCAGCAAAGTAAATGAGGCAAAAAGAAACTACAAAGAGGATCAAAGAGATTGATTTGAAATATTAGCACACATACCATGTTCAGAAAAGTAATTGTGAATCATTCTTCTTACTCTGAGGCTAGCTTCTTCTTCTCCCTGGCCTGAAAAGGCAACACCCATTTCTTCTACTGTAGCACATGTGGATGGGTGTCTTTTCTCCTCCTGAAGAAACGCAGAAGCTAACTTTTCACCATATTCTTTCTGATACTGAAACCCATTAGACCTATTAGAGCTGTTTATGTAAGATTGGTCTGTGTCATCTATTTCATCACCCAATTTACTTTGATCATCATAATGGTCTTCAATTGTCCTGTTTAGGAGTTCATTCGACAATGCTCTATTATAGCCATCATGTTGTTCATGACCATTGTGATCTGTGAGATATATTCCATGGAATAGTGTGCGATAAAGAGGAAAGATAAATAGAATACATATGAGAAAGAGAATGAGGATGAGGCGTAATCTGCCACATAAATGATGTTTTGATGTTGAAGTTGAAGATTTCTTTCTGATAGATCCCGGCGCTCCTGATAACCTCATCAGTGACATTAAAAATGATGAAAAGCTTGGGAAAACGAATTAATGTAACACAGGAACGAACTCACGGCGCTCAAGATCTCCCAGAGAAGTCCGACTCATTAAGAAGAACAAGAAAAGCAGAATTAGTGTTTTGCAGGCGGACAATATTTTGGACAAGCGAAAAACCAGCTGTGATGTCGATTTCCCTCTTTTGTAGGGTAATATATTGTTGCTTGGATTTCCTCCTTTTTTAATTTTTTTTAATGACCCTTCGTGTGAATATTTGACGGTGATTTAGTTACTTTTGTTAATTGGATAAACCATATGGACGTTGAGAGTTTTAAATAAATAAATTTATTTATTTGAGAGTTTTATATATCAAATCTGGTTCAACGAGGGGTATGGAGCATAGGCAGGAACGTCTTTTAAGTCATCTACGAGGGGTATGGAGCATAGGCAGGAACGTCTTTTAAGTCATCTCGTATTAATACGGACAACACTACCAACATTACGGTTCTAATTTACAAGCATATTGGATCAATGAAAGCAACATCAATCACAATCTATATAATTTAATTTAACGATAACGATAATTATATTATAAGAAAATCTTAGTCTCATTTCTAGATTATCTATAAATATATGAATGACTATAATCATTTGTTTATTTTTGTAGAGCATCATTGAGACATAAGTGTGCATAGGCAAGGAGAAAGATGGGGATAATAATGTCAAGTCCAATCGCAATGATGACATATCTAAGATTAGATCATTGCTCGTCACTTACACACATAATATTCTAAAATTTACACCTAAGATGGCATATTTAAAGGCAATCCCTAACACATGTAATCATTCATTTTGAAGCAAATCATAGCATTCAAGCCTTATATATAGCATTCATATTAAAGCACTATCGGGCTAGCAAAAGAAAAAATATGCATCAAGCATATTACATTTTGTGTGTGCTTGAAATATTTTATACAAATTATGGAAACAATAAGAAGGGGGTTGACTCAGGATTACAAAGTACCACACTTTTAAAATCATCTTAACCACGATTTAGTTGTCATGGCAAAAATGAAAAATTTAAGAGTAGGTGACCAATAGAGACAAAATCATATATGGTAGCCCTAAACAAAATCATAGGTGTGATCAGGCTCAATTGTAGTGTGGAATCTAAATATTCATATGCTTCATAAGTACCCCTTTAGGATTGATAATTATAGTTAAGGAGCAATCTTAGAGTGATTCTACAATGCGATTTTGTTACACTCATTATCAACATTTTTAAAGAGATAAGCATTTCTTAGTCTCTTATTTAATTTATTGTATAATTTTTGTGTTGCTTCCAATTATTAAAAAATTGAATACAACTTACCTTGATGACGAAGATTCATTTGATCATGATGTTCATTTTGCAACCATGGATAAAAAATATTTCACTAATACTACTCAAATGCTTGAAGAATATTTTTATTTCTAAGATAACAGTTTTAATCCCTTAAATCTAGTTGGTGTCCTTCATGGAATGCTTTTATAGATGAGAGATACTCACAAGTATTGTTTAAAAAATAAGCTCATCGAGCTTACTCTCTTAATGATAAGTCCACCACCCCTCACAATCTCAAGCTTATTCCTTGATTCCTCATTCCCAAACCCTATCTCCCACATTTTATATTCCATATACTACCTTCCCAAATTCACCTCTCATCCCTCCTACATTTTTCTTACTATTAATAATCCCATTATAGATCCTACTTCTCATATCCAACATAATCATGTTGTCCCCTTACATACACTATCATTCCACTATCTTCCAACTTATTTATATCAACCCCATCATCATTGGCATTTTCACTTCCTCTTCCATTTCCACCATCCACCCTTCCACCATTGACATCATTACTAAGAGACTTGCTGAAATGCAAAGGAGAATGAATTTATTTCTTTCAAATTGTAAAGAGGAAAACAATACTAAGATAAAGCACAATCCTTTCTGCTTATGGTATTTTGGAGTATTTCTTCCTTGTGATTTTTGTAGCCTCATGATTTAAAATTTATAGTAAAAGGGGGGCCATAATTCATCTAAACTCTGCTAACACCAATTTATTAGTCTACAAATATGATGATTGACTACATGGCACACTCTTCCACAAATCTTAAAGGAGTATGTTCTTGAGTGCTTTATCCATTGCATCATGGTTTAGTCCACTTTTATGTGAAACTACCTAATGATATTGTGCAACACTTTGAGATAAAATTTGGTTTTAAGTTTACTATTTTATTTTATTTTGAATGTAGAAAATGATCAAATGAAAAAAGGCATGAGCATATTTTCAATCCTTGTCCAAAGATACTGACAATTTCTAAATGATGAACTACAAAGGTTGTTTGTTAAAATATTTGCTTCCAATCTTTCAATACAAGGTTTATATAAATATTAATGCTTATTTTATGGATTTGTATACAAGTGTAATAAATATTTAGCCAAAAATATCAGAAGCAAATGCACTAAAATCTCCAAATCTTCCCATCTTTCATAAAACCCATGTTATCCTTTTAAATTTAAGCTAAAATAGTCTTCCATAAGGATAGTAATATTCCACATAGGCATGAAATTAGGCCTTGTAAAATAAATGTTATTGCATATTTCATGTGTTCTAATATCATCTATATTAATCCTGAGATGTCATCAAAGCTCACTTAGCTTCAAGGTCCCCTGCATGTCATATTACAAAATTTATTTGGGGCCAACATGGCAACCTTACCTCAACTTGTATACTTTAATATAATCATAGGCCAAAATGGTGTATAGAATGTGTAGACACATAAAAAATTTCATTAAAACGTCCTCCTAGTTAAACTTAATTTTTCCCATTATCAGGTGGATCCTTATTATATAATATTCTTATTATTCATTATTCTTTATTTCATTCTTCATTAAATTATAATATTCATATCATAATCCATCATTATTCTTCATTCATAATTATTCATTAATTCATTTAAATCCATTCTATTATTAATCTATTTTCCAAATCTCCTACATATCAAACTTCATTTTCTATTCATCACATCTCACTCCTATCCATTGCATCCACCTAATCAATATGGGATAAACATTTACATTTTCACAATTGATCTATTATACCACATTTATCCCACAACATGGATTCACCCAGAGAATGCTTATAAAGAGAAGAGTCCCTCTCTCATTTCAACCATCTAGCAATCTAGTGTTTATTCCATCTCTTGCATTTGCATTCTTGTTATCTCGCACTTTGCTTTCTCTTTCAATCATCTTACATTCATCCTCTCAAATCTCCTATAAATCATAGCTTCTTGTGTGTGCTTCTAAGGGCCATATTATCTACATAAGATATTGATTTAAGCAGTGCAATGGAGTAGGTTGTGTGACATGCATGTGTGTCTCTAGTTTAGATTTTTTATTTGCATGTGTGTGTTTTAGTAGGAACTTAATTGTTGGATGTTGGAAGAAGCTAAATCCATGATTTAGTTTCCCATTTCCTCCATCTTCAGAATGCCTATGCATAGAAACAAACATCCTTTAACAATTTAGGCTTCTTTTTTAATCTTCTATAGCAGGATGGGTAGATGCTTTCCACATAGTGTGGCCTTGAAGGTTTCAATTCCCAATTTTGTAAGGAAGGATTCAATTGTAGTTTACGATAATTTAACTAGTTAGGGGGGTCATATTTATTGGTACCACTCAATTTAACATTTTAACTATCAATAATGAGGTTAGAAACACTTCTAATTCTCTTCCTCAATCTATAATTGTTTTAGATTGAGATAAGGATAATTTGGTAGGAGCTAGGTATTTTGTGGGATAGGGTTCTAATTACATCAAATTTAGATTGAAAATAAATTATATTTCATTGTGTGTATTAAACCCATAGGTGTCATAGGAGTGTTATTTTGAATTACATTTCATTTTTTAGATCTTATAATCTCTAGCTAGAATTGGTGGATCTTTATGCTTGGATTTATACAACATGAAAACTTTTATTGTCTAGTGATTTAGATATTTGTCCCTATTATTAAGGATTATTCATTATGCTTTTTGGATGGATGTAATATTAAAGATATATTTTAAAGTTAGTCCTTTATTTTGGGGGCAGACAACATTATGTATTTTGTCATTGTATCAAAATTTATTCCCTTCTCCAAGATATTCTATTAATTTGAGTTTGGGTTCATCTTCATAATATCCTTTATAGTTTTGGAAACCATCTAATTTATTAGTTATTGGTGACACTTTGGTAAATTTTATATCTATTTCTCATTAGGTTAGTTACTCGTGTCATCCTACCTTTGTCAGGATTCATTCTAAGTTGGATCTTTCTTTATCAAAGGATAATTGGCTCAAAGTAGGAGAGTGTATTTAGAAGAAACTATTAGATAATGTGTGAAATAATTTTGGTGTAGCCTTTTTTCCTCTTATGGATATTTGGTTAACAAGTCATTTCCATAAAAGAGTTAGGATTATATTAAAATATTCTTGATGGGAAGGAGTGGGTCTTCAAAATATTATAGATTTTATTAAATTTCTCATTCCCTTGTATCAAGAATCTTCTCAAACTTGTCATTTCTTAGATTCAAAGCTCTCTCATGAATGTTGATTCTCTTTTATAATATTCCCTTCAATTTTTAGGTGTATCCTCTAAAGTCGTTAATAGATTTCCTTCCTATATTTTAGGCTTTGTCTCTTTGGTTGATTAATTCTATTAGGAAGTTACCTCCTCTTGTGAACATAAATCTCGAGAAGAAGGGATTGGGTTCTAGTCTCATATTGTCTCATTCACTTCTGAATGTGTTTTTTTCCCCATTCGAGGTTATGTTTGAGCCCCCTTGGTCTTTACAAAAAGTCTTTGTCTTTTACAAATCCCTTGGGTGGTATTTTTCCTTCCTCTCATCTATCCCTTAACCATAACCCTTAGTCTCTTACCTAATGTTGGATTTGGACTTGAAAGGAAGATAGATATAGATAAAAAAAAAAGTTCCTACTTAGTCTTCAAAGAAGAGAAATGTTAAATAGGATTATATTTGACAACTTTAGAAAGAAATAACATACATGCAACATGTACACAACATAGTAGATATCTAGGAAAACCGTTCCAGGGAATAATCCCAACAACAAATAAGAACTCAATGTATTGTCACAAGAATTATGGTTACAATACATTTAGTAAGTATCCACTCCTATATTATAATCACTAACTATGTTTAGAGAAGTTATAGCAATATAAGCCCTTACTAAATATAAGTATCCCTCTATATCGTATTGGATTAACAAGAACATTATCTAATCTTGATTGTTTCCAGATTAGATTGTGTGAGAGTTTTTGCATCAACGTTTCGAATCACGCTCTGTTTCTGCATGCTCTCTATTTGTTCTCTATCATCCTAATGATGGATCATGGAGTGTGATCTAAAACATTGATGCAAAAACTCACACACAGTCTAATCTAGAAACAATCAAGATCAATATCTCATGTATTGTGGAAACTTGATGTCTATTAAGAACATTATCTAATTATTTAATTAATTGGGTCCTTTAATCACTTTATTCAATTAAGACAAACTTACATGTTTTTTTAATCTTTTATTAGATTAGGCTAATTGTAGATTAAGTTCACTTAGTTGAGCTAATATTTAGTTCTTTGAGCTAATTTTAGATTCGATTTCTCTTGATTTCTATAAAAGCAAAACATTCATTAATTATAACTATCCAATTCATTTACAAGTTGATCTAATTATCATATTCCTCTTTGGATCGATTCTCTCTCAAGGTTGCATAGCATAGATCATCACTTCTTCTCTTCAGATGTGATAGGTATTTTTCTTGCAGGTAGTTCATGAGCTTGTGGGGTTGAACAAATAACTCCAAACCAAAGCATCCATTAGATGAACCAAGCCTAAAATCATAAACCATGAAAAAATACTACTAAACAAAAATGGCACCCAAAATTGAAGCTCAAATTTTAATGTTAATGTCATGACATATCAATATTCCCAAAATAGAATATAAGCCATGTTATAACCATGAACATCAAAATAGGATATCACATTTAGGATGTTCTTTTTTTTTAAAGATGTTTTATAGTGCATCATTATTACATGTCATAAGTTGGTTAAAATTCAAAAGTCATCAATGACCTTTCTAGTTCACTTTGTAAGTCCCCCTTAAAGGTTCTTATGAATGTCATAGAATATATTACACATATTAAAGTATTATATATTCTCTTGCACATATTGCATGACACTAAATGCTTCTTATAACACATCCTATTATAAATTACACATGGAATAATGTGTCACCATGCCCTTTTCCATGCGAGTACATGAATATTGTAAAAAATAAAAAAAATACAAATATGAGGAATTTCAAGGTATATGTCACCTAATCCCAACATAACCTCTCAAGCATTGTAGTGTATTATTTGGATATATGGGTGATCATTTTGAATAGAAAATCCGCTTATAAGAAAAAAAATATTAAAAAAATCAAGATGATTCTTTAATGTCATTCAAATAGTGGGACGATATAGAATCTTGTTGTAAAAGTCATATTTTACATTTGATTTGTCCTTGCTTATGATTTTTTTAGGTATATGATGGAAGTGTTAGCATTTTCTTATTTGTATGGTGGCCTTTGTGTTGGTAAATTCTTTAATTTATTGAGAATTTGGTTAGAAGTTACAATAAAGTATCAAGATTACTAATCAAATTTTATTTTATTAGGTTGTAACAAAATATTTATAAAAAAATAATACTACAAGTATAAATTAAGAGCTATGGTAAATACAATATCATCCAAGAAATAGCAAAGAATGGTAGTATTCCCTATAAAACTCATTTAAGAAAAAAACAACATTGAAAGGAGGCATGAGATTCATTTAATATGAAAAAAGAGAGTAAGTAATGCATTCATCTTCTCCCTTTAATCATTATATCCTTCAACTTTCAATCAATCAAACTACATTCTAGCAACATGACCTTTCTTTAACCTATGATGATAAAAACACTCCCTCATTTTATAGCAAAATAGGCTAAGGGAAAACCACTAAAGGTAATCCAATCATGCAAACATTTTTAAGGAGATAACATTGCATGTGTCTTGGTGTTATATTCAATATTTTAGAAGGTTATTGGCCCTTCTCACCAACTTAGGCATCCATTTCTACTAGAGGACAAACAACATGTATGCATGCCATAAAAATAGGGCTCAACACCTAACCCAAAAACCCAAATGTGTGGATCAACTTTGTAACCTCCCAAATGTTGATATTATAGCATAACCCTATCATATTTTCCCTTCCACTTCACACCAACAAAGGATGGGCCTTACATTGCAACTCCCCATTTAATACCCCTTACAAGATATATAATTCCAAGTGTCATGTATTATATTTTTCATGTCCCTCCAAATGTCACATGCATGCCCCATTCCATGATCTATAGAGATATACACATAAAATTAAAAATGAAATTTTATTTCCTAGCTAGTATTTAGACTAACATTATCAAAAATGACTTACGAAGTTAGTAGAAATCCTTGTTCTAACATTCTTCTACTTGATATTTGTTGGATATCTTGACCCCCATTGTAAATGAGAATTAGATTAGTTCGATGAAACTTAAGAATTTTGCATTTAGATGTCAACCAACAACACTTGCAAAATCTATCTAACTTATATTGAATAAAATGGGATAGCATGCATCCAAAATATTACTCAAGAGATAAAAACAATTACATGGGGAAACATTTTGATAGAAAACCCACCACCAAAAGATGTCCCTAGTTATATTACATAGAATCAAAATATGTTCGATGTAATATGGTCTTTAGAACCTTTTATAGAGTCCTAATTCACAGCATACACTTTGTATATTATTTCTCTAATTAATACACACCAACAATGTAAGAATGTCTTTTGTGTCTTGCAAGTGAGTCCATAACCATGAGAAACCTTGGTCTATTCACACAAACTAAAATATGTAGACATATTCATGGAAAAACTGGAACTATATAACTATTCAAGCAAATTTTGAAATACTAAGAGAATTTAATCTAAGTATAAAGGATGCAATTATATCACGCAAAACACCAAGTAAGAAACCTCTACATGGATAATCACCTTGTATAGTCAGTTATTTTCATATGCTATGAATTGATAATTATAAACTTTAAATTATCAAACATATACATGTTACTCATATAACCACCACTACTAGCTCCTTTCTTGTAGTAGCTCACACCATCAAAAAATTGCACCTAACTACGTGTGGTACCAAGTATCATCATTATTCTATCATAAAATCTTATTACACATCCTCCTACATCATCAATAATGATCTAATAAATACTTAACTCATTTGTGGTTATGGTCTCTTCTTCGAAATACTTTACAGTTATCACCACAACATCACAACATGTGAAACAATATATATGATGTAATTCAACACCTCGACAAACTTCACCATCATATATAAATAAACATGCCCACTATACCACAATATGTGATAAATTACCACACATTACCCCAAAGAGTATTGTAAACAAAATCTTCCTACGATGACTCTTTATAAATGAATATCACCAATTTTGAAATTCTCCCACTTGTTGTAATAGAACTTGTGATATCTCAATCTAACAAATTAACTTCATGTTTGGGAATGGGGTAAACCCATCTCATCCCTACAACACATGAAATTCACAATACTTTTACAAATATGGATTTTCTCCATCTAGACTTTCCTTCTTCTAACCATCTCCCTCACAAAATGATATTGTGCATCAATGTGCTTGGTTCTAACATGGAAACAATTATTGTTAGTGAAATAAATTATACTCTATGAATTACTCGTCACCGTTGTTTGACTCTTAAAACCAAAACTACTACTCAATCTCTTCAACCACATGTGCCTCCTTACAAGCATGTGTTGCAACAATTTATTCTAATCTAGTAGTTTACAAGGAAACCATTTTCTTCCTCTTGCTTATCCAACTCGTTACTCCTCCAAATAGAACTAACGTATATGTGCTTGTGAACCTCCAGTTGTATAGATCTCGAAACTAATCCAAATAAAAAATTATTTTACACTCAACACTCTACCAACATCATTACTAACATGATAAAGCAAGCAATAATCTAAAGTTACCTTCAATTACCTAACAACTCTCTTAACATGTGTCTATATTTCTTTACCTAGTTGTGTAATGAATTTACATGGAACTCCCACTACTTGGGCAATGTCTATCCTTGTCCAAACCATTTCATACATGAGAATTCTTATTACACTTGCATAAGGAACCTTCCTCGTGTCCTAAACAAATTTAAGATGTTTTGTACTTATCTTTGTACTAATTAGTAGGGATGAACTTTTAGTTTTTTTGTCTTGCATCTCAAACCTCCACGATATTGTCTCAAGTTATTTCATTTAGTTTATCCATAATTTATCATTTGTATTATCCTTGCATAACTCCATATCAATAATATATCCAATAGCTCCTAATTCCTTCATGCCAATCTTACTAGAAAATTAAGTTTTAAGTTCTCAAATTAATGGTTTATCATCTTCAATGATAAGCATATCATCAACATATAAAATAATATTCAAAATATGACCATTTACATATTTGTAGTGCACATAATGATCAATGTATCTTATTTTGAAACTTGGTTTTATTAATCATGGATTAAAATTTTGGTTCCACATTTGTGAGGACTACCTTAACACATGCAAAGACCTTTTCAACTTACAAACCTATTTTTCCTTACCTTCTACTTTGTATTAATTGTGGTTTACCATTAATATTTCTTTCTCTAATTGTCCACGCAAGAATCTTATTTTGATATTCATATGCTTAATTTCCAAATCAAGTGTTGCGACAATAGATAACAACATGCTAATGGAATTCAACTTAGCGATAGGGGAAAATACATATTTGAAGGTTAATCCCTCAAACTAGGAATAACCCTTTGCCACCAACCATTTCTTGTATCACTCAAGTGATCCATGCACTCTAAACTTCTTGAATACCAACTTACAAATAATGAGATCCTATTCTTAGCAAAATAAAACAAATCTCAAGTCTTATGCTACTTCAATGTTATCATTTCCTCATCCATATAATTCTTCCAAGTCTTTTTCTCTTTGGATGTCGGAGCTTCCTCCACAAATCTTTGTTCACTATTAGTACAAGAAAGAGAAAATACACAATAAAAATATGATGGACTACACCTCCCAAGTAATCTTCACTACCTAGTATACCTTCTCATAGTTATCAGTGAAGAATTTCCTACCATATCTTCACCTTGTTATTCTTTAGGCATGCCACTAGATGTGTTAACCTTTTCTTCTCACAATCTATAATGTTCATTGTTTTGTTCAACTTTTGGTACATTCTATTGCTCCATACTTGTTTCAAACTATAGCCTCTCATTTTCCTTTGATTGTTCTATTTATTAGATATGGGCTCAATACCATTATCCAACAAATAGGATATAATTCCTTCAAACTTGATTTCCCATCCTAGATTGGAATCCATGATGTGGTTAAAGTTAGTCTATTGAAACAATATGATCCACCTCACTTGGAAGATGAAGTTCCTCTCTCTCATCTTGAGCATAGTGTTCTATATTTTAGTATCTTTTAGATGTAGATATCATTTATTAGGTTCACACATTCTCTACAAGGAGAGAGACAACCACTACATACTTGGTTAGTCATAAGGATACCCTACTAAGCCAAGTGGATACCATATGCAACTTTTAAGCAACATTTTCCATCTTAATAAAAAACTAGGGTTACTTTCCTCTAAATAAGGAGGAATTGATAACGTTTAAACCCTTCATAGCCTCTTCATTAGACTTAATATTTGATTAGTTAGTATACTAGAATATAATATTCTTAATAATAGAATATTTGGCTAGTGGAATATTATTATATTTTCTATTCAAATTTGAGAAGCTTCTTTCTTCTAGAATCATTTTCACATTCCCTTAAAAGAATTACTGAAAATGTTTTCAAATGGCCTTTATCAAGAAAAAAATCTCTTGTTAGTTTTTCTATTCTTGTATGGTCATATCACATGTTAACCAAAATATAAAGGAATAATGAAAAAAACCAATGCCTTAATGGATTACCTAGGCTAATCAATTGATGATAATAACAAATGTAAATTAACCTAGACAAATATAGCTAGTTAAAATATCAATGTAATTAATGCTATTTTGGAAGTTAAATGCAAATAACTTAGGTACTTAGCTTGTGGAACAACAATGAAGATAAAACCTAATGTGGTGCAAATTCCACTCACATGGGTATAGAAAAATAAATAACCTCACTATATCTGTTCTTCTATGTGGACCCCTTGATTAGATTAGTTTGAAAACATTAAAGACTGTTAACACTCTTTAATCATACAAATGCCTTAGATTTTTTTTAAAATATTGAACAATGCTTTTGAGATTTGAACTTAAGACCTCCCATATTCCAAGAGGTTTGCAGCTAACCGCTGCCGTGTGGGGTCATCCCCGCCCTAGAAAAAATTGATACACAATGAGCTTCCTTTTTATTACGTTAAAGTGAAGTGTTCCTGAATGATTCTTTTCATCACTGTATTAGATTTTTGGATTTGAATTGAATGATCTTTCTTTAATTGAACTAATACACATTAAATGCATTTAAATACCAAGATAGGTGTTGAACATGCACTAAGTTAGTTTGTGATGATGACTGGCGGAAAAGGTGGGAGCTGGTGAAGATTTTAAATTTGAATTTTGGGTCAATTTCATGTGATGGGAGATTGATCCAAGACGATTAAAAATGTTAATATTAAGACATTATATAAATTTATAGAACCATGCAAATATAGGTGCGATAAAAGATTAATTATTACAAATATATTCAAATATTAGTATGATAAAATCAAATATATAAGAATGAATATAAATGAAAACGAATGACAAATGAAAAAATGAACCCAATTTTTCACAAGAATATACCATTTATCAATATATGATTTCATTAAAAAGTTCCATCACAAATTACACCTTTACATGTTTTTAGAAAACAATATTGAAGATTTCCTATTGTTATTTCTTTTCTTTTTAAAATAATAGAAAATGCTCATTAGGTATATACACAGACGCGCTCCAGATTTCTGAGAAGTTTCGTGGATTGTTGGAGCGTGTACGTTCCCTAGCCTTCAAATCTTTCATGGCAGCTTAAAAATGTCAACCTTCAACGTTGTCGATTTTTATTTAAAGCCTGCCCAAATTGAAAATTTACATCCACTCAATTTCGCTGCCTGTGATCTGATTACTTTTTTCGTTAGAAAAGATTTGTGCAATACAATGGCACCCGCACAGAGGCTTTCTGGTATGCAAAAACAGGTGCTCAGTTTATACAGAGCATTTCTACGATCAGCTCGATGCAAGGAACCTCATCAACGCCACACAATCCAACAAGTAGTCTCCAGAGAATTCAGAAAAAATGCAACATCTGTTGATAAAAAAGATTTCAACTACATCGAGTATTTGCTGCGTCGAGGCCAGAAGCAACTAGACCAATTAAAATCTTCATCTGCTGTAGGTCTCTCAGTTGTGGAGGTCAGATGATCTTTGTATTTTGGTTTTCGTTAATTCATTTCGTGAAATTTATTGGATTTCAAATGGTGGGTATTTGATGGAATCACAATATGAGATACTTTATTTGTGTCTGTAAAATGCAGAGGATTTGGAGTTTTTTAGGGTTTGTAGGTGCCCTTGTTCTTCTGTTTTATTTTTTTCAAATTCTAGAGGCTTTGGGGTTTTTTTAATTTTTTAGGGTTTAAAACATGCAGTTGCAGAAGGCCAAGTTGGTCGATCTTATTCCTGGTAGGGTTCGGGTTTTATGACCCTTTGGGGTTTGCAAAATGCAGATGATTTAAGGATTTTTGCAAGTTGCAGACGGTTTAGGGTTTCTAAGGTTCAAGATTTTAAGTAGGTGAAGTTGTCGGTCTCCTTGAAAATTGCAGACTTGGGTTTTAAAGGGTCTATTTTGTTTGTGCTTGGGGCAGGTTTAGGGTTCTCTCGAAAGCCAGGTGTTTTTCTTGCAGCTATTTTTGGCTTTAGCAGATAATGCTCAATCCTGGTTGGAGGTTGTAACCCTAACATCAGGCCATGATTTATGTTATCTATGAGCCATTTGATGAAAAAAGGATAATTGTGAAAGAATATTGAAGCCTAACAGTAGACCACAATTTAGGTTAACTATGTGTTATTTGATGAAAAGGATATATGTGAAAATGGCCGAATCTAACCAATGGACAAATAAACAAAGTTCATTCAAATACCAAAAATAACTAATAAGCAAGAAAAAGTCTGTCTATTCCAACATGTATGGTTTAGAGAAAAACGGTGAACTGTTGCAGTTGCCCAATTAGTGCATTCACATTGAGGTAAGTCCTGTTCAAATTTGAAAAAGACTAAATTTTTGTGTATTTTTAAACTGTTTACTGGTGTTTTCTGGGTAAATTGATAAACACTCTTGCCCGCTGTATTCTTTATGTACCATGGCACTCCAAAGCTCACAGATTGTATGATAGAATGCACCATCAAGCTTACAATACTGCTCCTACGAGGGAATGTAATATCGAGCTGAGGATAAATTATATATTAGGTAGTCAACTGTCAAGCTGAGAGTACTTTGCATACCAGGGAATGAAACAAGAAGCTAAAATTGCTTTTTTAAGTTTTCTGGCTTAAAATCTTGATCTCAGGTTATTATGATGGCATTTGCTTTGTCTATATCGTGATCTATTGAGCTCAAATGTTAACTGCTATAAGAAAAAACTAGGGACTTGAATATGAATGTCAGTAACAGGTTATTTCCTACACAAAGAACATAACTTTCTCTCTCAAATGGTAAATGTGCAATCAAGTTCCAAATGCTAATCTGCTGTAAGAAAATTTTAAAAAATGAAGAAATGTTGGTTCAATGTAAATGCAAAAACTCTTTTCTTCTTTGTGGAGAAGGGCTTTAAATGTAGACACTATATCGTCAGAACAATCCATCGAAAATAGATTTTGCCATCAATCTTGTTTTACATAAATTGCCGTGTAGATAGTAAAATTCAACAATCTTATTGTTGTCCAGAATAGAATAAGAAAACTATGGTATTTCATTTTATGATTGCATGTCAATATGTTGCTGATGATACCGTTTGACAGCTACTTTCAGGGTGCAACATCAGCTACTTCTCATCCCCAAATGTGAGCTCTAATCCTATCAATAATTGTTTATTATATTTTATGCCAGGTGGTAATTTGTTTGCTATTTACCTGTCCATTCAACGAGTTCATCCCTTACAATTTTAATTTTCAAAATGCGTTATTAATGAGTGCAACACAACTTTAACAAAAAACTTTCAGATACAGGGTTGCCAAAAGTATGCACTGCTATAAAGTTCTAACTCATTACGAGTTGGAAAGGATGATAGGCAGTATTCAGGCTGTTCTTAGTTATCAATAATATAAAAGCTATATGATAACCAAGTTTACATGTGCCTATCCCAAGGTTATTTTTAATGATTATTCAATTTGAGTTAGTAAGGGAATATTTGATCCCTAAGAAGACCTGCACCTTAAATAACGGCAGTCCAGAAATTTCATAGATGTGAGACCTACATGTGATCTATGAAATAACCTTTTGGGATTTTAGAAGCCGACTTTTCATTTAGAGGGGAAATGGAAACTGGGAGGAGGAAAAGATACATAAAGCTAAACAAGGGCGAAATGCTAGATGCAAAGCTTGTACAACACTTTAATTCCCTTTTTGTGGAAGTCACAAAGGAACATTAATTCCCAAAAGTGAACATTACACCACAACCCTTCATTGTTGAGAGGAGAACAAGATGCACAAAGTAACATAGACATAGGGCATAGTTTTCAAATTCTCCTATGGGAAGCATCTGCCAAGGATTGATAGAAAATATAGGGATTCTTTATGATTTTCACAATAATTAACCATTCTTAAAAGATTGTTTCCCAAGTGCATAATCTAATTCCTAATCTGAGGAAAATGGTAGAGTAAAATCCACTATATGAACCATTATTACAGATTTAATAGGAAATAGAAAAGCCAAAATAAGTATATAGCAATCTCTTTGAGATCAAAACCACACAAAGCATGCCAACTCAAGTAAAACAAATGAAAGGCAAACAAAGGTACAATCCAATGCCCAACCTAAGAACAAACATGCTGAAGTCATATCATAAATGCTAATCATTAAACTCCAAAACATTCTTTCTATTTTTCATAAGAAAGGGGATTACAAAATTTGCACTATTCCCAAGTCTTGAACCCTTGTTACAGGAATGCTCGCAAACTCTATAGAATTTCTCTCCAAAAAGATCGGCCTAATTTTTCCACTCTGCTCCTCCTTTGCTTACTTCTACGTGCTCTCAATCAATCATGACAAGGTAGTAATTGCCCTCGCATGAGGGATCCTTGTGTTATTTTCTCTTCTCAACTTGAGGCATGGGTGCCACTTGGAGCTTTCATCAACTAAAAACAAAAAACTTTAGCATGCCACTTCTTCTAGAATTCCTTGGTGGCTAGTATCGACAACTAATTCCATCCTGGGTTCGTCAAACATCTAGATTCAATCATGGGCTCGCACATCCTGGGACATGTGGCGCTTCTTGGCACTTCTTAGGATGATGTTTCTTGATTTGAGCTCGGACCTCCGCACAACCTCCACTCGTCCCACTTCCAACAGGAGTACCATAATAGAAAAGCTTTTGCAACATGCGACATGATGATGAAAATTTGTGGGGCTTTTCCTTTGGTCTCATTCCATTTCTCTGTACAACCTACATATGGGAGGCTTTGCAAAACATTTGCTTTTTGGGATAGAAAATTTTGGAGAGAGTGCAAGGAAACCTTTCGTCATCATTTTTGGACACATGACACACTAGCAGAAAGACCTTAAAGCTTTAACTTCTTTGGTATTTTATTTTTCCGTGAGCCTTCCACGTTGAAGGCTTCTGAGAACAAGAGTCTTCACAATGTTTTGCGCACCTTTAGAAATGAGGTTACGAGGATTATAACTCTATTAGATCAAAGCCTTATTTGATCTAATTGTAGTCAAAGAATCTACATGAATCAAATTGCAATTTGTTGATAAACACATCATTTTTTTTTGGGTGAGATTTTACTTACATATTCAAAATTATCTCAAGATTTGCATAGACGACAATCATTATATTAATAACCATTTTCCTTAGATTTTAGTTGTAATTATAAGGTAGGGAATCCACTTAGTATTCCTTAAGAGGGGAAGACTACTTGGAGTCTTACAATTTGCAAGATATTAGTCACAATTTTGTGGGTGCAAAATTTAAAAGTGCATATTGTTCATTTCAGTTGATTGTTTTACACCACTTAGCGTGGGTGTCTTAAATACTTTGCTCTAGCACATGATTTTGACTAATATGTTGCTCTCTTTGATGTGAGATTCAAAGTGACCATCACAGATATCTTATCGCTACATTAGCATTTATTGACATTTAGATCACACTTTCCTTTAGTATGTTCAAAATTTTTGGTGTGGATGTGACTAAGAGTTAGATTGACTTGCTTTGTCAGATTCTATTTCCACTAGTTGTTATTTATAATCTCTTGTGCCAAGACTTTCAAATTGTGCACTTAGGACAAGTATAAAAGGACACAACCCATAAGTCATTTTGATTTAATCAATAATTGAGGAGTATCATTTAGGATTGAGCTTTCTTCATAAGCCCTTGCATCAATGCGTCGTAAAACCTAAGCTCCTACATTGGTTATTTGCAACATCCATTGCATTACACATCAATGAATCAACATTTAAAAGCATATGCATCATTGTAGCCATTTCATTTATATTGTTGAACACTGACCACCAACTATGTCAAAATTATTAAATCAATTAACAAGGATTTTACAAGGTAAAGATCCTTGCACAACAATCAAGCACAATGTTCCTTAACATTGTCAAGTCTTTTGATTGCAAGGAAGGTACAAGCAAGTCATTCATTGCAAATTCTAGACAATAGCTCAAACAATGCTACACGTACACGATGTTTGAAAGCAACAAGTTCATTTACATAAAAGGTCAAATTTGTAGATGTAGGGTTTAGTTTTGCGATTTTAGGATGAACTAGGTTTTTATAGTTCTAAAATTCTTAGATTCACTATCTTAGTCCATTTATCTTAATGTAATGTTGGAATTGTTAGGACTTTGATGTGTTTTTAACCTTGCATATCGTAAGGTCTAGTGTAACTTATTGTTCATAGATGGTTAAGTATGTGTGTATCTCCAATTATCATGAAGTGGGCAAAATGGGAAGCCCATGCGAGGGTAGGCACATTTTATTATTTTATTATTTTTTATGGATTTGGAAATATTATTGTAATGAGACTTGTAAGAGCATCTTTCATTACAAGTGTAAGATGCAATTAGTATGCACTACTTCACAGAGAGTTTTTTAGTGGTGAATCTTCGCCAATTGGTGAATTCCGCGCGAATAGTGAGGGGCACAATCGTGGTCAAATCGCTCGGAATTTTGAAGAACAATGCATATATTTGTAATCTGGTTTCGCCATTGTCCACACACCGTCGACGTGCATGCTCGTAATATTCGCCTAGAATCACTCAGACGTGGCTATTAGATCACCTCCGCTATTCGCCAGC
This sequence comes from Cryptomeria japonica, assembly GCF_030272615.1. Taxonomy (NCBI): domain Eukaryota; kingdom Viridiplantae; phylum Streptophyta; class Pinopsida; order Cupressales; family Cupressaceae; genus Cryptomeria; species Cryptomeria japonica. Next base: position 615,437,781 of record NC_081413.1, read on the forward strand.
AATAGTAAAACGACCACGTACCCAGGACCTAATTCGCCAATGGTAAATTAAATATTCATTGCACGCGTCGACCAAATTCGCCAATATCAATATAAACATTATAAGCATTCGAGGACCCATTTCGCCCCGCTTAAATTAAATGTTTATTGGCAATTGCGACGCCCGGGCCCCGCGCAATTCGCCAAAAATGCAATCATGGATTGCTATAAATACACTATTTCTTACACTCTTTCGTACAATTTGTTCATGTCTGATTAGTAAATTGGGAGCTCTCAGAGTCTCGATTTGCATTCCGCAAATTGAGGTGGAAAGTCGAAGTTCATTGTAGGGCGGAGGGCCAGAGGGCCAGAGTTACAATCCTGCAACACAGGCCCATGCATTCATTTCTAATTCCTGATTCAGAGAATTGAGGAGTAAAGGTGAGTAATCATTTCTTCATACTTGATAGTATTAGTTTTAACTTTTAATTCGCAGTGAGAGGTCAAGACTCAAGATGTCACAGTCAGACATGGGTGAGACTCCTCAGGGTGGTGAAGGGATTGGGATGTCAGACAAGGGTAAGACTCCTCAGAGCGGTGAAACTGAAGGGATTGGGAGGCCATCAAAACGCCCAAAACTTAAACTTAAAGATAGTACCATAAAGTCTTTTTTTGGAATTGGCAAAGTTTCTAGTCCATCAACCTCTGCAGTTGCAGAACCCATTCACAGTAGCTCACCACCACCACAAGGTGGGATTGCCATTGAGTTAAATGCATCAAATGAGGATGACAATACCGACACGACAGAAGATGTTCTAAGGGATACACACAATGAGATAATTCACTCGGATGCAAATGCTAGTACTGAAGATGATGTTGGTAGGAAGAAAAGAAAAAGGAAAGTAAAACTGGGGCGAGAGTGGGAGATGACAAGGAGTTTTAAGATTGATTGGGTAGCAAAGTACCCATTCTTTGAACCGGTCCCAAACAATGATGAACAACCAACAAAATGCAGGTGTAAGATTTGTAGCTGGAAAACTAAAAGAGAGAAGAAGATGCAGCTAAAGCTTGACACCATAGAAAAACATATTGGTAAGGTTTAGGAAAAACAGATCATAGACGGAAAGGAAACACGAGTAGTAAGATGGAAATCAAAGGAAGAATGTCTTCATGTTAAGTATGCCGCGGAATATGAAGAGCATAACCACAAAACGACACTGATTCGTAATAGTGGATTTGGAAATACAATCAAGGCTGGGCTTGAACATGCAGCGAAAGATGCAAACCTAGCAAAGACTGTTCAGATGAGTGTTGTTTTTCATATTATGTTGAGAGGGCGTCCTATGAAAGATTTCCCAAAATTTAGCAATTTATTATCTTTCTTGAATTTTCCTCACTATCCTATGTCACATTGGTCAATAAACGCTGGATGGGAAATGGCAAATTGTCTCGCTGAGGTGGAAAAACAAAATTTACAAGAGAGTGTAAAAGAGTCAAATTTCATTTCATTATCCATAGATGAAGTTACTGCGGTAGATAACACTGCTTGAGTTTGTATGCATGTGTATACCGTAAAAGAACACGTCCGCTGAGCTCATCTACTCCGTGTTCGTAAAATGAGGGTCAATTCAACAACAGAAAATTTATATTTGGAAGTTAAGAAAGCTTTGAATGAAATTGCTGGTATGGATGACTTGACAATTGCCAAGAAGTTGGTGTGTGTTGGAGCTGATGGAGTTTCAGTAATGCAAGGTCAAAGGATCGGTCTTTGCGCAAGATTACAAACTAGTATTGCACCATACATGGTTGGCATTCACTGCATGGCCCATCGAATGAATTTAGCATATAGAATTGTAAGCAATTTCCCCACAGTGTCAAAAGTTGAAGATCTGGTCCACGAGCTCCACTCATACTTCTGTCGAAGTCCTAAACGTTTTGCAGAATTTCAAATTGAGGAAACAAGCTTCTCAGGGATGTTGAGACCAGATGGATCTCCTTGCATGGACTAGCGGAATGAGTTCTAACCGAATATCAATCCTTGATCGGACTAATGTATGAGCAACGCCTCACAGTAGACAAAGCTCCTGATCTCTTACATAAGTTAAGTGATATAGAGACTCTGTTAACTTTAGCTAGTCTTCTCCCCATGCTGGATTCAATGAACAAACTTGTTAAGAAAGCCCAAGATAGAACTATGTATATCAATGAGTATAGCACTCTACGTAAAATGACATGCTTGAGCCTGGATGGTTTATATTCAGATCTAATAGGGTGAAGCCCAAATTTTTTTAGGTGGCAGATAATTACAGATTTGAATCATGCTGAAATTTTTTTATATTTCAATACAAAAAATGAGTTATGTGTCTTTGTAAAAGGATTTCAGATACCAATGCACCAATCTAAGACAAGCAAGCAAGGCAGAGCACTACTAGTTAAAAAGGAAGATTTTGACAGGATTGTTAAATCTGTTAGTGATAATTTGAAGTCTATTGCATATAAACTTTCAACTGAGATTCGTGAAAGATTCCCTCGAGAAGAAATACTTGAAGCCATGGGTTGTGTGTATCCTCAATTTTGGCATTCAATTGGAGATAATCCAAATGACGCAACGATGTTTAATAAAAAACTAGAGGAATTGATATTGACATTTTCAAAAGATGCATATTGCAATGGACAACCAATAGAAGGAATTTTAAATTCAGATCATCTTAGAAAACAATGTAAATAGTTTGTATTGGTTATGAAACAACAGTTGGTTAACTTGGAGAATCCATTTGAACCTGGATCAATCACAAGGCTTTGGAAAAGGATAGATCAAAGTGAAGCATTGCGTATTGCAATACCAGAATATTTGAAACTTGTTGATTTATGTCAAACAATGATATTGGGGTCGGTGGAAGATGAGAGAGTTTTCAATGCATTAGGGCTTTTGAAATCAAAGATCATAAACAAATTAGACAAGAATTTGGAAACTTGCTTGAGGTTGTTTGTAACTCAGTATAATGTTAGAGATTTTCCATATGATAAGGCACTGGCAATCTGGAATTCCATGCGTGAAAGACGAGGGGTGTGCAACACTTTAAAAGCTCGTGGTGCTACTACTAGTGCTAGTGCTGAAAAAAATGAATATGATGGATCGCAAACTCAGAGTCAGCATGAAGATGAAGACATTTTTGAATACCCGACTCAGAATGAAGATGAACCCGTTAGTACTAGTCAGTTTCTGGATCTTGAGTCCATTTGGGATATAGAAGCCTCAAACAGTCGGACTGAGTCACTGAAGTGAATTAGCAGTCAGTTTATAGGTATTTATAATTATACTACAATTCTTGAGTCATATTACAATTTCAATTTGCAAAATTGCAATACTATAGTTGTCATTGATGCTTTTTGATATTGTATTCCTTAAATTTGTCAATCAGAAGTAGAACAGATACTTATTTCATATTTTTAATTGTGAATTTGAATTATTACTAAACAATTGAATTATTAGTAAATTGGTACTTGGTTCCACATTATGTAACATGTTGAACATGAAATGCAACAATTTGTGTCACAAGATCCATAAAATTATTCATATTGCATAACTGTTATTGCTAGAACCTTTCTACTGTTCGACATTAAATGCTTAAAATGATGTTCATGGCGATTAGGGTTTTGTGTTTGTTTTTTGTCTTAGTTGGCTAGTAAACCGAAGTTGTCGTGCATTGAAAATCTGAGTTGTCCTCTATTTATTTGTCTATGTCAACGTCAAGTGTGGTCAAACAGTTGGTCAGACATGTTTAATGGTTATCGCTAGCTCGCAGGTCCTTCATCATCAAGTCAGTTTAAGTCGCGAGCTTGCGAGTACTGGGAGATTTTAGTTGTCGCTACCTTGCAAGATGTTTTGCACTTGACCATTTTATGTTGCGAGGTTGCGACTGGGTGTGATTTTATGTTGTCGCACAGTCGCGAGGTGTTCGTGGTTAAGTCATTTTAATTTGTGATCATGCGATGTAGTTGGTATCGCAGCTTAGTTGGTTTCGTCGCTTGCTCACAGGTTTTGAAGTTGTTTAGCATTTTAAGTTGCGATCTGGCGATAGGTAAGTTTTGGTCTGATTTTGTGGTCATCGCATGCTCGCGGGTTTGTAAGTCTTAAGTCAAAAAGTGTTGTGAGCATGCGATGGCAGTTAAGTGCCTTGTTTGTTATTTTAAACCCTAGGTATGTTAACCAGATTTATATAATTGATTATGCCCTAGGTTGTATTCAGATTTGCAGTATTTTAGTAAACTAACATAGATTAAATTGTGCCCTAGATTGTAATCAGATTTGCAGTATTTTAGGAAACCAACATAGATTAAATTGTGCCCTAGATTGTAATCAGATTTGCAGTATTTAGTAAGCCAACATAAATCAGAAATAGAACAGAAGACAAACAAGCATACCCTGGGAAAACCTCCAAGGAGGAAAAACCAGCATGAAAGACCCACAAGTCAGATTATATATTCTCCTCTAAATATAAGTACAATACTTAGTTTGAATCTGATCTTCACATATCAGATCTGTCCATGTATGCTTCAATGACTTGCATCAAGATCTACTATGTCCCCTTGGACAATTTTGCACCAAGCTGAATAAGTTCGCACAGCAGAGCTAAATCGCCTTTTGATGTAATTGAACTTGATTGTAATTGACTTGCAAATTGTCATTTACTTATATGCATCTTTTATTCTTTGTAAGTCGGCCTCCTTGTTATTTTTGGCGCTAATGTTTAGATGGTGTGTATTTAGCGTGGCATTGTGAATTAGGATAGGGTCACGTTATTTTAGGGTAGGACCCGGTCCTAAAGGGGGTTCGGATGTTGCCTTAACCCCTATACCCCTAGTTACAATCAACATTGTTGTCGCGGGATCGCAAGGGTTTAAGTCAAGTTAAGTTTCGAGTTGCGAGCTTGCGATGAAATAAGTTATTTTGTTAGATTTGCAGTGGTCGCCAACTCGCAGGTAAAGAAAGAATATTACAAATGTTGTTGCGAGGTTGCGACTGAAGGGCTTGATGAAGACCAACGGCTGTCGCTCACTTGCGAGATTCTTTGAGGATTCATAAAAGGGGTTGCACGCTTGCAATTAAGAGGATTTGGTAGCATTGTCGCTAACTCGTCGGTTCATTTCCTAATTGTTATAACTGGTTGAGAATGTGCGATTAAAGATGGGGATTGACACGTGGACTTGTTTGTCGGATTCTGTAAAAGTTTTGACATGATCGAGCCGAGATTTTGACATTTGTACAATTGCATTAATGCATTCTATCAGTTTAATTGAATTAATGCTACACTAGCTAGTTCATGCAAGTGTGGCAGTTAATGAGACTTGAGAGAAGTGACGGCACCCAAATACCATTTTATGTTGTGAGGTTGCAACTGGGTGTGATTTTATGTTATCGCAAGGTCGCGAGGTGTTCGCGGTTAAGTCATTTTAATTTGCGATCATGCGATGCGGTTAAGTCGCTTGCTCGCAGGTTTTGAAGTTGTTTAGCATTTTAAGTTGTGATCTGGCGACAGGTAAGTTTTGATCTGATTTTGTGGTCATCGCATGCTCGCGGGTTTGTAAGTCTTAAGTCAAAAAGTGTTGCGAGCATGCGACGGCGGTTAAGTGTCTTGTTGTCGCGGGATCGCAAGGGTTTAAGTCAAGTTTCTAGTTGCGAGCTTGCGATGAAATAAGTTGTTTTGTTAGATCATCGATTGTCGCTCACTCGCGAGATTCTTTGAGGATTCGTAAAAGGGGTTGTGAGCTTGCGATTAAGAGGATTTGGTAGCATTGTCGCTAACTCGCTAACATGCGGACTTGTTTGTCGGGTTCTGTAAAAGTTTTGAATGCCAATCGCCAATCAAATAGAAGGGCATGAATTCAAATTTCGCTCGAGTACTTCAGTTTGAAGTTTGAATTAATGCCACAGTAGCTAGTTCATGCAAGTGTGGCAATTAATGAGACTTGAGACTTGAGAGAAGTGACGACACCCAAATAGTAAATACCATAAATTGCATGATTGAGCCGAGGTTTTGTATAATTGCATTAATGCATTCTATCTTCGAGGTAATCTAGTGAATTGAGCTCTGCAACAACGTTGGAGCATTCGGAGTGTTGGGTGTGAGAAAATTTCAGAAAATTGGTTAAGTTTTTCTCCTACAGCTAAAATGAGCCAGGCGACGAGTGATACTGGAGGTTCCAAGCCCAAGCCCAAGGCCACGACAAGTGGAGCAGGAGGACCTGGAGGTTCCAAGGCCAGTGCCACTGAGGAAACGATGGTTAAGAAATACAAAGATGAATTTGTAGATTTGATGCCAGGGACTTTCGTTGCTTTGAATACAAATCATTTGGCATGGAGAGATTTATGGAGCCAATGCAAAAACCCTACCACGCTTAATATGACTAGTTCTGCTCTGTTTCATTATTTTCGGAAAAATAGGGTTAAGGGTGTCCCGATGTCAAACCCTTAGGATTTAAATATGGCAAAGTTAATTGTGCCAGATGTGTATGTTGATGTGGATTTGATCAAAGAGTTGGCCAAACGCTATTGCCCGGTATCTAGGGTAATCAGAAGAAAGAACCAGTCTGCCCTAGTTTCAATTAACAGAGCTAGTTTTGTTGAAGCTTTCCAGATTACTGGTGCTGCATGTATTGCAAAGAATTATGACAAATACAAAGGTGTTATCAAGAAGCATGCAATCCCCAGATACATGCCTAGGGTGAATAGGAAGCCGGTTATAATTCCAGAGAGCATCGAACCACCATTTGACATCACACCTTTCCACCATTATATGCATTGTACAATCTATAGATTATGCAGACTGTTGGGTTTTGATGGAGATTCAACAGTGTCAACTGAATTACTGATGATGGCTATGGACATTCAACACCCAGATGTTAACAAAGATTACGATTATGTGGGCTATGTGGTTGAACACATTCATAATGCTCTAGTTGAAATTCAGAGTGGTGCACCCAGCCCTACATTCAAGCATTATTCATTGTTGATGCACTTAATCTTGTTCTATAATGTTGAGTTCGTGGATAAAGAATTGGAGCTTTTCAAAGAAGAATTCGGTGTCTTAATGCCAATACAAAGATGTACCTAGGTTTGGGACAGTAGTTCTCCCCATTCTTCTTTCCTTTTCTTTGAAAATTGGATTGTTTCGCCAATCATGGAAATGCTAGGAATAAATAGGGAACGATTGTCAATTAATGTTAGGAGAGTTTTGAGACCTTACCAGTTTGTTCCAAACTGGTCTATTTCACATAATTGGAGGGATTTTTTCTTTTTTATAACTTTACTATGATGAGAGTCTATGGGTGTCCTCAGCCTCCCCATATTTTACCAAAATTTGTTCCAATTAGGATTGCTTTTATGGAGTTTATCTGGCAATTGACCCTAGTTGAAAAAGAATACCTTGATAAACACAGGAAGGGTTCTCTTCTTCCTAGGCTTTGGGTTGCGTCTGATTTTACCATTGGTAGGAGTTCCTTTGATGAAGTAAACAATTTCCTTAAACAATATAGGTTGGTTAATGTTGTGTCTAGATTCTGTGATCCAGAACAATTTATTAAAGTTGCAATGCCAAAAATGACACCTTGGGCCACAATAAAGGACCATGAACCATTGGATGATGAAGATGTGGTTAGAAATTTGCTGAGAAAAGATGAAGTACAAGAAAGGAGAAGAAAATAGAAAAATTTGATGAGAGTTGAAGCAGAATTGAAGGCTGCTGACCCTAGTTTCTCAGGTTTTTGCCCTGATAGCTCGTACCTGGAGAGGATCAACAAAATGTTGAGTTTATATGAAACTCTGATGATACCAATGCCTCAAATTCCAGAAGTGGCCGCTCAGCAGCAAGACCCCCCAAGATGGACATTCTTCACATGGCAAGATGCCACTTAGTGTGTATGTTGATGATGTAGAAAGTGGGGATGAAGTTCAATCTACCCGAGTGCCAGCTGCAAAGAAACAAAAAACCACTGAGGTCGGTACAATTATGAGGAGAGACCCTGCTAGAGCAATTGTTACAGAACAAGGACACTACTTTCATCAAATAAGGACACATCTCAGAGAAGCAGGGCAGAATGAAGAACAGGGAGAAACAAACGAAGCCCTTGCTCAAGGCTTTGATGAGCATGTGATGTTGTCAAATGAGTTCATGAAAGATGATGACTTTATTAAGTCAGATGAATTTAAAAAAAAATTGACAAGGTTGAAACAAAATCAATTAAAACAAAATCTGATCATAGAGGAAGCAAATGAAGAAAAGATAGAGGAGATCATCAAGGCATTGCAGGAATATGATCCTGACAGGGAGGAAATATCTATGGAACAGGCAAGACAATTGATAAAGAGTACCGGTATGATTAGGATGCCTGACTGGGATATCCAGTCTATTTTTATTATTGATCAGATTAGGAAGCAAGAGGACTCAATGCTTAGAACTGAATTTGAAATTGGAGATGTAATTAGAGGATCAGAATTTAATCCTAAGTCAAAGACACTTGTTGCTTGGTCTTTGGCCCCTTCCGCTCAAAAGCCCCACCTTCTAAATATCCAAGTAGAAAAGAAAGCTGATAGAATGATCTGGAACTTGCAGAAGACAACTGACACGAAGATTGCCTCATTTTTTACTCAAGTTTCTTTCATGAATTTATCAAAAACAGAGGATTTGTCAAGAAGATACACAGAAACATATACCCAATTGATTGGCTTGTCTAAAAAATATGAAGAGACACTGATGAAGAAGGGCGCTCTGGAGGAAGAGTTAGTGGAGTTGAAAGAAAAAATTGCAAATGAGCCCCCTCCAATATAGATTACAGAACAAGTACAAGAAATACCAACTGGTGTGATAGCAAAAATGGAGGAATACACAAGGAAAATTGAAAAGCTTGAAAAGGAACAAAATGTCAAGGCTATCTCTTTTGTGTCAGGAATTTTGAAACACAGGATTAGTGTATTGAAAGACAAATTGATGGTTGTGCATGATTTGCACATTTCTTTGAAAGAGGCAAGCAAAATATCCTCTGAGGCTGTCGCTTTTCTTGGACCTTTGTTCAATGTTTGCTTAAGAAGAAGCAGATTAATGGATAAGCTAGATATTGCAATGATGTATAGTGACAAGTTTCCTCCCAAGATCAGTGACACTAAAGATGTGGTGGAGGTAATGAATGCAACTTATGCATTTTTCACAAGGAAGGATGTGCTTATAAATGAAAAATTGCAGACATTTGGAGAAGGTTATAATAAATTGGTGCCTTCAATTTATGGTAGTAATGGAGATTTGAAATCAGTTTCTAATTGGACCAGCGAATTTGATTTGATTCTGGAGCAAGAATAAATAATCAAGCATGTAAATGAACAGGTTGATGTTGATTTCCTTAACGATGATTGATTCACTGTTCAAGGTTGAGGTTGACCATGCAAAGTTTATTGTTGAGTCCAGGGCAGTTACAGATGCCATATGGACAGATTTAGTTGCAAAGTTGGAAGAGTTAAAGGCATTCAGTTGGCCAATAGACAAAGAGGTGGACAAGTGGCAAGCCATGCTAAAGCCAAAGAAGAAATCTCAGGTTGAGGTTGCTACCCAAGATTCCTCACAGTAATCTTAAGTTTGTTGAATCCTCAGGTTGAGGTTGCCACTTCTATTGATCAATGATGTTGAACTTGAAAACTCTTATATAGTTATAATAGCTCAATTGTTCAAGAATTTGATAAGTGCATAGTTGAATCGCATTGTGAATTTACTTTCTGATATCATTATGAATATAATATCAATATCATTTGCAGTTTGAGCAATGAGATCTTCACATAATTGTCTTTGTGTTGAATTTATGTTTTCAGTGTGAATTGAATGGTCAAGGGTTTTTCAGTTTACATATGAATCTGGGTTGTGTATGTAATGACATTATTCATAATTTCATTCCTATTTATCTGCAAATGAATCTTATTAAAGTTTATTATCAAGTTGTCTTGAATTGTAAGTGACTGAGACTCTATGCCCTAGGATAAGGCACTAGTCTGTTGTCTTGATGTTTTACTAATTATGTTGTATTCCTATCTATTGTGGTGTTTAATACTTTCATTCTTAATACTCTTATGATTTTATATGCTATGGATGTTTATGTAATATATATGGAGGTGTTCTATGACTGTCTATAATCCGCCCACCAATTACAATGAGGTGAATCCTTAATATGATTCCAGACTAACAGAAATTTTGCAATCCTGGGCATAATAGGATTAGGAAGCATTAAATGAAAAATTACATACACCATAACAATGCAACAAATGAAAAAAGTTAAATCTCATGATTCTGATCATTTGAAAGAGATGGAATTATACACAAAATACATTTATATATAACTACTTCAAGAACCTGCACAAAGCTTGACACTAAATGCTTTTCATTTGCTCTGTAAATGACTATACAGTATACAACTTGCTCCCTTCACCTAGAGTCTAGAATCACTACTGGAACCAAAAAAGGAACCCCAATGACTATGCAACTTGCAAAACTGTTTGAGCCATGCCATTATCACCATGATGCCTTCCGATGGAATGTGAGATGTTACGTTCTGTCCAACAGATCATTTCCAAATAGAGGAGGAAGCCTTCATGCCCAGGAACAGAGAAAATGGAAAGAGGAGCCCGAGCCTTCATGCCCACAGTCAGGGAAAGTGGAAATAGGAGCTTTAGGGTAAATGTAATCTATTGGGGAGGGTTCGCAACTTCCATGTCATCACAAAGATGACTGCCTGCCACTCCCCACCCAAACAAATCCTTCTTTCATTCCTCTACGGGCTCCTTCTTCAAACCCCTTGCCATCTTATGGCAGAGTAGAAGCAGAGGATGTGTCATGCTTGGCCTTTCTTGACAAGAAAAGGCTTTCACACCCCCTCTGGCAATCCTTCCACTTTCACAACTCCTCTGACAATAAACAAACTCACACAGAAGAAAACAATAAAACACCCATCTGGTATCACAGAGCACACAACAACTCCATGCATGATCCTGCTCAAACATCATCTTCCTTTCTGAGGAAAAAACCACTCTCAGAAAATGAAAAAGGTTTCTTTTCTGAGTTTCTCTTCTACCAATTAAGTCACCACTTCATTGTATTTATAACATTTTCACACTTCATTTGGTCATGTCTATCAAATCCACTGCATCCTGCTAAGGCTCATCTATTGTGAACGATTTTGTTCTGATTTTATTCCTCCTTGATTGGACAAATTCTGCTTCAAAATCTTTGACAACAAGCAACCTGAGCCCTTATTTCTCAGAGAAATCTGTGATCTCCCATCTCTAACTCAGAAGCTATCAAATCCTTTTATGCCTCTAAAACTGTCGTCCTCGCTTGTCTAATCAACCTCGACTCAAGAGAAACCTTCAAACTAGTCCCTCAAGAACGAGTCAGCATCCAAGCCTTAAAAATTTTAGGTTGCAAGCTAGCGACCAAATAGTTTGTGGTTAAGTTTTATGGTTATCACCAACTCGCGAGGTAAAATGTCTGAAGACGTGATCAAGCCGCGAGCTAGTGACAAGTTGGTTTGGGTTTACATCGCGAGGTCTCTAGCTTTTTGGGTGTTAGCGTTTTATGTTACTGAGCTGGAGATTGTTAGTGAAATTGTTTTGGTTGCGAGGTCTCGAGTTGGTCTAATGTCATACATTATAGCCGTGAGAGTTAGCTAGTAACTCATTTCATACAGTTGTCGCTAGCTCTCATGTTTGTTTAATGTTAGCATTTTTAGGTCACGAGCTAGCGACTAGACAACTTGTGGTTATTTTTAATGGTTATCGCCAGCTCGCGAAGTTAAATGTCTCAAGACCTGATCAAGCCGCGAGCTTGCAAGTGAAGTGCTAGTGGTTAAGAGATAAACAGTTTTATGTTGGCGAGTATGCGACAAGGGTTAAAGTTACCACTATCTGCAAGTCGCTGTGGTGACGAGGACTCAACATTTGTGGTCGAGAATTGGCGAGTGCCAGTTCAGTTTCCCTTAGTCGCTAGATCTCGAGGTTAAGAAGGCTTAGCATTTTCAGCTTGCAAGTTGGAGATAGAGAGAGTTGTAAGGGCTTGTCGCTAGGTCGCGAGATTTTCTAATGAGCAATCTTCCAGGCAGAGAGTTGACGACTGTGTGCCACGTGTTTTAATTACTTAAAGTTAATATCTTGAAATCGCCAATATTTTTTTTATGGTTTGAAAATAGCTTGAAATCGCCAATATTTTTTTTTTATGGTTTGAAAATAGGTTGAAATCGCCAATATTTTATTTTTATGGTTTGAAAATAGGTTGAAACCGCCAATGCAAATATTTTTCTAGTTTTAAAAGCATTACCATTCACCCATGCAATTATTTTTTGGGTTTTAAAAACAGTACAATTCGCCAAGATTTTTCACAAACTTTGAGCGATCACGACTAATTCGCCAATGGAGATTATTATTTTTCTCCGTAAACCGCAAAAATTCGCCAGTAAAATTAAAATTTTCCTCGGAATTATACAACTTTTGTCAGGTTTTTACACTTTGTCCAAGGGGGGGGGTTCTTAAAGTTTTCCCTGCTACTTCAAAGCTCTAGTTTATAGTTGCAAGCTTGCCAAAAGTATGTACCGCTTTAAAATTCTAGTTTTTTATGACCTACAAGGGATGATTGGCAGTATGTAGGTTGTTCTTACACTTTCTGGATTAGACTGTGTATTAGTATGTAGGTTGTTCTTTGTTAGCAACAACATAAAACTTATATGATAACCAATTTTACATGGGCCTATTCCAATTTTATTATTTTTTAATGATTTTTCAATTTGAGGTGGTGAAGGAATTAAAGTGCAATTTGATAATAAAATATTAAAACAATAGAAATAATTTTAATTTTTTAGGGGGAGATTTGACATAAATATTTTGAATTATCTCAAGATTGTATAAAATCATTTTATTAATAACTATTTTCCTTAGATTTTAATTATAATCATAAATTGATCCACTTGGTGTTTATTTAAAGAGGGGAGGATTGCTTGAAGTCTTAATATTGGCAAGATATTACTTTAAACAAGGTGCAAAGTTGGAAAGTGCATATTGTGCACTTTAATTTGTCATTTTACACCACTTGGTATCAGTGACCTATGTACTTTATCCTTAAACATGATTTTGACTGATATGTTGCTCTCTTTAATGTCAAACTCAAATTGACCGTCAGAAATATTGTATCATTACATAGAGCATTTATTGGCATTAGATTATAGTTTTCTTTAGTGGATTCAATATTATTGGTTTAGATTTGACCTAGGATTACATTGACTTGCTTTGTTAACATCCAAATTTTATTATGGGCCCAAGCTAGTTCATTTCCTATTAGCCATCATTTGTTTTCTCTTGTGTTAAACTTTCAAATTGTGCACTTAAGACAAGCATAAAAGAACACTTGTAAGTCATCTAGAATTAAGCATCATATATGATTCAATCTATCATTATAACATCCATTACACTTATCTACTATAAGGGTTTAGTTCATAGTTATTGTTTAGCTTTCCAGATAAGCTTTTGTGTGTTTTAATTTCAACATCCATTGCATTACACAACATCTTGACCTTTAACCCTCCATAGAATATGGAGGGTTAAAAGTCAACTTTATGATAGTAGATTTTATCTTTTACATTTCAAGCTCAACTTAGACTCAAGAAGGTGTTTTAGATGAATACTAAAATAGTTATTGAACAAAACCAAATGGACAACCAAAAATAACCACAACCAAACCCAATTGCATTACCTGAGAAAGATTAGTTGCAAATAACATTTATCTAGCTTATATGATTGTGTAGAAATAACCCACATGAAATGAATCCATTCAAGGCTCTCTCAATAATGATTATTTGGTTACAATACATGATCATGAATGCACAATAGACGATCCTATCCAAAACTATTGATAAATGTTTTGAGTTATTTTGATTATGTGATAGTGGCCAAGTGGACCTCAGATCAGTGTTATCCAATTGGGCTATAGAGTCATAGATAACAATGAAGGGAAACATAGAAGAAGTGATCTAAGCATATGTGCCACCAAATTACAAGTATTATACACTGAGCATACTTAGTAATCCAATTTGAACTACATAGTACCATATGAAGGGAACACAAGGTTATTTCAATGGATGGAGGGTTAAAAGTTAATTTTATGAGAGTGAATTTTTTGTCCTACATTTTGAGCTCAATTTAGACTTTAGAGGGTTTCTTAGAGGTATACTTAAATAGGCATTGAATCAAACAAAACGAACAACCAAAAATAACCACAACCAAACTCAATTATATTCTTGATCTCAAATACTTTCTTTAGATTGAGAAATATTAGTTGCAAATTGTTAGAGCATATTTAGCTATTGATTGATTTTTTACAAGTTATACTTTTTTGTTTGTTTGCTTAAGTTCACTTAGGAGTGTTTGATTCTAATTTAGCTTAGGGCATCTTTGTGCTTTCTTTATAAGCATCACATTGTACAATTGTAATTCATTCTATATTCTTTCTTTTGAGTAATATAGTATTCATTTGTGCAGCTCTCAAAGTTCCCTATCCAGTTCTATTGTTAAGTTTTCTATATATTGTCTAGGGTAACTTTTATTATTCAGTCTTTTGTGTTTTCATCCTATGGTTGATTACTTGGTTTTTTTACTCTGGGAAAGTTCTTGTTTGTATTGGATAGCTTACACGTGTACATCTAGCACTTTGCCCTATTTAGGCATTTTGAGCATAATTTTCATGCACTTATTTGTTTGTAGATGCACTGAGATAAAGTGTCACTTTTGTGTAGGAATTTTGCACATTATGTTGTGCCATGGAGGGTTGTGTAGTGCCTTTTGTTTTGTTGGTACACTTGTATTTTAGACTAGCAAATTATTCTTACATGGTTGAGTAGTGTCATTATGGTCACTCGTGCAAATTCATGTGTCATTTGTATCTTTGACTACCAAATGGTCTACCTTTGTTTACCATCTAATTGTTCGAGTAGTGTCATTGGGGCGCTCATGCAAATTCTTGTCTTCTTGATTTTGATCGTCATTTTTGTTTTAGAGGAGGTTCTTCATCTAGCATTATAACAGTTCTTCAAGGATGTTTTTTATGTTCCTATTCTTTTGGGACATTGATTTGGGGTCTATTTGAGGCCTTCCTTCTTTTTTAGCAATTTGTGTTTCTTTTCATCCATTGCATCTTTCGCTTTTGGAGAGAGGTTTTCTCCCACTTGTTTTTCTTTTCTCCACTTAGAGAGACTTCAACACAAATAACCTTTATTTAGCTTATATGATTGTATCGACACAACCCACATGAAATAAATTTATTGAAGGCTCTCTCAATAATGATCTTTTAGTTACAATACATGATCATCAATGCACATAGATGGTCTTATCCCTAAACTGTTGATTAATGCTTTGATTTATTTTGATGATGAAGGAAAACATTAAAGGGAAACATAGAATTGATCTAGACATGTGTCATCAAATTATAAGTATTATACACCAAGCATATGTAGTAATCCAAAATTGAAGTGCATAGAACCATATGAAGGGAACATAAGGTCATTTCAATAGTTTTGTAATATTTTAAAATGTTGTCACATTGATAGCATCACCTTATTTCGCCTAAAGGCAATTTCACCAAAAATAGAAGAGACCAAACTCTTACCAAATATGAGCTACCCCCATTTGGAAGGTTGAAATTTAATTACGATAGAGCATCGAGGGGTAACCCTGGGGCCTCTAGTGTTGGATTCACCTTAGAAGTTATGATGGGAGCTTGGTTCATGTTGAATTTGTTAAGCTTCCAATCAACACAAACAATTGTGCAAAGTTTGTGGCCCTTTTAGAAGGTCTCCAAGTTTGTGAGACTCTAAATTTAAAAGAGATCGATATCGAAGGTGATTCGATGTTGGTAACTAATGCCATCACCTGCATGTGAGTGGTTAGCATTTGTACCATACTTGATCACTTCTCTAATTTTTTAATAAAACATATGCTTAGAGAAGCCAATAAGGCTGTAGATTACTTGTAAAACCATGTGATTGATCAAATTGAAACTAGAATCATGTCTAGCGATAAGAACGTGTGGTAGTCTCTGGAGATGGTCCTAGAAATGGATATACAAAAGGCACAAAAAAGGTAGATTCCATTCCTACCAAATCATGGCAATTGCAAACATAGATTACGTGATGGCGGCGAGGCCATGTCTAAATGAAATTCATGACATAATGGTACATTTCTAGAGTTGCGAAAACATTGAGTTGACATCTATTGCATCTTTAGCCGAATAGTCAGATTTCATAAAAAATCTTGAAATGTAAATGCTTTTGTGATGTGCATAAAGTAGAAGATCAATTGAAAGCAATCTTTGAGATTGAGGGGGACGTGGAGGAAAAGTGATAAGAAGAGTCATCAAAGGGGGAAATCTAAGTAGAGCACATATTAATAATGCTCAGCTTTTGGAAAGGTTTGTCTAACCACGGCCTGAACCTCGAAAGATTTAAGGAGAACTGAATGAACTATTAATTGGTTGGTGAAATATGAATTACGAGCCCCGACCATTAGGGCTTTGTGGTTGTAGTCATCCAGACCCTAGAGAGGGCTCATAGGTGACACTATTTAAATTGCAAATCTGCAAAGTAATAAAGATTTGTAGGAAACTCTGGGAGTTATTCATGAAGGGCTTTTGCGAAACTATTTGGAAACCTATGCATACTTGGTTAAATTTCATAAGAACTTGTATACCCCTGCACAGATTGAGAGGCCACATGAGGTTATTGGTTAAATTTCTCTGGGAGTTATTCATGAAGGGCTTTTGCGAAACTATTTGGCAACCTATGTATACTTGGTTAAATTTCATAAGAACTTGTATATTCCTGCACAGATTGAGAGGTCACATGAGGTTATTGGTTAAATTTCATAAGAACTTGTATACTCCTGCACAGATTGAGAGGTCACATGAGGTTATAGAGGCCATAAGAATGTTGTTTTCACTGTCTATCCTTAAACAATCTAATTTTTTTGTTGTTAATGCAATGGGAGCCACCCCCTTTGGTAACTATTTGTCAATATATTATGTATATGATTTGAAAATTGAAACAATAGAAATTTGGTATTATCCTCAGTGTAGGAAACCTACCATGTCTACTTGATTTCCAATTGTCAGTAATGTTGTAAAATTTATTCCTATGTTGCAATGTAAATGTTGTTGGCGATGTACTAATCTAGTAATCTTGCAAAGCACTAACAACAACATTTGCATCAGTTAGGACCTCGTACATAACATGTTAAGGTGAGGTAGCATTTGGGAGAATTCATAACAGAAATGAAGAAGATGACAATTAGTTATGACATAACCCAAGGAAGCATTCGACCAGATCAATGAATATATCCTACATGATAACATTTAAATCATCTATGCAATTATATTGCATCGTGATATGAGGTGCTATCAAATGAAGATACACAATTTTTGAAATGCTTTTGGTATTAAATTGTGTTGCATTCTAACATTCAAAGTGAATTTTGGACATGCAACAAAATTTAATACTAAAAAGGCTTTCAAAAACCTCATTTATTCGTTGCAATATTGATTACAAGAGGCATTGAAGAAGGGAGGGAAAGTGGACAATGATGTGTAACAAAATGAATCATTTAATGGGCCCCATGTTAGATATTGCATGCCAAACATGTCTAGTAAATGTGAAGGGGAGGCAACTTTTGGTAGGATTTGAGAGAATTTATAACATGCAATGAAATAAAAACTATTTATGACATAACCCTATGAAGCATTCAACCAAATCCAACAACATATTGTACATAATAACATTTAAATAATCTATGCAATTAGATTGCACCCTAATATGAGGTGCTAGCAAACAAAGATACATGGTTCTTGAAATACTTTTGCTATCAAATTATGTTGAAGTCTACCATTCAAATTGAATTGTTGACATATGCAACATAATTTTATACTAGAAAGGCTTTCAAAGAACCGTGTTACTTCATTGCTATATTAAATATAGCATGCACTTGATCATGTCATGTATAGGCATAAGTGGTGGAAGCATGAAACAATGTAGATAATTAAAAAAAAAAACTTTAAAAATTGTAGTTACAGTGACGTGCCAAAAAATGGAATGTGTGCTTATGCATTCTGCAGAGCATATTTGTGACGTGAGGAAAGGAAAACCTTGAACCAACATGTAGAACCCCACCAAGGATTCTACGAAGACAAACATGTCCTCGTGTCATTATTTGCATGTTCAACGAGCTAACTCAAACATGTTTTGGAGGCAAATGTCAAGAACACTCTAGAATATGTGGAAGAAGGGAGGGAAAGTGGGCAGGATGTGCGATGAAATGAAGCATTTAATGGAACCTATGTTGGATATTACATGCCAAACAGGTTGAAATTTTTTGAAGGGATGTGTAGTTAATGTGGTTTGTCAGAATGGAGTGAGGAGACAATGGGAGTTGAATGTGCATCAAAGGGTCGTAGACTATTTGGCCACAACAAGCCATTACAATTAAGTTGCCAACCAATTTGATGTAGTGGATCCATCCCATGAACAATCACTTGTCCAAATGGCCAAATTTTCGACACCTTGGACCGATTGAACTTTTACAAGTGGTAGGTTGCCTAACATAAAGAATAAAAAATATTTTTTCATCATAGGATTAGTATTCCTACATGGTGCAATTACATTAAATTGAATAAGCGTCACTAAACAAATATACACATAATATTTTTTAAAAGATAAAAAAGTGGACTAAAAAATGCTTACAAAAATGAGATTGCATTAAGCAATAATAACCCCAAAACATAAATGTTGCTAATGAAATCAAATATTGAAAGGGAGAAGTGTTGATTGTCCCTAGTTTGAACCCATATGGATTCTTCAAAGAGAAACCTCATCACGTGCTCAATTATTTTCAATATTAATTGAACCATCCAAACAATAAAGGAGACTATAATTTTGTAAATATCAACAAAATGTCTAAAACCCATAGCAATGCAAACTTCTTTCCTTTGTCACTTCGTCAAACCAAACAGGAAAGGATTGTGTCACCGATGTGACAAAGGTTGTTGTAGGGGTGCTTGGGGTAACAATGGTAGGCATGTTCTCTATTTGTGTATTTGTTGGGCTTGGACATTGAGTTAGATTTGATAATTAATTGTAGTAGAATTTCCAGGAATATTACATTCACAAATTCTCGAAACAATGAATAATTTTCTTGTAAGGGGTTCATTTGAGAGCTTAAGCATTTTTTCTTGTTGTAAAGCCATTTGTGCCACCTAAATCTCTTTTTCCTTTTGTCTTGTTCCCTCTAAGCTTTCTCTTGCTCCTTTTTCTACTCTTTTTCCTTCTTCTGTAAAATTTTCAACTACTCCCTTTTCTACATGCAGTATGTCCTTGTCTACCTTGGCTTGCTCCTTCAGTTCTCATGCCACGAGACATGTTGCCTTTTTGTCCTCATTCTATTGTTTCTTTTGACATTTTAACTGCTTCAATTCTTTCTTCATTTGCTTCTACTCCACCAATAGATTCATGTAGTCATCTATTGTTAAGAGTTGGGACAATCGATTCAACCGAATTCCATGATTAGTAGAATTCTAATGGTTGGCATTGTGTATGAATCCAATGTCTCATGCAACTGAGAGTCATTGTTGTTGTTCCCTTCCTCAACAAATTGTCATGTATCTTGACTAAAAGTTGCATTGCCTTCCTCCCCATAATCAACATAGTAATGTACAACCTAAGGCACATCAAATGTGGTTGGTGGAGATGAGAATGAAAAGTTCTCTCTTGTTCTCGGCAATTTAAATTAATACTAAGATTGATAGCTACCTCTACCAACCTTGACAATTGCCTTCGTTTTGAGGGAAGACTAAGACCATCTTCCAAATACTCAAGTTGACTGTGTACCATATCATTATGATCCTCATCACCCACCACTTGTGCAACTAAATCATTAGGAGTACTTTGAGGTGTATCCATCATAGAATCTTGAACCTTTGACTTTGTTGTAGATTGGAAATGATCATCTCAAAGTGTGGACATGTGTGCCATGTCAACTACTAAAACAACACTCGAAAGGCTCAAGATGTTCTGCATCGCAAAAGCATTACTAGCTATGTTGATTTGAAAGGTGTCATTGAGATGCATGTCATCCATGAATTCCTCTTCATTTAGTCACCATATGCAAATCCTTTTGAACCCTATTGTGATATTGGACATTATCAACACTTTTTGCAACGACTTGCTACCTAGTTCTACCAATTCAACCCTCCTTATTTCGATGTTTGGATAATTGGCTAGCCATGACACTGAAGTATGTTTTGAAAGGTGAAAACACACTCACATCTAGAGGTTGCAGTTTATGTGGTGTGTGTTGACAACATAAGCATATCGATTCCCATCATCCTTGCTTTTTGGATGGTTGTGACTGTGACATGGTTGTCATGGTCACAAAAAAATCAGCAAGTGTTCGTTAGTGGTTGAGGCCCCTCCTGAAATTGAGTGTGTGAAGTGATGCAACAAATTCATCAACAATTATTTTGTCATCCAAGCATGTGGTTGAGGTGTCATGCAAGCACCTGGTTTGCAACTTGCAACATAATTTTTAATTTGGTTTTTACCCTTGGAACAAGTAGAATCATGGTATGCTTTGTCCACCAATGTTAACATAAAAAGAATGTTTATCATTCTCTACTCTTGGGAATTATGAAGAACACACTCATGCTTCCTCTTTTGGACAGCACCCTCATTGCACCATTTTTGCCTACTTGAATTTTAGTCTCATCACAATTCCATATCCACTTAGGACCATATGGATTTGCATCATATGTCTTGGACGATATATGGTAGAAGGCAAATATAAGAAGTTTGAGGTCGATTGCCTTGCCTTTGATAAGGTCATGCAATTGTCAACGAGTTGAGTTAAGTCCATCATGACTTTTCAAAGAGCCCATTCTTGAAAGGGTTGGGTCTTGCTTAGCAAATTTGGACTATTTCCTTCAAATTTACTATCTTAAGGCCATGACCAACCACAATCATTTCGGACCTTTCTTGGAGGTGGATGTAATCCCACCTAACAAAATGGTGAGCGTGGTTGTTGGGATTTTCTATTTTTTTGGTAGTCAACATATTGTTCTCTTCTACATCTTGAAGTGACCCTATCATGTCCGACGTTGACCAAACTCATTCTTTAATAGTCCTTGTTTTCGTAGTTGGAAGTGCAATAACCTCCTCTACTACTACAAAAGTGTTGGAGTGCTCTCAACAATAACTGGAGTTGCCTTGTCTGGGGGAATGTAATTCCTCTTTTATGTGTAGGCCACTTTGTTGTGGCTCCATTTGTCATCTACAAACAACGAGCCACACAAATCAAGCAACAACGAAATGAACATAACTAAAGAGCATTTATAATGATGCTTTAACAAAATATTAGTAAATGATGCTTGAAAGTTCAGTCATAAGGTTTACCCTTCATTTGTGCAATGTAATTTAAAACACCATAAACATGGCATGAATAGTGTAATTTAAAATGCCATAAACATGCATTGAGAAGCATTAAACCTGTAACCTTGAATTGGGTGAAACATTGTAGGGCACTAATAGCACTTAAACAACATTTACAACAAACTACATAAAACATTACACAACACTTCACATACAACACTTACAACAATTACATTGTATAGGACAGATATACAATCACAAGCATAAATAGCATAATTGAAAACACCAGACATACATTGAGACCATAAACAATATAACTTAGAACCCCATAGACATAACCTATATTATTCCTAGACTATTTTGGGTCACTTTTAGCATTTAAATGACACTTACAATACTTAAACAACATTTACAACACTTGATATTGTGCATAGTAGTTGGATGGGGGTATTTTCCAATGGTTCAACATATGATTTGTCCTAAAAACTTATTGATTGATGCCTGTCGCTGCCCTAAAGCCGTCTGCTACAGCCGCCCAGCTTCAACTGGCTGCCCTGAGGCCGTCTGCTGTAGCCACCCAACTTCGACTGGCTACTACTATCGTCCCGCCTCCGAATGTTGCACCCTGTGGTGTGGCTGTTGTGTGTGCTGCGATTGGGGCCTTTGCAGAGGTTTTTGTCTGTGCCTTGGCGGGGGATGCGAGGGGTTCTACGCCTCTTGCCTCGGTTGTTGTTGGTAATATGGGGGATGGCGATTTGGTGCATCCAGCGCCCTCTGATACTGATCGAGGTGCCCGTGGCTTGGGGCCTGTGGCTGTTACCTTGTGCAAACCCTTGGCTTTCAGGATGTCTGCTGATACTGAAAAGGAGATCATCCACAACTCCTCT
Source organism: Cryptomeria japonica (assembly GCF_030272615.1). NCBI lineage: Eukaryota > Viridiplantae > Streptophyta > Pinopsida > Cupressales > Cupressaceae > Cryptomeria > Cryptomeria japonica. The sequence goes on from NC_081413.1 coordinate 615,460,129, forward strand.
GTTTTTGAATCTCATGGTCTGATTTGTAAGTTTCGGGGCTTTTGGCCAAGCCTTCCTCAGCTACACACTTGGATTTCCCAAAGTTGTGAACCAATTTTAAAAGGTTCAGTTAACCATTTTCCTTTTTGGCCAAGCCTTCCTCAGCTGCACGCTTGGATTTCCCAAAGCTAGGAACCGATCTTAAAAGGTTCAGTTAACATTTTTCCTTTAGCCAAAGGTTTTTTCATTGCTAAATATGAATATGCAGAGGATAGATCAAAAATTTTATGTATTAATCTTTTGAATTGGGTGGATAAATTTGTTTTGATGGTTAAACCTTGGTTCTCAGGTTTTAACCCATCTACTGATTCATTTAATGAGATTCCTATATTTGGGTTAGGCTCCCTAACCCTTCATCTATGGACAGACTCTCTACTAGAGGAAGTGGGGGAAGCTTTAGGCGAATTCCTAATGATTGACAAAGATTCTTTCCAAATTTATCATTCTACTTATGCTCGGATTTTGGTTAACATTGATGTTTCTAAAGGGCTTCCAACTAAGTTAGAGATTGAATCTTCCTTGGGATCTTGGGTCCAACCACTTGACTTTGAGGGTATCCCCTTTAGATGACAAAAGTGCTTCCAGACTTGGACATGTTGTTGCAGAGTGTGAAATTGATATAAAAAAAAAAAAAAATTGCTTCTTGGTGGAAGGGTGCCTCCTCGGAACACTATTTTGTTAAAATGAAAAGCTTCTCCCAGGTGGTTGCGCAGTTGCTGCCTCTGTTTCTGGTGTAGCTTTGCCTCGGGAGTGTGTGGATGCTTGTGGTGGCATCTCGACTGATCATTTGAAAAATGATGAATCTTCCTCTTTGGTGGATGTTCTGGACCCATCATCTTGGCAAAAGGTTGCTGCTAGGGTTGAGGAGAGATGGATTACTGTTAAAAGTAAAAAATCTAAATTGTCTCAGTCCTCTTTTAATATGACCCTTCAATCCCGCTGGTTTTTGTTGGGGGTCCTTGTGTTGTTCCCCATTTTTTGTTTGGCTATGTTGAGGTTCGGATTGCAGGTCCTAACACTTAAATGAGCAGACATGGAAAGGGGCTTTCAACTAAGTATTAGGCAATGGATACAAGATAGTATCTTAAAACCCCATTAAACCCCATTAACGATATAACTTAGAACCCCATAGTTATAACTTATAACATCATAGATATGCATTGAGAAGCATAAAATCGAGTAGAAAATTACACCACATTTACAACAATTAGTCAACATTGTAACACTTAACAAACCAAAAACAATAAAAAACACATAAAGACAATCACAAGCATAAATAGTATACCTCAAAACATCATCAAACAAACTCTAAATAAGATTGTCAATACTATGCACATAAAATGTGGTGAATACTTGGAGCAATATACAAATTGCCTCTCCTAATTGTTTGCTCCTTGATTTCTCAATATGCAAATAGCTTCTCCTAATCATCTACTCCTCGTTGAAATATCCACTTTGAACCAATGTCATAACTATTTGAATTGATTGCATTAGTGATTTCAAGAATTCTTGTTTGAATTAGACATGAGCATCTATGATGTTCTTTCATTTGTGATTTATAGATTTGACTTGTGCAATTTCAAATTATGCATAATTGATGAACTTGACTAATTTCATCAATCGCTTCTATGTACTTTTTGGTGGTGAATGAAAGAAGTGACCAATAGATGAACGCTGGACTATGGTAGATGAGACACATGGCAATATCTTTTGATTTGGAAGTGTTTTGACTATGGAAGTCAATGACAATTAATGGATCTAATAGAACCTTGTGATAGGATAATATGGAATGCTATGCATTTAATAATATGTTGCAACTTTTCAAACTATAATAACAATCCATTTTTCCTTATAACAATCTCAATTCTTGCTAACATTCCTCCTCCCACCCACACCAAAAGCCTACCAAACCAAGTTTTGCTAATAAACCATCTTTTTCTTATCTCTATTTTTATGGAAGAGACTACTAGGAGAAATGAAGAATTGTTGAGAATATTCGATTTGTTTTCACTATACATATTATTGCAGAAGAATTTATCTTTTGAAAAAGATTATTTTATTATTAATTGTATAATAAAATAATAACATTCCTCCTCCCACCCACACCAAAAGCCTACCAAACCAAGTTTTGCTAATAAACCATATTTTCTTATCTCTATTTTTATGGAAGAGACTACTAGGAGAAATGAATAATTGTTGAGAATATTCAATTTGTTTTCACTATGCATTTTGATTGCAAAAGAATTTATCTTTTGAAAAAGATTATTTTATTATTAATTGTATTAAGCATGTATTTTATTATCAATAGACTTTATATTTGAAAAACATTGATTAATTGGATCAGTTGAACTCTATTGTATATCACCTACTTTTACATTTCAAAAGATTTAGGGTAAGGTTACATGGAAAACCCTAATTCGACTATAAGGCCTCTACCCTTTCGAAGTAATTGGAGGAAGGATTGGATTTTAATTAAAATGAAAATGCATCTATGATTTAAAGTTTAAAATGAAAATGCATCCATGATGGAAGGTTTTGGTGCAGGTTAAAAATGAACATTGCATCTATGATTAAATATGAAGGTTTTTGGTAAGTTAAAAAGGAAAATGTATTTACAATTGACAGTTTTTGGTCAGGTTAAAAAAGAATTAGAACTTACTCTACTACTAAAAAAGAATTAGAACTTACTCAACTACTAAAAAAGAATTAGAACTTACTCAACTACTGGATCCTTTTCCCTAATAATTGTTATGCAACTTTAAATTATTGTTTATAATGATTATTCATAATTGAATGAAATGTAATGCTCGGGCTTGTTGATTTTTAACAATATTAAACAAAGTCTTGTTGCGACTTTGAAGTTTGTTATTACTATATATAATTGAATGAAATATATTTTCTTTGGATCAAAAATGCAAAAGAATTAATGTCCAATATAGTTGACAATACTGGACCAATGGTTATAATGTGACTTTAAAGTTTGTTATTGCTGATAATGGCTAACCATGAAATATATCCACCTATGAAATTGATTTTTAACAATATTAAACAAAGTCTTGTTGCGACTTTGAAGTTTGTTATTACTATATATAATTGAATGAAATATATTTTCTTTGGATCAAAAATGCAAAGAATTAATGTCCAATATAGTTGACAATACTGGACCAATGGTTATAATGGTTATAATGTGACTTTAAAGTTTGTTAGTGCTGATAATGGCTAACCATGAAATATATCCACCTGGAGTGACACCTCCACAAATATCAGGTCATAAAAAGATAAGTTTGAAAATTAGTTATAAAAAAAAAAAACTTGCCAACATGCCAGTCAAATAGTGCACAAATATCAAATATCAAATATCAGATCCTCAAACAAAACTTCAATTATAACTTTTGAGAAGGGCAAAATTCGACTACTAATCTTTTATTCCCTATTTATTTGGCAAATATCAGGTCATAAAAAGATAAGTTTGAAAATTAGTTATAAAAAAAAAACTTGCCAACATGCCAGTCAAATAGTGCACAAATATCAAATATCAGATCCTCAAACAATACTTCAATTATTAACTTTTGAGAAGGGCAAAATTCGACTACTAATCTTTTATTCCCTATTTATTTGGCAAACAAACTCTCCCAAAGTGCACTGCCGAATGAAATGTCTCAAACCCTAATGTCCTAGGAAACTCCTCCATAACTAGAAAATCATAAAAATGATCCAGCCATATGAAGTGTAGTGTAATGTCGCCAAAGTCTACTCCCAAACAACCTATACTATTATCAAAAATTTCCAGATCCTCATCCTGATCCTGTAGACCTGGTGAGGCAGAAGTATACAAATATAAACCTGGTGATGCAAAAGCATACAACTGTCAGACCCTTGCCCCCTGCTGCTTTATCTGATATCTCTAAAGTATAAAAAACAAACTGTCAAAGGCACAAAAAAGTTAATGTCTACAACGTAAAAGAAAATGGCTGTCGTGGCACATTTAGGACCTCTCAAGCAAAAGCATATAGTCAGAACCGTTACCCCTGTGAGTTATCTGTTAATGCCTACACAGTAAAATAAAATGGCTGTCATGGCACATTTAGTTCCTCTCAAGCAAAACAATACAACTGTCAGAGACGTTGGTCCCTGACGCATTATTTGTTATGCATAATGAGTAAAATAAACTGGCTAACACATTTAGGACCTCTAAATGCAAAAGCATACGTTATCTGTTAATGTCTACAAACATAGCACATTTAGGACCCCTCAAGCAAAACCATACGGCTGTCAGAACCCTTGGCCTCGGTTGCATTATCTGTTAATGTCCAAGTGTAAAGAAATGGCTGTCATGGCAAGGACCTCTCAAATACATCAGCAGTTACGAGTTTACAAAAAACAGAGATATAACTTAGTGACCACACAATTTGAAGGACCCATTAAAGAGAAAAAGAAAATGTAGAAAACAAAAGTTAAATCCAGGAAGCGAACAACAAGCCGTTCATTCACTTATTTTCAGGTATCGCAACAAAGATCATACCTTTTACCGAGCAGATTCTGACATTTAGCAAATCGGAAAACCCTCTCCGTGCAAAGCGTGACAAATCATCCAGAGAAGAATAGAATTTCAGGACAATAAAATTCCAAGCGAAAATAAAACAAATTAGTTTTTTTTGGATCAATACTTAAACCTAAGATAAAACTTTCAACATTTTCTTCGTGAATGTACACGGCCCTGCAACATCTCATTCCAAAATCGAGTGGAAAGAAAGAAAAGCAGAACCGTCTGTGAATTAATATTGCTTACGATTTTGTTGAGAACTGATCATGCATATTTCATCAGCACTCGACCGTCGATAAGCTTCAAAAGATTACAAAAAAAATCAAATCACTAATAAACTATGACATAAAGCCGAAAGTACATTGGGATCTGACTGACGTGCAAGTTTTCATCAAAAACACGCATTGAATGCATTCAGGCTTGCGAAGTTTCTTCATTTCCCTGGATTTAACACAACCAAATAATCCGGTGGAACACCCAAATCAAATCAGAAGCATGAAACTCAAAATAGGATGGAAGAACAGAATCGTTTAACTTAAGGAAACCGCACTGAAATCCCCTAACTGTTTTCTGGATCCACTGAAATCGTGTGGACTAATATGGAGGAGAAAGGAAAAAACTAGGGTTGCGTTTAGGGTTTGTACAATCGGACTTCAAATACGTTTCATTCTAATTAATACATGGGAAATAAATATTTTACAAGTTCCTTTGTTTAATACTAGACCTCTTGTATTACTTCCAAATTTTGGCATTCCTTTTGCCTTATTATTCTATTTTAAATTTTATTTTATTATTATGATATAATTAATACTAATTTATCATGATAGTATGATATTGTAATTAATATTAAATTGTTATTAAGATATGATTATATTATTATGTTTTAATACATATTTTTTTTATATTTTAATATTTTCATTAAACTCTTTATAAAAGTAAAAAAACTTTTTTTTACTAGATTATTATTATTATTATTTTTAATAAACTCTTGACCAAAGCAAAAAAATCTATTAAGATTACATTATTATTATGTTATCATATCTTTTATGTATTCTTTTTGTTTTAATGGCTTTAAATAGTATGATTTCATTGTCCAAACAGGGAAAATGCTAGTTTGATTTTCTACATTGATGTCTTCTTTTTTCTATCATTGTCTTCTTGTTTTGTTATTTGTTTTTTCGCTATTTAATTTAGTCTTATTTGTTGCCTAGTCATTAAAATGACATAGATTAGAAAGTTGGGTGGTTGTCATTGTAGTATTATGCCTCTCGATGTAAATGATAACTAGGCCGATAGGCTTTTAGTGGGGGATGTTTGTCGCCGAAGTGCAAGACAATTCGGCCGAATTTTTCTCGGTGGTCGGAATTTCCCCACCGCGGTGTATGACGTGTTGGTGCCGACCTTTGTGGGCTCGCACGGGACGCCTACATACTTCGTATTTAGACCGTTGGTCGGCACAAATCCACAAGCACTGATATGTTCGTTGGTTTCCCCTCCGTCGATGGGCACGCATGTCGAAGTAGTTGTCATCGGTTGGAGAATGTTATAGCCGTCACATAACCCTAATATACATTTGCCTTTGTTAGTTGTGTGGAGTCTTTTGGTCTGCAAGCTTTGTGCTAAGGTTGGATTTAGGCGTCGACTTAGGTTTATTGCTCTAATTTACCGCTTTTAATCTGTCAAGGGATTCTTCCGTCGACTTCTTAAGCAGGCTACGAGTGCAGCTATGTTTCCTATTTTGATCACTTTCATTTGCAATATTTTATGATCATTGGATACCCTTAGTTTTTAGGGTTATTGTGTTTTTATTATATTGTCGTTAGATTTTGTTTTCCTCTCATTGCAGGGTTATTCCTGTCATTTGTCACTTTCTGTCCGTGAAGGTGTTTTCCAGTGGGTTTTTCCTAATCCTGTTAATTTCCAAGGTTATTGGTGTTGTTTGACACTTTGTGGTCGATAAGGCTTTTACTCTGTAAGGCAAGTGTTCACTTTTTAAGTTCTTTTACAATTTCCTAGGTTACGAGTGTAGGTATGTTTCCTGTTTTGATCGTTTACATTTTGCAATGTTTTGTGATCATTGGATATCCTTAGTTTTTAGGGTTATTGTGTTTTTTTTATACTGTCATTAGATTTTGTTTTGCTCTTAATTTGTCGCTCTCTGTCGGTTATTGGTGTTTCCTAATCTTGTTAATTTGCAGGGTTATTGGTGTTGTTTGACACTTTTTGGTCGTTAAGCCTTTTACTCTGCAAGGCAAGTGTTCACTTTTTAAGTTATTCTTTTACAATTTCCCTTCGTTTTTAGGTGTTTGAGGTTTAATGTTTTCCTGTGATTGGCTTTTGCTTGCGGGTTGCGAGTGGTTTTAGGTTTTAGGGTTCTCTTTGGGTTGACCTCCAACAGTGTAATGCTATTTTTATGCATGAATTTGACGTTGTGTTAGGCTTATCTATTACCCGTTATACTCTGTAAGGTAAGATTCTTTTCAAAGCTTCACAGGTAAGCAATTTTTTTATTTCTAAATTGTGCTCTTACTATCCTTCCTGATATTTCTATTGGGTTTATGTTGTGCAGAATATGTCAAATGTATTTGAACTTAGCTTTTGCTCTATTTTCCAAGAATGTTTGATATTCTTTAGCACAGACATTTATGGATTATCATATATGGTTGGTATTGAATTTGCAAACATAGTTATAGAGGGCACATCCCTTCAGATTAATGACATTATATTGTAGGATGTCAACCATGACCGAACCCTAAAATGTAAAAGCACTATTGTTTTCTTGTCGTTAGATTTTCTTAGCAGGTTGGTAGTGCTTATAACTTATTGGGTCCAGTTTGGGTTATATCCCAGCATTTTAGTGCTATCCGTCTGCATGATTCTGACCTTGTGTAATGCTTTTTAAAAATCTTTTATCCAGTCCAAGGAATCCTTTGTTTGAATAAATCCTTTCTGAAATTTATAGCCTTTATAGACAAAAGGCCATTTACCTTACAGAGTAGAAGGCTTCACGTCCAGAAAGTCACTAATCACATCAATAACCCTGCAAATTAACGGCATTAGGGAACACCCACAAAAAACACAACTTATAATCTATAAGTACCAAAAAGTTGCATAACACGAAAACAAAATTTGATGACGGTATAACAAATACTCAATAATGCTAGCAATTAATGGTATCCAATGAGAAGAAAACAATAAACCTAGGCGGCAATGTAGCACACTGTTACAGTGCTCTAAAGCTCGTAGAATATGCCATAATTATTTTAGAGTGTTCTAATAGCCATCAACTGCAGCAAAGGCATAAAAATATTTTTTTAGTGTTATAATGCCTTACAAGAGGGCTGAACCATGCAGATTAACAACATTAACACACAACCCGTAGGACAAACTATAACTCCATACAAAAAATTATATACACAAAAACCCTGCAAAGAATAAGCACTTACCAACTGCAAAGACTATCTAATGACAGGAAATCAATGTATCTAAAAAATGTCAAAAGTAAAGCAATTAAAACAAAAAGAAGTTTACTTTTCAAATTGTTTTAGGTTTTACGGTTTTGTTTGGCTTAATACCCAACACTGTAATGCCATTGATGTGTATGGTTCTCATGTTGTGTTTGGGTTATTTGTTATTTTATGATTAAATTTGTAATTAGAAACAAATTTATAGAGGATTCATACCTTCGCATAGATGACATTAGGGTGTTGGATGTTAACAAACACGAAACCCTTAAATGTAAAACCAGTGGCAAGTTCAATTTATATATTATACTTATAAAGTCGATAGGCTTTTAGTCGGGGATGTTTGTCGCTGAAGTGCAAGTCAATCCGGCTGATTTTTTCTCGGTGGAAAATGATTTTAGGCTTTAGGGTTGTGTTTAGCTTAATACCCAGCACTGTAATGCCATTGATGTGTATGGTTCTCACCTTGTGTTTAGCTTATTTGTTATTTCGCAATTGAATTTGTAATTAGAAACATATTTATATAGGATACATACCTTCACACTAATGACATTACAGTGTTGGAAGTTAGCAAACACCTGACCCTTAAATGTAAAACCAATTGCAACTTGAAAATATGAAAGCATCATAATGAGAAAATGTAATGAGAGTCAAATTACATATTTTATTGATATATAATATATAGTATTGGCACTATACAAAAACCAACCAGAGTTTAAAGTTTTTCCCAAAACAAGAAGTTGACCACCCACCATCTCCAATGCCACTAAATGCAAAACGATGTCTAGAAAGAAAGTGGCATGAAGAGTTTTTTCACATATACTTTGCATTATACAAGTTTTATAAAGAGTGCTTGTTATAAATAGTTTGTATTGTAGAGTCTACTAATTGCAACCAATACTATTTGTTCAACCCTAAAAACTTATGTCATCCACTTTTCATCCCCCATGCTAGTAACACTAGCATGTTATGCAGCCTTCTGATGTGCATCTATTTGATGCAAATCATCTTAAAGTTGTGAGAAATAGATTGTAGTACGAGATTATACTTGTACAAAGATAAACTTAGTTACTCATATTAAATTCTTCAACTAATTATAAAAAAAATAAAATAGAAATGCTATTCATTTGTAGCGTTTTGAATCAAGTTCTTTCCCCTCATAGCACTCTTGATGTGTACCGATGATTTTTTCATTTTTAAATGTTTTCAGTTAATGTTTTTTATAATGAGTCAAAAAATATTTCTTTTGCATTTCCATAAAAAATTATGATTTACTTTGAGATAGGCTTTGTTTTTCTCTTGTATTGACTTTTTAAGTGATGGAATTTGATTTTGTGGTTCCAACAAAAAAGAGCCACATTAACACAACCAAATTTTTACAATACATAGAGGAATCAATGAAACAAAATATTAACAGTGTCATTGCAAAGATGTTGCAAGAGATCAACAAGATAAAGGGCAACCTGACAAAGTTAATTCATAAGTACGAATATAAAATGGCCAACCAATCAATAGAGTCCCCCTCCATTTCTTCCACTGGTGTTACTTCCATACATAGTATGGAATTATGCCCTCTTCCAATACCAACTGCTGAACAGTTAACTGATCCACTAGTTATTTTCACATTAGGAGACGATCTTTAAATGGAATGATAACCAACTTGGATGGGTTGTCTGGGTGGATCCTCTCTCTCTGTTTAATTATTGAGCCTTTGATGAGTTGAACTCATATTTTGATTAGCCTTTGAAATGAAAAGTATACTTCATGTTCGTTGTACTTGATTGTTAAAAGTCTAAATCGTAAACTAAAACTTTATATTTTGGTACTCGTATACATATGAGTCTTTGATCAATTGAACTCATGTTTTGATTAGATTTTGAAATGAAAAGTACGGTTCGTGATCCTTGTAATTTATTGTTAACTGTGGAAATCACAGAGTCAAACTTTATAATTTGATTCATATATGCCTATGACAAGTAAAGTAATAGAAACATCCATCCACTCTAAATGTAGATACAATTTTACCTTTTTATTTGTTATTTCGCCACTTACTTTGACTAGTCCAAACTGATGGATTACTAAATAAAACCACACAAAAAAACACACTGCAATTTTTGATTTTTTTTGTCTACAACTTTCCTATTTAGTAGGATTTAGCTACGTACTTATCGACGACGATGAATTACTCAATCCATTATGCCATTCAATCTATTCTAACAGAATATTTGAAACGTCATAATAGGAACATAATCAACTTTATTCTGCAAGGCAATATTTCAGTCCAGACGACGGGACTTCTTTAGTCAGATTGAATCTAAAAGCATTTTGAAACTAACAAACAGATAATGAACATATCTTTACATGTTGATTTCTTTATTTCACACGAGTTGCACGACATTGCATTCTTCCAATAAATATAATTTATACGTTGAAATGAATTAATTAGTTGTTAATAACATGTACTGGCATGTACGGTTAGTCCTGAGATTTCTCTAAATTAAAATGTCTATATCCACAATGGCATCTCCACCAAACATCTATGAATCTATACAGCAATTAACAATCGATACTTTGGTAAGCTAATACATCAAACCTTTTCAAAAAAAACAACTTTGTTGTTATTTGTTTCATAATATATCTCTCTTTTTTATTTCATCATTTCCATTATGCCATGCACCCTTTTCATATCATAGACAAATATAGATAAGCTATTTGTAGTTTACATAGCTTAATTACATATTCTAAAAACAACAAACTTTACATTAACGGATAAGCACATATATGACTTAGTCGCCCTTGACATTAAATCCTCTATATTCATATTATTATTTTGTAGGAAAATACCCAAGACTATGCCCTTACCCCATTTGCAATTCAATCTATCAATACTGGGGATGAGCTTCCTTCAGCATTGCTGCAAGTTTTAGCATTTCAGAAAATGTAGAATAGCAAAGATGATACAAACAGATATAAACTAGTGTTGTTTGATGGCACATACATGCAGTTAGCAATCTTGCCTTCTAAGTATGCCACTCTGATAGATTCAGACACTCTTAAAATAGGCTCGATAGTCATGTTGTCCACTTATACATGCAGATACATATGGAACACAAGGTAGGAAACAAACTATGTTTATTAAATAAAATATCCTTCTTCTCTATTTAATTGTTTTCAGCTATAATTGAAAGTACGTTAAAGAAAAGTCTTTTCCTTCTACAGGACTATTATAATACTTAATTTGCAAGTAAAACAAAGTGATTGTCCATTCTTTGGTAAACCAGTATACCTGTTCAAAGAACAACAACCATAAATGATGACTGAGGATACACCATCGTCGTCTAAACGTTCTCTTCAATTTTCTATTGAATTGCCATCCCCCAAAAGCACAACCTCTGAAAATATAAGCTCAATCAAAAGTTTAAATCCATACCAAAATAAATGGACAATCAAAGGCAGAGTTACTCATAAACGGCTATAAAGTCATACAACACAGCCACTAAAAATGGCCACGTGTTTAGCTTCGACATTGTCAACACCGAGGGCTGTGAAATTAGAGTCACATGTTTTGACGAAATAGCTCAGCTACACTCTAACCGTGTGGAAGTAAGTTCACATTATGTTATTTCTAAGGGGTCCATCAAGGAAGCAAACACTACATACAACAAACTCAACAGCCATTTAGAGATCATCTTGTCTGATGCATCCATATTAAAACACTGCACCAATGAAGAAGAACTAAATCAACAACAATCTCCTTTCACTCCTATTAGTGAAGTGTTTCAGCTAACCAATAATACGTTGGTTGACATAATTGGTGTTGTTTTATACGTTGGAGATATCATTCCAATACATAGGAAAGATGGCACTCAAACACAGGAGCGAGTTGTCAGAATTAATGATCTGTCTGGATCAACAATTGATATCAACATATGGGGTCCAATGTCATAACAAAGAGAACTAGAGTTAAAAAACATGTTGACCAGTGATAGTGTTCTTATACTTGCTTTACGTAATGCTTGTGTTGGTTATTTTAATAGCAAGCTTGTAAACATAACAACTGCCACAACATTACATATCAATCCACCTTTTCCAGAGGCAGAACCTCTAACACTAAGAGGAAATGACCCTTTGCTTGCTCCAGTTTTTTCTCCAACAACTACCCACATTGATGGCAAATATACTAGAATTACTATTCCATCAATCCGCGAGCATATGAGTGTTAAACCATAAACTATTCAAACCACTTTACTGGTTGTTCTACATTTTGTAAACGTAACAAATAAAACTTTTTGTTACGCAGCTTGTCCACTAACAATAAATGGAAAGCCTTGTAAAAAAAATGTACTCAACAGGTTGATGATTCATGGTTTTGTCTTAGATGTGAAATGACCATGGCAGAGTGCAATTATAGTTACCTTTTACTAGTAAAGTTACAAGATGCAACGTGTATTGTTTGGGCCACTGCATTTGATGACGTTAGAACTCAATTGATAAAGAAAACTGCAAAAGAGTTTTGTGCACTGGAAAATGATGCCACAACAGCAGAAACACCTTACTCTATGATTAAAAAGTTTGTCTCACATCATTACTCATTCACACTGCTGGTTTCTACCGACACGTACAACTCTAAATCAAAGATGAAAGTCACAATCAACAAAGTCTCCTATGTTGACTATAAATCCGAGTGTGATGCATTACTTGTAGAGATTGGTCGCTTATCTACACAGGCTTAGATTTATTAGGCATTTTGCCTAATTACCAAACTTTATGTTCATGATACAATTATTACATTAGAAAATTTACATATTTTATAGTATTACATATTTTTCTTTAAATAGTGCATTATGTACAACTTTTTCGTATATTAAGATAATTCTATTTACAAATACAAACAATTGTCTTCTATGCATACATGACTGCATCTATATATATGTATATGTATATTTCTTAGATAAACAACAGGTTGCATTAAAATTACAGTCTTATCTCTTTGAAATTCTTTCCTTGCCACATAATCTTTTTTACTACCATGCTTATTACTTTTGCATGTACTATTATAATCAAAGTTGGCCAATAAATAGATATGTTTATATGTTTATGCATATCTAACTATACAAGATTTCAAACTCTTTGAGGAAACTCGTTCTTGCATTGGACAATACGTTTAACTGCATACTCATATATACTGGTTAATTGCCTTGTAGAATAAATTTGCTTTCCTTGAGATTCCTCTCGTATATTAGTACTTACTGCTCATGCTTTCCTCTAAAATAACATATTTACATTTATCTCAAAAATCCACTTGTCTATTTCTTTCATGCATTAATAATTATTGCGCAATAATTTTCTTGAATTATGAACTTTCTATAATCTCAGCATACTTTCCAATATCTCTTTTACCTTCCATTCTCAACTTTAATTACTCTCTTTGTGTATGATGTAAAGATTGCTATCTACATTCTTATATACAGACTGCATACTCATGTATGCTGGTTACTCACCTTCAAGAATACAAAATGATTTCCTTCAAATTTGTTTCCTATAAAAGTATTTACAATTCAATGCACTTTTCTATACATTTCATTACTTGCATTTCTATCTGTGTTTGCACTTTTTGTGTATCATATGAATATACTTCAGTATATCTATACACATATATAAGTATTTGTAAATAAATAAATATTTGCAGAAAATTTATACATATATGCACATATATATCTTCTTCTTCTTTTGCATATCTATTTGTACATGTATACAAGAATATAATTATTCACACTTTATAGAATTGTATATATATACACATGTATTTATATATGTGCATATCTATATATACATGTGTATATATATACATATATTTGTATGTAACAAAAATTACTATATCTATGCATATGCATATTTCAATAATGACTTCGAAAAAGGAAGTCAATGACGACAACAAAACTACACAAAAGAACAATACATATTCAATAAACCAGTTTACGAAACCCATATGTTTCTAAAAATTACTCAACCAAACATGTATATACTAACAAACACAGAGTTATATAATTTTACATATATACACGTATATTTATATATGTGCATATCTATGTATATAGGTATTCACATACTTCATTGACATGTATATATACATCTGTACATATATATCAACAAAATGACGACAACAAAACTACACAAAAGAACAATACAGATTCAATTAAACATCATAAAACCAGTTTACGAAACCCATACGTTTCTAAAAATTACTCAACCAACCATGTATATACTAACAAACATGGAGTTATATAATTTTACATATATAGACGTGTATTTATATATGTGCATATCTATGTATACAAGTATTCACATACTTCATTGACATGTATATATACATCTGTACATATATATCAACAAAATGACGACAAGAAAACTACACAAAAGAACAACACAGATTCAATTAAACATCATAAAACCAATTTACGAAACCCATACGTTTCTAAAAATTACTCAACCAACCATGTATATACTAACAAACACAGAGTTATATAATTTTACATATATACACGTGTATTTATACATGTGCATATCTATGTATACAGTTATTCACATTCTTCATTAACATATATATATATATATATATATATATATATATGGTGAAAATGGATAACAATAATAACAATATTGAAAGGCTAAATGAATTCAATCACAAAACCCTAGCCTAACAATCAACAAAGATCCACCATAACATATGAAGATTACCTAAGACAATGCAAATCAAACGAAATCACAAAGATTATACCATCACATGCCCAATAGGGTTTGGATCTCCATTCTTCCTATCTCTCAGATTTTATATGCACAAGAGCTCAACAAAGAACGAAATGTGGTTGCAAGTAGGATCGTAGTGTAGTCAAGTGCCTAAAAGATGATTAGAATGCATAGAACGATTAGCTCATTAGGGTTTGATAATGAAGGAAGCATCTCCTTATATAGAAGACACTATATGAAATGGAGGGATAAGATTGAGAGGTGTAAAAGGAGGTCGGCTATGATTAGAGGGTAGGTAAAGAAAATAATAAAATAATGAAAGGGGTAGGTAGTGTATAAATTAAGAGATGAATGACATGTGTCATGGGTAGAAAAGGTTAATGAATTAATTAAATAAATAAATATTTATTTAATTAATAGAAGAAGTGGGATAATTAAATAAATAAAATATTTATTTAATTTAGGAAAAAGATAATTTAAATAAATAAATGTATTTATTTAAATGAGAAATAAGTCTAGAAGAGGATAAATGAATTAATTAAATAAATAAAGATTTATTTAATTAATAGAAGAATTAAGCTTAGATATTTATTTAATTAGACTGGACAATTTTGGGTGTCTACATTTTGCCCCTCTTTGAGACAATGCGGCTTGTCGCATTGTTTCAAAGAAGATAATATGAACCGATACAGAGTTGCCCCAAGATGGGAATGATATGCCCTCTCGAGAGATTGGATGGAAAAAAAATGTCTGAAAAGATTGCAGACAATCTCTCGATAAGAAAGACGGGATAGAATAGACTGACCGGATAAAGTGACAGAGTCACGGGATAAAGAAGACTGACTCGGGAAATGAAGGCGAGGGCTAGGAGTAGTCTATAAGATAGACCACGGGGGAAAATACATCCTCATTGTCATCTACACATCGATGAGAGCATATTGCAGAGCGAAAATAGAGCAGCAGCAGTCAGCAGCGATGGCCTTCATTCACAGATTCGATCGCGTTCGCCGATTTCAGAGGCCAGCAGAGGCAGGAGAGCAGTAAGTACCACCAAACCTCTTCGTACTTTGACGCATTTAATTTTTTGTCATTAATGCATGCTAGATAGGGTCATAAATGCGCTTGGACTAGGGTCCAAAAGTGTCAAAAAAACGTCCAGGCGCGTTTGCGTTGGTGCTAGGCGTGTTTGTGTTCGCGAGGCGCGTCTGTGTTTGTGTCAGGCGCGTTTGTGTTTGAACCCGCGTCTGTGTTAATTGCGGTCGTGTCTGTGATGTTCAGGCGCGTTGGTGCCAAGAAGGCACGTCTGTGTCGCCCAGGCGCGTCTGTGCAGAGCATAGGCACGTCTATGTCAATCAGGTGCGTCTATGTTTTTCAGGCGCGTCTGTGCAGTCTGTAAGCGCATTTATGTCAGGTAAGCGCGTTTGTGTCCAAAAATGTGAATTTGTGTCTTTTAGGTCAAATTGGCAGTTCTGTGATGAACATACGTTGTTGATTGGATAAGCTGCTGAGAGGATACACTCAAGCAGTTCCTCTATAAAGAACTAGGATAGAGCAAGGCACTTTGTGATGAACAGTGAGTACCAAGATAGGGTACTTTGTGATGAACAGGGAGTACTAGAGTATGAGCAGCACTTTGTGATGAACAGGGAGTGCAAATGTGAGTAACACTTTGTGATGAACAAGGAGCGTCACACACGTAGTACTTTGTGATGAACAGGGAGTACCACGAGGATAGATAGCAACACTTTGTGATGAACAGTGAGTGTCACTAGAATAGATAGCAACACTTTGTGATGAACAGTGAGTGTCACTAAGATAGATAGTCAGATGCACTTAGATAAAAAGTAGCATTTTGTGATGAACATTAAATGTCACGATGACTGACATGATTGATTTGCTTGACTGCAGGAGTATTTGCCAATGTTGGAGTCACGGGAGAGATTCCTGTCGACTCAGAGGTTGCGACCTGAGTTATCCTTGAGGACAGAGCTGCCATTGAGGAGATGGGACCGAGACATGTTCTATATGTGCCCGAGTTTCGGGCAAACATGGGTTTGCTGATTACATTAGCTGAGAGATGGCACTCTTAGACGTGCATGTTCCATTTGTCGATGGGTGAGATGACAGTCACCATGGAGGATGTATACAGGATTCTGCGGATATCGATCGATGGGGAGCTGATCCCATACGATCGAGACGGAGACAAGGAGGCCCTGAGACGGGTGTTCCAGGACCCAGGACTGGAGATGAGGGCAGGACGTGTGGCATGTGACACCATGACAGCCATAGGGTTAGCATTGTCGGCAGTGATAGGAGGAGCTATCAGTGGGTTCCTGTGTTCGGATAGGGCGACACGGGGGTTGGCTATGGGTTGGGGAGGAGCACTGGAGACACTGGTGACGCAGCACACCAGATATGCCTGGGGACCATGTGTGCTGGCCCATTTGTATTATGAGCTTCATCAGTTCGTGTATCATAGATCAGTAGGATTGGGCTGCGGAGTGACATTGCTGCAGGTATGGGCCTATGAGCATCTGTCGGTTACCCGATCGATACACTTCAGGGGCAGGGGTCATGGACGCAGCTTTGTGCACCTATATGATATGATCACATCACAGCCACGGATTGGCAGGTTGGAGCACTGGCGGCGAGTGATGGACGATATTGATGTGGTCATATGGAGACCATACGTGGGCTGCGAGCAGTGGGAGGATGACGCAGTTGAGCTTCCCTACACCTTCCGGAGCAGGTACCTGATTGGGTGGACGTCCTATGTGCTAGAGAGACAGCTTATGGACAAGGTTTGCAGGCAGTTTGGTAGGATCCAAAGGATGCCACGGGGCTCAGACATGTATGCGCGGACAGTCAGGGATCAGGCACAGTTTGGGCCTTTGCTGTCGTATGATTAGGCAGTGACATAGCTGGTGGAGATGATGCCAGTACCCTGGGATATATGGCTAGAGATTGAGGATGCCGGGATGGATGCTGAGTACACAGCATACTAGGCAGAGCATCCATTCCCACGGTTGACGGATTCAGGAGAGCCATTGGATGGAGATGGGGGTGGAGATGATGATGACGGTGGAGGTGATGGGGGCAGAGGCCGACGGAGGAGGAGGGGAGCAATTGGAGAGAGGCGGGTTGCACCTCGTAGGGAGGGTGGAGAGGAGAGGCAGGCTTGGGTGGTGAGGGGTCGCGGTGGATTGCCGCTACAGGTGCCAGCAGCACAGGGTCCCAGGCAGATACAGATACAGGGACAGGGACAGAGACAGGTACCAGTACAGGTACAGGTACAGGCACAGGGGCAGGCACCCGTACAGGGGGAGCCACAGGCAGAGGCGGAGGGGACTGACCCAATGGAGGATGAGCTGCTAGAGCTGAGGGAGATCTGCTAGGGCCAGACATATGAGATCTAAGAGCTGGAGAGGGAGAGGGATCGACTCAGGACGAGGCTCAGAGATACTGAGCGGGAGCGGGATCAGGCTATCCAGCGCTATACAAAGGCTGAGACGGCACTGAGGGCCGGGAGACAGGTAGCGGAGGATACAGGGGTAGGATATGCTTACGTCCTGCGGGCAGGGGAGGAGATTGCCTACTGGAGAGACCTCTACTATGGTGCAATGCCAGCAGATCAGCGGGCGAGGAGCTTCCATAGACCGTCGCGTACAGCGACAACTATGGGAGGGAGCCGGAGGAGACAGGCATCGAGTGGTGGGGTTATGGGTCCTCCACCACCACCAGATAGAGGAGACAAGAGGGATGATCCTGGGGCGGGTCCTTCAGGGGCTCAGATTCCATCGAGGCCAGGCGACTCCGAGGGAGGGAGTTCATCATAGCCATAGAGGGCTCCCTATGTATCAGTTTTTGTACCATTTTTGTATTGTAGACACCTGCGGGTGCTTTTGTAGCCATATGATTTTGACATCATTGTATCATGACACTTTTATATATTATATATGAGATGATTCATCTTTGCGGCAGCTATATGCATGTGTACCTATGTGATGAGATGTTCTTATGTGATGTTTGTTTATGATATGGATGCAAATATGTATATGATGCAATGCAATATTTTTTTTGTTCTTTAAATTTTTTATATGTTATGCCAATGCAAATGTAAATTGTGCTAACAGGTGTTGTGTGCAGGATGTGATGCAATTGTGATATATATATATATGTGTGTGTGTGTGTGTGTGTGTGTGTGTGTGTGTGTGTGTGTGAAATTCTTATATGTGGTAATGCAGGTGAAACTACATGAAATGCAAGTGTTTTTGGTGTGTCATTATACTCAGTCATGTGATAGCAGGCTACGCGGACTCGAGAAGGATGATGGAGGTCAATCAAGAAAGGGGGATGGAAGATAGAAGATATGAAAGTGAAAGAGCTTCTTGTGTGTTATCATCATTGATCTTTATTATAGCAAGTAGGTTATGACAATCGAGGCATATGTTCGACCCAGAAAGTCATTGTACCTGTTTGCATGGAGATAAGACAGTCACAAACAAGGAATGCCCCAGTTCACACTAGACTCACAGTGTCCTCATATCCCTGGACAAATCATAGCATTACTAAGAGACAATCCACAGACAGCAAATACAAATAGGTGACGATACCTCATCCTTGCCTTTCTAGTCAAAGACATCCTGGAGATAGAATCTCTAGTCAGAGACATCCCGGAAAAGCTAAAAGACATGTCACCAAAAAATAAAATCAAAAGAAAACCAAGAATCGACACCAACATCCACTGTAGCCCTCAAGTTTAGTGTCTCTTGTCACTTGTGTAAGTCTTATTTGATTGTGGTCACAATGTTTACTTTCGCAAAAAGGATAGATAGCACTGAACCATATGTTGTCTGGGTCTGTTGAAAGATTTGATTTGTTGAAGCCCATTGTTGTTGCTGTGTCTCATCTGAAACTGACTAAATCCATGAAACTGATACTTTATTGTGGAGAAGATAAAACTTTATTGCGGATTGGCGATGCAGATGTTGCTTTATTACGGATTTGTGCGTGGATAGATTGAAGGAAGCTGGAAGAAACTGTACTCCTCGAAACATGTGATGTTCTCAGTTCCACACCCATCACTAGACGTAGGATTTGCCTTAGCCACAGATAGGATCTGATTTATTATGGATGGAAAGGGATGTTTATTATGAATGGCTAACCAATCTTGGGTAGATCAATAACAAGCCATGATGGGAATGGGTAAGTTTATTATGGACGAATAGGTTGTGAGTGTGTGCAAAGTGAAAGGATGAAAGTGAATCCTGAATGAGGGAGGAGCAATGTCTCTATACATGGCGTTGGTGACCCAGTTTTCACCATGGTACTTGCCCAGAGCACCACCGAAGTGGTTTTCACCGTTGGACGAAATTATTTCTCTTTACTTTTTTTTATTTTTTAATGTTTTTTGTGTCACAAGGTGCCTGTTTGCCAGGTTTTCACCAAGTAACGATTTTTTTTATTTTTTTTTTAAAAAAATTTGTATTTTTTTGAATTTTTTGATTTTTTTGTATTTTTGAATTAGGATATTCCGAAGAGCTATGTGTAGAACCGGCGAAGGTGCATGTTGTTGATAGGATCCTCCAAAGGTTCACCTTCTGTAGTTGAGAGCTGATGTGCCCCAGATCCATATGCTGCTGTAATGATGTAAGGACCAAGCCAATTTGGTTCGAACTTGCCCTTCTTCTCTCTATCTTGTTGATTTTTAGGATTTTCTCTGAGAACTAAGTCCCCTACCTCAAATGTGTGAGGCTTGACCTTGTGATTGTAGTTGCGACTCATTCGTTGTTGGTAAGCCTTGAGATGATTAAAAGCAGTTTGTCTTCGTTCATCCAGTAGTTCTAGCTCTTGTAAGCGAGAGACCCTATAGTCTTCGTCACTGATGATGTTTTGCAAAGAGACTCGTAAAGAGGGTAGCTCGACCTCAATAGGCAAGATAGCTTCAGCGCCATAGACAAGTGAATAGGGTGTAGCTCCTGTAGGTGTGCGGACACTTGTGCAGTAGGCCCAAAGTGCAGGATTAAGTTGGATATGCCAATTACGACCAGCATCGTCAACTGTCTTCTTTAGGATTTTAAGGATTGTTTTATTAGACGCCTCAGCTTGGCCATTACCTTGGGGGTAATATGGTGTGGAGAAACGATGAGAGATATGGAAGCGATCACAGAGTTCACGAACATCCTGAATTTTGAAGGGACGTCCATTATCAGTGATAATGGAAACAGGAATGCCATATCGGGAAATGATATAGTTGAGGATGAATGTAGCAATTTGTTTTCCAGTAACTTGTGTGAGAGGCACGACTTCAATCCATTTTGTAAAATACTCTGTGGTAGTGATAATGAATTTATGACCATTGGAAGAAGGAGGGTGAATCTTGCCTATGAGATTGAGTCCCCACTAACAAAAGGGCCAAGGAGACGCAAGCGGTTGAAGTTCTTGTGCTAGCGCATGTATGAGGTCTCCATGAATTTGACATTGCTTACATTTCTTGACAAACTGATATGAGTCTTTCTCCATATTGGGCCAGTAATATCCAGTCCTGATGAGTTTCTTGGCCAAGGTAGGACCACTAGCATGTGGACCACATATCCCTTCATGCACTTCCTGTAACGCAATCTGAGCTTCGTTGCCTTCTAAACATCTAAGAAGAGTGCCATCTAGACCTCGTCGGTATAGGATATTAGCTAAAATGACATATCGAGAGGATTGGCGAATGAAAGTGCGACATTGGTTATTTGATAGATCAGAAGGTAAAGTATTGTCACGTAGGTATGTGAAAATGGAACCATATAACTAGGATTCGGGACCAACAACGCATATAGTCTCAGTAGGCATGATCTCATAAGAAGGGACCAAAAGGTTATCCACCAAGAACTCATAGCGGGTCTCGTTTGGAGGTAAATCAATCAGGGAAGCAATTGTAGCCATGGCATCTACGACGTGATTATGCTCTCTTGGTATCTGCTCAAAGTCTATCTTTGTGAAGTGTTGTTTCAGGTCATCCACCATTTGTTTATAAGGCATTAATTTCTCATCTTTTGTTTGGTAATCATCAGTTGCTTGACGGATGACAAGTTGGGAGTCCCCAAAAACACGAAGTTCTTGGATCTTCCATTGAACTGCAATTCGTAATCCTGTTGTTAATGCCTCATACTCCGCTATATTGTTAGTGCAAGGAAATGATAAGCGGTATGATTTTGGTATAGAATCTCCTTGAGGAGTGATAAAGAGGATGCCAGCTCCTGCCCCATGCTGTGTGTATGAGCCATCGAAGTACAGTTGCCATGGCTTTGCATGTGACATTGTCAAAATGGATTCGTCTGAAAATTCTGAACTTAGAGGAACATCATCTATCATGGGAGCATCTGCTAATTGATCTGCAATGGCTTGTCCTTTTATTGTTTTTCTATCCACATACTCGATGTCGAATTCACGCAGGATCATTACCCATTTGGCCAGTCGCCCCGTAAGTGTTGCCTTATTGAGAAGGTATTTCAATGGGTTTATCCTTGCAACTAACTTAGTCTTATGAGTAAGCATGTAATGTCATAATTTATGCGAAACAAAGACCACGGCGAGACATGCACGCTCAATTGGTGTGTAGTTTAGCTCATATCCTACTAATGTGCAACTGATATAGTATACTGCTTTTTCCTTGCCTTCAGCCATTTGTTGTGCTAAGAGTGCCCCCAGTGCTGTTGGAGTAGCTGATATGTATAGTAACAGTGGTTGATCTAGGACTGGTGGCATCAGAACTGGCGGATTTAGAAGATAATCTTTGAGCGTCTGGAAAGCCTGTTGACAGTTATCATCCCATTTGAATTTGATGTTTTTATGTAGCAGGTGTTGAAAAGAATTACACTTATCTGCCAGTTGTGCTATGAATCTTCGAATGGACTGGAGTCTGCCTTGTAAGGGCCGAAGTTGACTGATATTTCTTGGAGGTTGCATTTCCAAGATGGCCTTAACTTTTGCTGGATCAACTTCAATTCCCCTTTTGGATACAATGAATCCTAGGAGCTTCCCGGAGGTTACTTCAAAGACACATTTCTTGGGGTTTAATCTTACTTTGTATTTTTCCAACCGATCAAAGACGACTGAAAGTATGTCCAAATGTGTATTTTTGTCTATTGATTTGTCCAAGAGGTCATCAACATTATCTTCCACGGTTACGTGCATGAGATCATGAAAGATAGTAGTCATGGCTCTTTGATATGTAGCACCTGCATTCTTTAGCCTGAAAGGCATGACATTCCAGCAGAAAGTCCCCCATGGACAAGTAAATGATGTTTTGTGTTGATCCTCGGGTGCGATCCTTATTTGATTATAACCAGAGAATCCATCCATCAGTGATAACATTTCATGACCTGCTATGAGATCAACAATCAAGTCAATATTTGGCAATGGGAAGTCATCCTTTGGACAAGCTTTGTTGATGTCTCTGAAATCTGTGCAAATTCTGATGCTGCGATCTGGTTTACTAACAGGTACCAAGTTGGAGATCCATTCAGGATAATCAATTGGGCGTATGAATCCGACATCGAGTAATTTCTCAAGTTCTGCTTTGACTAGTAATGCCACTTGTGGATGCATTTTTCTTAGTTTCTGTTTTACTGGTTTTACCCCCGGTTTGACTATCAAACGATGCATTACCAAATCCGGATCTAATCCAGGCATATCAGCATATGACCAGGCGAAGTTGATTTGTCGTTCTTTGAAGAAACTTATGAATTTTGACCTTTCGAACTCTGTCAGTGATTGAGCTAGGAATATGTTGTGCGGAACCTCTTTTGTACCAATGTTTGTTTTGATAGTCTCCTCTACCAACATGGATGACTTTTCCTCATATGATGCTGGGAGAATGTCGAGCCTTCCATCTTCGGGTGCCTCGGAGAGGTTTTCACCCTCAGATACGTCCTTTCTTTTTACTTTTTTGGGGTCAGATAGCGCCACAATGTGGTTTTCGCCATAAGATCCTTGATTTGTTCTAATTTTCACATTTTTGTGACTGGAAGGTCCGACACCCTCACCAAAATATGCCACGCTATTGAGTTCTATAGTGTATCCCGCTTTATGGTCTCCAGGGGGAAGATCATCTCGTATGCCCAGATAGTCAATAAAAGCTTCATCGTTTTGGAATGTGTCAAACTGTACAGGTCCTTCATGATCCCAGTCAATGAGTTGGTGGTGAACAAGGGGAAGGCTGTTAATGTCTTCAAAGTTAGCGGGGCTAAGAGTGAAGATGCAGTTATATTCGGGTATGTCAAGGTAATTATCGAGGT